>NC_053026.1:621280293-621432707 GCF_003073215.2 Triticum urartu | reverse complement strand
TTTAAATTGTAGGTATCCCATTCAGATGAGAAAGCATAGATATTGTATGCAGGTATTCTCAATGACAAACACTAATATGGAATGAAAACAGAACTTCAAATAAGTATTTCACCCATGCATGAAAATAACTCCTGGGACCTTCAGCCAAGTACAAAACAATAATCAAATACAGCAGAAATAAGGTAGTACCTTTGTTTTTGTTTCGCATCGGACATCAAGCTGTTGCACACGCAGAGAAAGGTATCCAGCAATCTGCTGCCCTAGGCACCATGGCAAGCAGTGGCATCCAGGTTGCAGGATGGCATCAAACTTCCCGAAGGTCTCCTTGATGGCTACTGTTGATTGATCAATCTGTATCAAACCAAGTACCCCACCCATGGTTTATCTACAAAGGAAGAAGCGATGGATTAAAAATGCTGCCATGCGCAAAAAAAAAGGACAAAAAAATCTAATATTTTTGCATGATTGGCTCATGACCACTCTTTGTGAGACTCTGCCAATGAATAAGCGAGAGCGTCATAGAACTAAACCAGATAGTCATGGCTTTACTTACATAACGACTAACGTATGCAGACGCTGACTAATCTCTCAAATGAAAAAACCTGATTAGTGGCAATATGTAGTCATATCAGGGGAAAGGACATAGTATTACAAACAACAATACGCAGATTATGTTGGAACAGCATGTCATTATTATTAAAAATGCAAAAAGAAACAAAAAAAATCCACTCTCCTGTTTGATAGCCATGTCTGGGAAACAGAAAAGCAATATCACAGGTTCCCACCGCAGCATACTTCAAAGGAATCTGAACAACAATCCCAAAATAAAGGTACTATGGCAGCCCCAGGGAGAAGAAATAAAATCCAGTATACACAAGATACCCTTATGAGCTACTAAAAGCGTGGAAAGAATAAAAGCACGAGGACACATACGCTTATCAATTAGTTCAGTGCAGAGTAGAAACCCAAGGCTTGTATGCTTGAGGGTGTTCTTGGGAAGTTGGGAACTAGACGAAGCATGCTGCACATACATATATAGTGGGAGATAAAGATGATGCCCATCCTAAACGCCGTCTGCAGGATGATGTCAACTGGGGAAGCGCTTCTGATCACTTGTTTCGGTCAAAAGTCAAATGTTCAGCCCCAGCAGGCTCGTCCAACTAATATTCAATCAGCACGGCACGTCGTCGCAGTCTTTGACAGCGATATACATCTGTGTCTAAGACAAGTAAACAAGAATAAGCTGTACAGCCACTTGCCAGCGTCTTATCTTTGCATCCTACGCCAGTGGGGATTTCGCAGCTGTGATGCGGCCACCGTGGCAATAGCCAAGCAATTTACTAATAACAATAACAAAAAGAAAAGGTGCGCCTGGCTGAAATCTAGCTGAAATTTCCAAGCCGTGGGTGGGCCGTGGCGACAGTCTGGAACCGAGTTTTGTATGTATCTATGCAAGCAAGGATCACGCATCAACGCCAGGAACAAGAGCACTAGCAATAATATAATAACCTGGAAATTGAGGTGCCAAACAAGAAACATACTACTATACTACTAGTACATCTACATGCGTGATGCCGGTCGTTCATCCCAAGAGATTGAAAAGAAACCCTAATCAAACCGTCGGCGCGCGCAGGACGAGATGCGGTGTCGAATCCAAAGAGACGGTTGAAATTGGACAAGGGACCGGTGAAAAACATCAAGAAAGAATTGTCATGCTGTAATAAAGATAAATATCCCCATCCCCGCCACGAAGCAAAGAGAGCGGCTTGCCCAAATCACTAACAAAATCGATCCCCTCCTCCAAGAAAACCCTGGCCTGGCCAACGCCGGGAGGGGGGGAATGCCCAAGAAACACGCACGCCCGGTCGATTGACTGCAGGAAACCTAAAGAGGCGGCCTAGCTCGATCGAAACCGCCGCCGCCGCGGCCGGCCGTGAGGAGATGGGATTGAAGGGGGCTAGGTCGAGCGGGAAACGAACCTCGCGGGAGAGGCTGCTGCGCGCTGACGAGTTCGGCTGGCTGGATTGGTTCGTCGCCGGCCGTCTGCTCTGCTGCCGCTTGGATGGGTTGGCTTCTTCTTCTTCTTCTTCTTATTCCTCCTCCCCCCACTTATTCCCCCCACTTATTAGGAACGAGATCCTCTAACATCACGAAGGGATGTTAGGGAAGCTACGGTACCCTGACATCCCTTTTTCACATCCATATGATTAAGCCTAAAATGATTTGAATTACTTTACAAATCACAAATCTACTTTATATATTTACAATAATTACATATAAACAAAATTATGGTGTAATAAAATTAATTTCGAATTTTATTTTTTATGAACAGTAATTGCGCATATTATTTTTGCTATAGTGTCCATGACATCTCTTCTTTGTTTTGCACTGGGATTGCACTGTAGCTTCGTGACATCTCTTCATGATGTTAGAGGATCCGTTCCGCACTTATTATGGCCCAGTTCTTTTCAGGCAAGATTCTACAGAATTAGGATTCTGGAAAATTCTCCCAGAATCTGCTTCTCCCAGAATCTGTTGTCGAGTTCTTTTCAGAGATTGTAGTTTGAGATTCTAGAAGCTGTTGTGTGTTGAATTGTCTGTACTACCCTTAGACAGAATTTGTTTGATGAAATGTTAACAAACTCAAGCATCAATCCATCTACCTATTTTATCTATCAACAATAGCTAGCATCAATTCAAGCATTATTCAAGCATGAAGAAATAGAGAGATGCAAAAAGGAGGGCTCACCGTGAGCGTCGGCGTCGAACTTTGAGGGACGGGGCTGAGGGCCGGGGCGGACTGAGGGGCGAGGAGGAGTTGAGGAGGGAAGCTGGCCGGCGGGGGCGGGGGTGGCGTGGCCTGGCCGGCGGCGGCGCGGCAACCCTAGACGCTGCCGCGAAGCTGGCGGGGCGGGGCGAACTGCCGGGCGGGGAGGGCGGGGCGGACCGGGAAAGGGAGGCTGGCCGGCGGGAGCGGGGGCGGCCTGGCCGGCGGGGGCGGGGCGGCTTGAAGCTCCGCTGCCCCGATGCGGTGCGGGAACTGGGAGACGAGCGAGCGGTCGGGTGCGTCCGCTCGTTTCGGGGTCCTGGGCTGGGCTGCGGGGTGGCATTTTGACCGTAAATACGTAATACAATAGGGGTACAACTATACTTCGAAACATTTTCTTTGATGGGACTTGTCAGAATTCAGAGATTGTGGGAGAAACCAGGTATTTTGGGATTTTAAGATTGCGCTAGGATTCTGGAGAATTCGGTTGAGATTTTGGAAGTTCAATCGAATTTTTTTCGCTCGGAATTTTTGAGACCAAGATTCTTTATAATCTGCTCAAAAGAACTGGGCCTATAGCTGCCTGCGTGCGAGTTCTTGAGAGGAAAAAAAAAAGAGCGTGCATAGGGGAGGTCGATGGCGCGTGGGCTGGACCGAAACGAGGACAAGACCTGGCCGGATTCGGCCGGCCCGTGGGTAAACTTGCCAGAAATTGCTCCAGCATCGCGTATCCACCGCACACGCCGGGCCGGAGGCTTTCGCGGAAACTTCCCGCGGTTCCCATTTCCACGAGGGGAGCCCAACATCGGTAATAATGGCTTTAACTCGTTTGCTGAAACCGGAAAGACGTGTGATCCACAACAACGGGAATCGGAATCAGTCTCGAGTCTCGACAGCGTAGCCGCGTAGGGGTGGCGTGGTGAACTCGAGGCCCTATCCTATGCCGTGTGCTCGTGGCCGCCAGATTAGCGTCTCGCTCGTACGAAACCGGTGGTGCCGTGCCTCGGTTTTACTTGAAAAACCGCCGCAACTATACCACCTAACTAAACATGTGGCTAATCTAAACCGCCGCAACTATACCACTTATCATTCGTCCGTCTCAACTAAACATGTGGCGAGGGTTCTTGCCCCCTGTCGACGGCGCTAATCTGCCTCATCTCCTGTGGCCTTGGGGCCATGTGGCGCGATGCAGAGGCGGACCATGAATTTTTTTTAAGATGGGGCGAAGTCTCACTAAGATTCTTTTTTATGCGAATCAAAGGAGTTAATACACACTAACAATGCATACTACAAATGAATAACCAAATACAATGAAAATGTATAATGTTTCAATAGAAAAACAACCTAAAACATACCGATAATGCTTATAATGGCGTCTAGAAGACCCAGGCATTGGCAGTGCCCTACCCTTCTTCTGAAAATCTTCCTTAATTTTAACAAGAGCAATCTTTTGAAGATTTATCACTCAATGTAACACATCTTCCTTAATTTTACCAAGCGGACATGATAAATATACCTCTTCCTCCTCTTTCCTTTGCATTTGCTGGTTCTTTCCCCTTCTTTTCCATCTTATGGACAGAAGTCACAGAATTGCGCCGGCTGGGCATCTTATTAGCTTGTACGTATAATCATCTAAAAACAAAAAATTTGTGCGTACACTAGCATGAATGAAAAATATAATTGTATAAACAAAGTGGTAGTGGCTGCAAATAGTTCAGAGCAGAGGAGTGGTTCAGAGTTTCGGACCCTGAGAGATTACCAGCAAAATCCTCAACTATCGTCGCCCGCTGGAGCCGCTGCTTTCTGCTGCCGCCGCCCTCTAAGCCCCCAGCCAGTCGCTGTCGTCCGGCCGTCGGCTGCCCCGTCGTCGGTCGCCCACGGCCCTCCTCATCCTCACGACCTGGCCAGCTGCCGCCGCCGCGCTAGCTGCTTAGTGTTGCGTCGCGGCTGGGCGCCGTGTCTCGTGTGCGTGGGCGCTGGCTCGATCTCGACCGGTTGTTACTAGCCCAAGTGCCCAACAGCTGGATGCGTCACGTCGGCCCATCAAGCCAGGCTGGCCAGCCCTGGGTGCGGTCAAACGAGTCAAGCAATTCATTCAAGTATCGATCGATAGATGCATATGTATATTATTTTTTTGCCCAGAAGTAAGGTATGGCGGCTACCATACCCTGCCCACTGGGGAGGTCCGCCAGTGGCGCGATGGATCCTGGACCTTGCCAGTGGGAGGGTTTCGATTTAAAATGTTCTTTTAGTTTGGTGTGTCCTGCTCAAGAAGATGAGATGACGACGGCTCCGTGAAGATGCAATAAGGTTCTCCCCGCCTAGCCGCTGTTCCGGTGGTGCGTCTAGCATCGTCGAAGGGCACGTGGAGGTGTGTCTCCGATAGATCTTGCGGGATTCGGCCAGTGGTTGTCTTTGATGGATCTGCTCAAATCTATTTCTCACTCGCCCGCGTTTATGTGTCTACAGGTTGGATCCTTCCGATCTACGCTTCTATTCATCAGGGCGACGGTTGATGTTCTGGTACGTTAGATATGTTGGGCATTAGCACAACGGCTTCCCAACTGTCTACCATAACAAGTTTTCCTCGACTCTGATGAGGGTGCGGCAATGACGGTGGTGGGCCTTCGGCTCACTTTAGTACTTTAGTTGCTACTAGGTGGTCTACGAATTTTGGATGTAATTTTTGTTATTTTTCTGGTGTTCGTTGTATCGCCATTATCGATGATGATTAGATCAAAAGTTTTCTCGCAAAAAAACATGTACATAGCAGATTCTTTTACAATTATACCAGGTTTAAACTTGATTTGCAGCTCAAGAACACAAAAAGATAGATTTCGTTGTGAAATGTATTAAATTCAAATTGGGCTATAAATTAGCCCATATACCACTATTAGTAGAACATAACATGCCCTTCCTGTTTCTTTTGACGTGAATGGAATTTTTCTTTGATCAAAAGACCTCATGGTTTCTTTTGCTCCAATGAATCTTTTTTTATCAAAAGGCATCATTTAATGTTTTTAATCCATTCACATTGAAATAAACTCTAAAATTATTGAATCGTAGTAAATTTATGTTACATACATGTGCTGCATTTTTCATTCTTTCTTCTCAAATTTAGTGAGGTTTTCCCGGTGGAGCCTCGTTTTGGAGGAATATTATCCCTGTTCTCCCACGAACAAAACACTGGCATCCAGTCAAAATGGAATTTTTTTTAAAACTAGTTTCTTTTAGGGCTTTTTGAAACTAGGTGGGGTAACCCAGCAACCAAACCCATCGTCTACTGGGCCGGCAATACCGACAGTCCCTACCTGATGGAAAATTGCGGCCCGCATAGTCATAGACCGTGTCGTGTTCTCTCGTTTGGGCCGCGACGAGGCAATCTGCCAGTCTGTACGGCACCACGCCGCTACCACCAGCCAAAAAAAAAAAAAAAACCCAGCCGCGGCCGCCGTCGCCTGCCTCGCCGATGGCCGCCGCGCCGTCGAGATGTCTCCTCGTCACCGGCCCACCGGTAAGCAGTAACCCCTCGAACCCCGCACAAAACCCTCCTCCCGCCTTGCCAAGCGCCTAACCACGGCCTCGGTCGGCCCGCCGCCGGTGCTCGCAGGGCGTGGGGAAGACGACGCTGGTCATGCGGGTGCTAGAAACCCTCAGGTCGTCCCACCCGCACCTCGCCGTCCGCGGATTCTACACCCGTACCGCCCCCCTCCAACTCCGATCTCCGATTCGTTTGCCCGTGCGGTTTGCCCCCAGAGATTTCACTCCCCGTCGTGCTTTCTGTTTGCAGGGGAGGTGAGGGAGAATGGGGAGAGAGTCGGGTTCGAGGTCGTGACGCTCGACGGGCGAAGCGGACCGCTTGCATCCTCTAGGATTTCAAGGTTGCCCTCAGCTTGCCTGCCCCTATGCTTGATTTGAATTCCTTGGCTAGCATATGCACGGCAATAGATTCTTACACTCGAGTTAACTGCATCTAGTTTCAATAAACTTGCTTGCGGTCACTGTTAAAATCCTTGTCTGATGGTGCACAGAGTTCTCTCTCCAAGTGATGGAACATTTCAGAACTTCCTTAAACCTGTCTATGTTGCACTTTTAACACTTGCCTACATTTCAAATGCCGCTGATGGTAGAAGAATGCCTCCTGACACCGATATTCAGCTTGTTAGGCCACTTGTTTATGTCTCGGATTTGTCGATAAACATCTGATCTCCAAACTCAATTTTATGTGAGACTAGTTAATGCCACTGCCAGTAATCTCAAGCATATGGTAGATTTTGGCTCTTCTCATTTTGGCACACTCCTGCCATGCAGAGTAACAATTAGGTAGAATACATAGCTCAAGAAGTATCATCTTCACATAATTTTGCGTCTTTCCGTGTCTTGTTTTCTGTCATGTTACTGTATAGCTTCTAATCAAGCTCAGTGAAAAGGTTTTAGGTATGGTCTCTGTTAGATAATTCGTAGTTTATTTTAGTGCTTTGTTGATTATATCCTTAGAGATTACTCATTGAACTATTTTATCTTAGTGATAATGGCATCTAAGTTTGTGGTATCTTGCAGCCCTGAGTCTGTTAGATGGCCTACTGTTGGAAAGTACAAAGTAGATGTAGCATCTTTGGAATCGCTAGCATTGCCTGAGTTACAGGTAAGCAGTTCCGAGATATTTCCCTGACCTTAGTTCGAATGGTAGGTTGCTAGTTTGTTCATACATGCCAGACATGTGTGATAATCATGAACCCAGGATTTAGACCAGTCTGTCAGATCACTGTTTACTATCGAAATGTAGCCAACAGCTTTATATTTCTTGTTGATTTATCAGGTCAAAGAAGATACAGATCTCTTCATCATTGATGAAGTGGGTAAAATGGAATTGTTCAGTTCAGCATTTTTCCCTGCTGTGATGAGAGTTATGGAGTTCAACATCCCTGTGCTGGCCACCATACCACTACCAAGATATGGCCGAGACATTCCTGGAGGTACCATTTTTAACAAATTGGGAACTTGACTGTACATGATATTGTATAAAGAGCATTGCATCGATTGTCTTTTAGTACCCGGTTCAGCCATGGGCACATTTTTATAACGATTGCTACAGTGTACCCAAGTGTGCTATGTTACATATATAAGAAATTAACAGATATCTCCAGCATGGGAGCAAGATATATTTTTACCACCCCATGCTTTTCTGTAGACGCATGCGAGTCAATCTTCTGACTATGGTCTCTCCTTGGGTCGTGACTAAAACATTCTCCCCTATAAAATGCAGTTGCAAGGTTGAGGAATCATCCTGGAGCAGATGTTTTCACCTTAAATACTGGCAACAGGGATACCATGAGAGAGAGTATCTACAATCAGTTGAGCAGATTGATGCAGAAGAGGTGAATACCTGAATTAGAAGCAGATTGGAGAAGTTTTTCTTGCCTCAAATGCTGGTAACAGGATACAAAGAGAGAGTGTATGTACAAGTCAGTTGAGCAGATTGATGCAGAAGAGGTGACATGCTACCCTTTTATTGTGATGATTTTGTTAGTCTTGGCCTCTTGGGTAATGCAGAAAATTACATCTTCCTTTGAGCAAAAGAAGGTAGAACATTAGAGATTTTACTTCAGTAATAGCCCATCATTAGCTTGTAACATACAGTTATGTCTTCAAGTGGTGTACCTGCATGACTGAGTCATCTTTTGTATGTTCACTGACTATGGATAGACCACTCGGCAAGCTATTTTCGTGTACGTCGCTGGTTAATCTGAATATATAATAAGCATTTCAATTTTTGCGGGTTTCCTTCGGTTCTTCGATCATGTATACAGATTCAATCACAGCAGTTATAGCTTGTAATGAAGCATGTGGTAACTTCTACAACAAGCATCACATGATCTGCCCAAGTTTTACTAATAGGCCATCATTGTTTTGCATATAGTGGGCACATGAATGATAACTCCAGCTTGGTATTCCCTTCCCCACTGTACATTTCATATTATTTGGAAAATTGCTTGCTATTGTTAGTTGTTCATGTTGTTCTTACTCTTGCACTGTCTATGAAAGATGGCCAAGTTGCTGCCTAGATGAATAATAAGAATGCATATGACATAACTTGATAGAGACACTTAAATCACATCCTCGCGATAAGAACTTATGGCTTCTCCTTGTGAGAGTTTGGAAGCACTAACGATGATTGATAATGACCAATTTACTGTGAATATCTTGAGATGATTTAGGTCTATTCCTGCGGGAGGTTGCACGTTCTATTATTTCAAGGTGTTTGTTAGACTCAAGACTGGCCAATTAGTATAACCGTTTTGCTTATTCTCACTGTCTTGGATCTTGTGTAAATCTTAGTCACCCAAAACTGCATGCCATTTAGTCTGATCTGCAGAAACTGTTCGATTTTATCAAACATAACTGGTCTCTCTGATCTGTATAGATTATAAATGTATCTAGGTTGGGATGGTGGTTTAGACATATGACTTATCAGGCACTTTAATAGGCAATCCCTTAGTAGGTTGGCAATCAAAATAAATCTTATGTGAGATATGATTTCTGATTATGAAGTACAGCACATGCAGATCCCAGTCCATCCATTTTCTTTAAAGAGCAGACTGGTTTTATATCTCAGAATCCAGCAGCAGCAGTCATGCACAATGATCGCGCCTATAAACAAACTGGAGTACAACAAGTTTGATATATCAATTCCGTAGTAAGATGCATGTAAAACCCGTGCATAGGTTACCGTCTGACGGGGCAAAGAGATGATTGATGGGTTCTTGCCCCTACATTCACAATTGTTCAAGAGTCTGCTGGACCACTACTGCTCAGACACCTTGTAGTGCAGTATTGCTTACCCCAGAAGCAGGCAGCAGCTTCACATGAAAACATGTTGCTGTGGGGGCTCTCCTGATCTGAACGATCGGCGGGAATTTTCACCGGAAGATGCACGAGCTATTATTCATTGGGGTGGGCACAGAATTAAAGTGTGCTGTGCTGATCATGGCTTCCCCTTTACAACCTAGGAGACCCGGTTCCCCTTTAAGCCCCTGCAGAAAGACGCCATTAGACGCCAATGCTCCGAGTCTGCTTGCTTATATTAGCAAATTGCAAGTGATTCGAGGATCATCTCGGCTGATTTTTTTTTATGGTGGTGTTTTAACTATTGGAAGCTCCTTTACACTTGTTGGCAGTGCTTTTGAAGGCAGAAAGCTCAAGGCAATCTCGAGAGGGATACGGCGGCCCATCGAGATATGCAAAGGTAAGTGCTTGTACATGCAGATCTATGCGTATGCAGAGTTGCGGACCGGATACATGCGCCATGGACGCAAGATGGAGCTGGAACAACCGAAGAGGGCTCCACGGACAAATCTACAAAGGTTGGTTGAACGAACCTACGAGCCTAATTATCAAGAAAATTCTCGTACCGTAGCCTTGAATTCATTCTCTCCGTAAAAATTGAAGATGAACAAATAATCCTCAACTTGCGAACTCATAAACATTTGCCGAATTCTGTGTGTTCACATACTGTTCTGCTGTTAGGATAATGTCACTGAAGAGTAGATAGAGTAATCTTTGGTTAACTTTTGGCCCGGGTCGACAGCACAGCGATCGCCCTATCGCCCTTGGCTTTAGGCAATGTGGGCTGTGGGTGTGGGGAGGGGGTGGTATTGATTCGATGGGGCACCCCACCATGTGATGTCTTGATCCAGGAGGGTCACAGGGTTAACTAGTTTATAAGCTCCTCTCTCTCTCTTTTTTTTGCTGGGTAGGGTAGTTTATAAACTCCAGCATGGATGTGGCATGATTTTCCCTGCCCCTTTGCATGCTTAGTTTAGTAGGGAGGAATGATGGCCGTGCATGCGCGCACGTCATGCATTTGATAACCATAGCCCCAACCAAACTAAACAAAACAGAAAGAGGTTCGGTCTTCCTACCGAAAGCACCGGCTGCTGCTCATTTGTGTATTCCACAGGGAATGATGCTTGGTTTGATCTCCCCATCCATCCCTGTTTTTCTTTTCCTAACACCTCTCAATCAAATGCCATAGAATTTTTATTTCACACTAGATTGTGGGTGGCGTGTGTGGAACCGCAGTATCTGTGTCAGTTGGCAGTAGTTGGGTCAGATGGATACATGTAACATGTATATTGAGCAGAGAATTAACGAGGAGGCGACCTTGAGAAACAATAATACATACAGGGCAGGCATACGATGCCCACTACTGCATCATGGCCATCATACCACGCCATAATGGACCATTCCGATGTAATGTACACGCCCCATTGTATTATCATCACTCACAGCACGCACCGGCCGGCGCTGGCTTTGGCCAGTGGCAGCCGCTAACCAACTAACCAGCCCAGCCAGCCACATCCATCAGACCATCACTAAGCTGGTAGTAGAACTAGTAAACAAGCCGTAGAGCAGACAGTTGTTGGCTGCTGACGCCAAGCCGGCCGGGTCAAGGCAGGGCAGGCGCATGTGCGTGCGTGTGCGAGGGACATTCCGGCCACGGCCAGTGAGGCGAGGCGACGCGGAAATCTCCCGCGCGTGGGGGCACTGGCGCATGCACGACACTGGTCCGGCCGGTCGACGGCGTGGGGCGTGGTGGCGCCGGTGCTGCTGTACCCCTGCCGGTCGGGGAGGAGATCGCCATTGAATTAATGAATCGATGCGGCCGGTGCTCGGCGGCTCCGGCTGCGCGGCCACCAGCAAACAGCCGTGGTGACGCTGCCGCTGCCGCTGCCACTTCGCCTCGATAGACCTGCTGGTAATATACGTCTGGTGCCGCGCCTAGGATGCGATGCGTACGCTCGCTCGCGGCGAGGATGGGGAGTGGCCTAGATTGTTGAGAAGGACGCAGGGCACATGTAGTTAGGCAGATCGCGTGTGTGCGTGTCATCGCCATCAAAACAATCATTTGTACGGTGCAAGCTAGGGATGATTACCGCGTGTTCCACCCGCCCAAATGTGGCCATTTCCCTAAGCTGGCCTTGGCGGATCTGCTGTACGGCTTGGGGTGCCAGGAACGATTCTCCCGCCTTGTATTAATATACTGTTAGTCTGTACTGGAGTATTAACAAAAGATGGGAGAATTGGTATTAGTAGTAGTACATCTCATCCAATTCCCACATGACATGGCCGATTCTATGATGGCCAGCACGCACAGGGCTGTCCGGAACGGAAACGGACGAGGAGGAGGCAGCAGCACCAGAACGGCGCCAAATGGAACGGCCTCCGCTCGTGCGGGCCGGGCAACGGAAAGCGTGTGGTTGCCGCACCAACCACTCCTACTCCTGGCTAGCTAGCCAGCCAGAGAGGGAGTCCTCGCCGCACCAAGCTGTCCTCTCCTCTTCAATCAATAACATAGTAACACTGTTATTATTAATCCCTAAAAATTTCAGCATATACTGTTAAAAATAGCGCCAGGGGGAATCTCTCCCGGCATCCCTTGAAAACGTCCAACAGGTAGAGGCTAACAGCACGGCGGCCGGAGAAAATGGCAGCACCATGGCAATGGCGTTTCCGATTATCGTATACGTAGTACTCCCTCCGTTCCAAATTACTTGTAATAGGTATAGATATATATAGATGTATTTTAGTACTAGATACATTCATTTCTGCGACGAGTAATTTAGAACAGAGGGAGTAAGTTAGTAATTACAGCAAGAGGGTGGGAAAGCTAGCGAGCGAGGCCGAGGCTTTCGCTTTCCCCGCTGTTGCTTTCCCTCCCGCCCCGTCCCGTCCCGTCCATGCATATGCATATGCATGGCATGGGCTCCTGTCCCGCTTGCCGCCACTACAACTACCGCCATTCATAAGCCTCGGGCAGGCTCGCGTAGCGCCATCTCTTCTTCTCTTCTCCTCCGCGGGAGCTAGCTAGCATTCTTCGCTGACCCGCCGGCGACGGGCGGCCGGCTAGCCGTGGTTCGCCCGCGGCGAGGTGGCGTAAGTACGCCGGCACTGGGAAGATCGATCCCTTGGATGCTCTTCTTGCCGGTTCATCGGTTCGTTCCTCGTCGACGATGCCTCCTGCTTCTTGGTCGATTCTTCTTGTTTAGCTAGCATTTGTTTTAGTTTTGCGTCCGGTTCGTTGCTTGTGCTTGGAGGAAATGCGTGCGATCTGCGTGCACGTGGTGGGGCTCGGCAGCTCAGCTTCCCCACCACCCACGTTGACGTCTCCGGACCGTCGCCGTCCTCCCCTGTTCATCTCCTCCTCTGCTTCCTCTCATGAATCTGACTAGCTTATTTCTTTGGAGAATTCCTTGCTTGTTGAATTTTGTTTTCACGCTTGCAAAAATAAACAAAAGATCTTTGGCCAATTGCTCTCCAATTTCTACTAGATTACTCTGTAATTTTCCTCATGAGAAATCTCTACTAGATTACTCTGCCCGAGAAGAAGAAGAAGAGAAGAAGAAGAAGAAGAAGAAGAAGAAGAAGAAGAAGAAGAAAATTCAGAGTATGACATGATTTCCTGCAAAATTTTACAGGATATCGAGGTCAATCCCACCCGGCCATCGGAGATCCTAGTAGCCTCGCCACCGAAGCAGACTGCTGGATCTCTCTGAAAGTTGTGACCATGATGCAGTACCTGGACTTCTCCCAGGCCAGCACCTCCAAGAAGTGGACGGCCAACAGCAGCAAGAGGCAGCCGGGCCAAGGTACACACTTGCTGAATTTTAGAATCCGATCATTTCCAGATACCTTTGCACGCCATTTTCGTTGGTGGTGACAGTCCTGGTTCGTGATTGGGTTCGCAGCAAGTTTAATGGATCGTGGTTGGGCTTAATTGCAGGGTTCGATGCTCCGAGGAACAGCATGGAGTTCGCCATGGAGGCGCCCCACAGCTACGGCGTCTTCCAAGAGGACGTCCCGGTGAGTAGTACAATCCCTTCCCTGTTCATTCTCTCCATCTGTCAGACTAATTCACTGCATCATTTTCTTCCCTGGCCCCTGTATGCATGCGTCTGGTAAATTATTTTGTTTCCAGAAAAAGGACCTGGAATTCCTTTTTTTTCTTCTTCATTCCAGTCACAAACATTTCATGTTTCAGTTAGGTGGGTAGATCTTTCTTGACAGATGATATGTATTGTCCGTCCGTCCTTGGCAGCTCTGCTGCTAGGTGTACTTGTACCTGACTGTTGTTGCCTGAGAGGACAGCACAGAACACCCATTAATAATGCTGTCAAACAAACAGTAGACCGCCATCTACTGCTGGGCACAATCACGTTGCCCCTTAATTACCTGGCCATTCTCTGCATCATTGCTTGCCATCTTTTGCCTCCAATAAGTAGGAGGCCATATGTTGAGCTGCTGGCATTGTTCTTCTAGCTAGATTACTACTGCTTTTGTGGTGTGTCCTGACCAAAGTTTCATGTACAACTCTCTGCAGTACTCTTGCAACAGCATGAGGCAGTACCCAAAATCATCCTCGGCCCCAATCAAGAAGCTGATCCATGAGGACGCGTCCTTCAGGCCGAACGAAGGCCACAAGAGAGTGCCCAGCGTCATCGCCAGGTTGATGGGCATGGACTCGCCGCCGATGAACTCCGAGCTCACCACCCACCTGGATGATGCTAGGCAGGAGATGGTCGTCGCGAGGCCGGTGCCGACCAAGCATGTCTCCTTCGCGCAGCAGAAGAATCCTGTCCGGCATACGGCGAAACAGGAATTTTACACCTTCGACGACGCCGGCGACGACGAGAGGGACATTCTTGCTCAGCTGACCAAGAGGAGCAATGGTGGTGGAGGTGGTGGTGATGGGTGGAGCAAGCCGGTGCCGCGGGAGCACCCACAGGAGGAGGAGCTGCAGAAGTTCAAGAAGGACTTCGCGGCGTGGCAGGCCAGCAAGGTTTGGGAGCAGTCGAGGGCTCTGGAGCTGGACAGCCGGCATAATGTCGGCCACGACGAAGACGACAGGTGCTCGGAGATCGTACCCTACAGGTACCACCAGAAGGATCGCAAAGGGAGAGATGGCAGGCACGGCAATGACGCGCATTCGAGAAGAAGAGGCAAGGAGGGCGGCGGCGCGTCCATCTCCGGCAGCCGGACGTTCTCTCTGACGAGCGCGGACGACGGTTCTTCCGCGAGGCTGCCGCTCTCGAGATTCTATTACGAGGAGGAGGAGAAGCCGCTGTCGCCGACGAGGATCGTGATCCTGAAGCCCTGCCCGGAGCTGAGCGCCGACGACGTCGACGAGTCGTCGCTGGGCTCGCCGGAGCTGATGAAGAACGAGAACAACATGGAGGCGTTCCTGGAGGAGGTGAAGATGCGGCTCAAGATCGAGCTCGAAGGGCACTTGGCCCCCGACGACAGGGCGGCCGAACTGTGGCCCGACGTCCCCGCCGACCCGAAGCAGATCGCGCGGAACATCGCCGACCAGATCAGGGAGAGCGTCACCAAGGAAATGCACCACCCGGCGCTGCTACGCTCGGAGTCGACGCGGTCGTACCGCAGCAGCGACGTGCAGAGCCAGATGGACTACATATGCAGAGACGCAAGGAAGCAGCTCTCCGACCGGCTGAGGAACGTGCTCAGGAGGGAGCCGGAGGCAGACCAGCCGCCGCCGTTCGGCTCTCAGCGGAGACGGCCGGCCGCCTCGACGCCGTCGTCTTCGCCGTGGGACGAAGAGCCGCGGCCGAAGCCGACGAGTCCGCGGCGCGACGTGGCGAGGAAGGGCGACAAGAAAATCAGGAGCAAGGAGGAGAAGAAGCGCGCGATCGAGTCATCCGAAGTCCGGTCCTTCAGACATGGGTGGTACAAGAACTCCGCTACGGCGGCGGTCGTCGACTCCTCCGACGACGCGGCCTCGCCGAGGAACCTGATGAGGTCGTTCTCGGCGCCGGTGTCCGGGAACTTCGCGAAGTTCCTTTCGGAGGGGGAGCCAAAGGTGCTCGCCGGAGCGCGGGTGCAGCTGAAGCACGAGGGACATGGGGACTACTACGGCGGGCGGCCGTCGCCGGAGGAGGAAAGGCAGCCGAAAGGGAGGAAGGATGCGTTCGGCATCAAGGGGAAGGTGTCCAACCTGCGGCAGAACCTCGGGCTTAGAGCGAAGCTGTTCGGCAAGAAGCTCCACTCCGCCGCCGCCGACGAGTCGTCGTCATCGTTCTTCCTCGACGACTTCCCGCCGATGGGCACGCTGGTCACCGCCCCATCCGTCCTCATCCACCCCGGCGTCCTGCAGGTGAGGGACCGAACACTTGCTGTTGTTTCAGAATTCAGAGTGAGTGCGATCGATCTGACATGGGAATGTTCAGGAGAACTCCACCGAGGTGCCGCCGAGCCCGGCGTCGTGGTGCAGCAGCCCGCCAGATGAATTGATGATCCGGGGAGGTTACCCGAGCCCCGTCTCGCCGTTGGAGGCTTCCTTCGGTGAGCACCGGTCCCCGTTGAAGCCGGCGGCGAGCTCAAGTGCTTCTGGTAAGTAGTAGCAACTGCTGCTCATGTCTGAATTTACTTCAAAACAGTGTTCAGAGGTTATGTTTCTAACGAAATGTTGTCTCAGAACCAGGCAATTCATGCCTGGAGCAAGATCAAGCTGAAGAAATCCCACAAGCAAGTTCAGCAGTCCAGGACGATGACGACGACGACACGGCCGAGATGGATCACCCGACAAAAGCTTTCATCAGAGCCGTCCTCGTCGTGGCCGGCATGTACGGCCAGAACTCCGGCGATCACCTCTCATTAACCTGCCAACCGATCAAGCCGATCCCCAAGTGGGCGTTCGAGCAAGTCATCTGCTCGACACCACCTCCGGAAGCCGCTTCCGTCCATGACGTCGACCACCGCCTCCTCTTCGACCTGATAAACGAGGCGCTGCCCGGAGTCGCCCGCGGCTCGACAACACTGTGCGTGTTCAGCAAGTGGTACGCGGCGCCACCGAGAAGAGCGTCCGCGGACAAGAGGCTGCTCGACGGGCTGTGGAGATCCGTGCAGACGTGGCTGGAGCCGCCGAGCGTCGACGACGACGCCTACTCGGTGGACGGGCTCATCGGCCGCGACATGGGCGTGTCCCCCTGGAGCGGCGTGTTCCGCGACGACGTCGACGGGATAGCCGAGGAGATGGAGGCGGAGATCCTGTCGGAGCTGGTCGACGAGACGCTGTGGGACGTGCTGCTCAACGTAGGGGACTGACTGACTGACTGTGTGGTTGAGCTTGGTGTTCAGAGCATGCATACTTGTACAGTACATTTTGGGGTGTGTTTTTCTCTCTTCTTCTTGTGTTTTTTCGGAGTGCTTTTGCCGGATTTGTGATGAGATGCTGGTGAGTGAGTGAGTGAGTGAGTGGGAGATGTAACTAAGCTTGTGTGTGTGCGCTTGTGCGTGGAAGGATACCGAAGATATCTGTCCAGAGAAAATGCACAGGGAGACTGAAGATGAAGGATTCTTATTCATGCCATTAGTAGACTGAACAGAGCAGGTAACACTGGTGGTACATCTGAAGCAACAGACACACGGTACGCTACGAGTACGATGGATGGGTTGATCAGGCGGTGCAGAGGACGCAGGTGCAGGTGGGGCCGCAGGTGCAGTCGGCCCTGCCGGCGCCGTCGCCGGAGCCGAGCCTGCCGCAGGCGCACGGCCTGCAGGAGCAGTGCTCGCCGCAGGTGCAGGTGGTGTGCGCCACGGCCGCGGGGTTCACCGGCACCGCCCCGCCGCCGCCGCTGCTCTGCTTCTTCCCGGCGCACCTGCCCACACCGACACACGTCAGATCTAGCAAAAGGTACGCGACCCCTCGAGTAAGTAAGCAAGCTACTGCTGGCTGCAGAGAGATTGGAGTCACGGTGGGTGCCTGCCTGCAAGCGGCGCCGCCCGGGCACGGCACGGCGCAGCCGCACTTGTCGTCGCAGGGCATGGTCACGGTCACGGAAGCTGTTGCTTGGCGCCTTTCCTTCCCGGAGATTATCAGTCGGCAGGAGCCTTGCAGGGCGCGTGTGGCAATTTAGAGCTTGCCACGAGCGATGGAGATGGGTGCATGGACGCCAGGTGGGCGCAGCGGTGGCGGCGGCGCGCGCGCTCTAGGTGGTGTGGCCGCATGCCGGTGCCTGCTGTCCTACTACACCGGTGACAGACAGCAATCTGCCGGCACGGCAGCGCTTCGCTTGCGCGGCACGTGTCGGGACGAAGAACAGTTCGTCCATGCGTTCATGTCCGTCGCACTGCGGCACGACGAACGTACGCGTATGTACGGCTTCGTTTTGCCTCTTCTAATATTGACTTTGAAACTCTTGTAATGAAAGGATTTTCTACATAGTAGTGCGCAATGATCCATAGTTTCATGATTAGAAATAGTGTTGCTATTAAAATCAATGACGACATTGGCAACTATTTTCAAACGAAGAAATGATTGCGACAAGATGACCCAGTATCGGCCATGCTATTCAATATAGTGGCGGATATGTTAATGGTCATGATTGAGCATGCCAAAATTGATGGCCAAATTGATGGGTAGTGAACTATACAACTCATGGTGGTCTCTCTATCCTTTAATATGCCGATGATACGATTCTTTCATGGATCATGACCTCGAGAAAGCAAGAAATCTAATTAGTTTTATCAGCATTCGAGCAACTCTCAGAGCTTAAGTTAATTTTCATAAAAGTGAATTGTTTTGTTTTGGCGAGGCTGAAGACAAGGCCCATGTGTATGTTGACCTGTTTGGATGCGGGTTGGGCCAGTTTCCGATCACTTATTTTGGGATACCGATATATTATCGGAGACTCACAAATGTTGAATGAAAACACGTCAAGAAGAGGCTAGGAAAAAGACTGAGTAGTTGGAAAGGCAAACTGCTATCTCTGGGTGGAAGGTTGATCCTCATAAATTCAGTACTGAGTAACATGGTACTATATATGATTTCCTTCTTCCAGTTGTCGAAAGAAGTATTACATAGATTGATTGGATTACTATCAATCGAGATTGTTTTGCCAAGGACATAGCGAGAGAAAGAAATATTGGCTGGCTAAATGAAGTGTGGTTTGCCGTCCAAAGGACCAAGGCGGGTTGGGCATTCATGACCTTGATTAAGAGTAGTGCCTCCCCTCCGCAAATGGTTGTTTAAGTTATTGACGGAAGATGGTGTATGGCAAATCCTCCGAAGGAGAAAATATGTGTGTTCAAAGGCGGCATCACAAGTATACTGCAAGCCTGGGGACTCTCATTTTTGGGCGGGTCTAATGGCAACGAAGAAATGTTTCTTCCACTATGGTTCCTTCTCGATTAAGGGTGGCTCGAAAATTAGATTCTAGAAGGACAAGTGAAAGGATCGAGATGGGCCTAGAGGGGGGAGGGGGTGAATAGGTACAATTACAAAATTTAACTTACTTAGCAATTTTTAGGCAATAATGTGGAATATGAAGGTGAGCCTAACAATTACAAGTATGGTACTAAGAGCAAAGCAAGCTAAACATGTTGGGGAATGTAGTAAGTTTAAAAAAATCCTACGCACATGCAAGATCATGGTGATGCATATCAACGAGAGGGGAGAGTGTCGTTCACGTACCCTCGTAGATCGTTAAGCGGAAGCATTATGACAACGCGGTTGATGTAGTCGTACGTCTTCACGATCGATCGATCCTCAGTACCGAACATACGGCACCTCCGCGTTCAACACACGTTCATCTCGGTGACGTCCCGCGAACTCACGATCCAGTAGAGCTCGGGGAAAGTTTCGTCAGCATGACGACGTGGTGACGATGTTGATGAAGCTACCGTCGCAGGGCTTCGCCTAAGCACCGCTATGATATAACCGAGGTGGATTGTGGTGGAGGGGGCACCGCACAAGGCTAAGAGATCAATCGATCAATTGTTGTGTCTTTGGGGTGCCCCCTGCCCCTGTATATAAAGGAGCTAGGGGAAGGCGGACGGCCAAGGAGGAGGGCGCGCTAAGGGGGGAGTGTCGTGGAACTGTCACGGCAGATGTCCTTAGTGTCAGGACTTAGTCGCGAGGCCAACGCATCTATGTGGTAGCTTGAGAGGGGTTGAGCGGGACGAGAGACGCGATGTTTTACCCAGGTTCGGCCCCTCACAGTGGAGGTAAAAGCCTACATCCTACTTCATTGATATTGATGATCATGATCACGGTTACAAGAGTGCTCTATCTCGAGAGCTATTGTCTAAACCTAACTTGTCCAACCTGTGGAACTTGTGAATCTTCTCCCCCTTTTGGGGAGCCCTGCCCCTCCTTATATATGTTGAAGGGGCGGTTTACATGTGGAGTCCTATTAGAATTAGGACTAGTCTATCTCTAATACAAACCGGATACAAGTCCAGGTCTTAGCTCCTTGTAAGATAATATTCCTCCTGCCTTTCCTCTTAAACCGGCCCACCATTAAACGTGAACCGGCCTTCTGGGTCTTGGGCCTTGTCATCTGTCTGTCCCGCACGCCGGATCACCAGTGAGTCATAATGACCAGGTGGGTTGCTTGTAAACCGCCAGGTCAAGGCGGGTCGCCAGTAACTCACCAAGTGTCAGTGGGGTCTTCAGATAATCCGCCAAGTCCGGCCGGGTTAACTTCCGGCCGGTTTACACCGCCAATCATGTAAACCGTCAATCCTCTGGCGGTTTACCAATGAAACGCCTAGTCCGGCCGGGTTATACTTCTGGCCGGTTTACGTCGTGGGGTATATCCCCGACATTAGCCCCCAAGTTTAGCTTGGATTTATTCATGGTAAACTTATGCTGCAAAATAAACACAAGAACAAATTTGACAGGTTATACTCCGGGTTAAGAATTTTTGTAAACCGGTACCTGATCATCCTTAAGTCCTTGTTATTTCCTCCTTCTAAGAAATCCGGGTCAACAGACCAGCTTCATAATCAATTTGCCGACATTGGTTTGTCACCAAGAAATATTGTGAAGAATACCTCCTTTAACTCAGCTCCCAAAGCACCGGTTTAAGAAATATGGGTCTGAAAATACTTATCTAATATTCAGCCGGTTTGAAGATATAAAACTTGCCGGTTTAATATTTACCAAAATGGCCGGATTATAAATATTGATGGCACCGGGTCATAATTGTTGTCGACACCGGGTCATGTAATTGATCTTCCTGATTTGCTCAAAACTAATAAAATGAAGATGTTCCTCCTTTATATGCATAATACCTGTAGCCCCCAAGTCTTAAGAAGAGAATATAGTGATAATTTAAGACTTGCTCCAATAAGTGTTTCAACCTTGAAGAAATCCGATTAGTTCATCTCAACCATATAAACTGAATACTCCATATATGTAGCCCCCAAGTGCTGGGTTGTCATGCTTGCAGCAACCTGGGACTTGTAATTGCTTATAAAACTTCAATCAGTGTAGCCCCCAAGGGCCGGCTCAATAAGATAATATTGAGCTGGGACTTGATATATTCTTCAATGAAAATAACATCATATGATGTAACCCCCGTCATGGGGCTTGAACCCACGTCCACAAGGTTAAAAGCCTTGTGCTTTACCAACTGAGCCGTGGATCCTTCAATAATAGATGAAAATCTGTGTACCTTGAATTATTGACATGAGCAATTGGTAGCCCCCAAGGGCCGGCTCATTATAATATGATGAGTCGGGTCTTCAATAAGACTAAAAATGACTTGGCATTAGCCCCAAGTGTCATGATGCATGCTTGCAGCGACATGAGACTTGCATGTAATCTCGATTTGAATAATGTAGCCCCCAAGTGCCGGGTTGTAAGCCTGCAGCGACTCGGGACTATTCCTTTCATTGTAGAATAAACCATATCCATTGATAATATAATCGCCATTGCGCTAAAGCGACTTTGAAAACCTCAATAATACCGGTTATTAATAACCATAATAAAATCCAGCCATGTTGGCTATTCAAGATAACATAATCCGGTATGAAAACCTTATTCATTCAACATCATAATGGAAATTCAGCCAAGTTTGGCTATTTGAATAATATAACCCAATGATTTATAAGCGCATGATTCCAATGGCACAATCCAAATATATATATACTGGCGACTTATAGTCCAAAGCCGGGCCGGTTTAACAAACCTGTTTCTGCATATAACAAGTTTAAAGTGTCCTGGCGGTTTACCGCCGGACGGGTCATAATGCCCAACATATAACCCGGGTTTATAACCAAGGCTGCCCTTAAGAATAATCAAATATGAAATAGATCATACCTGTGACATTGAATCACATTGTTGGTTTTACCAACTTTTTGTAGTAAAGGTGATAACCCCAATCTTAAGTACTGATAACTCCTTCCATATTGTGCCAGTTTATGATAAAACCGTGCCGGGCTGTGATAAACACCGGTTTACTCCATAATAGGATGGTAACAGAAAATCAAACCGGGCAGATAGTCTCCGGATTAAGATTTGACCGTGTTCCGTCAATTTGTAATTTGACAGTTTGGGCCGGTTTAAAACTTTGTCGGTTTAAAAACGCAACAAAAATAAAAGAAACAGTTATCAAGGAAAATATTGAAGCAAAGGCAATGATAAAACCATTTGCAAAAAGAGGCTTATTTGAGCTGATCAGATGGCGTTACCATGGTCAGACACGACCAAGCTCCCGATAGGTGTAGCTATGGTTCAAGTCAGCCAGGTCCCCAAATGAAACCGTGGCATTTATGCCGATCAAGTGGCATGGCAATGGTTCGGGTTCGACCAAGCCCCCAAGTGATTCTGTGGCCTTAGACCGATCAAGAGGCATGACTGGTTCAGACGTGACCAAGTCCCCAAGTGATCTGGTGGCTCTCGCCTATCAAGAGGTATTGCATTGGTTCGGACACGACCAAGCCCCCAAGTGATGTTTATAAAATTTTCAAGGGGTAAACCAGAGGCCGCTTTAAAACAGAACAACTCCGTGTAACCACGCATGATGTAAAAGAACAGAGACCCCGCTTTATGAAGCAGACGCCCCCATGTGATCAATAATATGTCAGGCCAGTAAGGCGGGATACCCATGTTTGAACCGCGCATCGTGGCAGCAGGTCCTCTTCGGCAATTTTTAATTTTTTGCAAGAGATAAATCCTTTTTGAACCGGATGTTAAACCGGATATTGAGAGCTTCAAAGCTTTGTGGGAGATATCTTTCCCTTGAACCAGATTTTAAACCGGAATCTTCATTTTCAGCCAGAAATTTTCTGACGGCCTTTAAACTCGAACTTGCGAGAAGTTAATTCTTTTTTGAACCGGACATTGTTAAACCGGATTTGAGCGCTTCAGAGCCTTGTGGGAGAACAGATTTCCCTTGAACCGGACTGTAAACCGGATATTTGAGAGCTGCAGTCAGACTGACTTCCCTTGAGCCGGATTTTAAACCGGAATCCTTTCTGATGACCCGGATTTTCTTCATTGAGCCGGGATTTTGTAACTGTCATATACTTTCTAAACCGGAAATTTTCTAACGGCCTTTAAATTTTCATCAATATAACAGTAGCCTCCAGGACTGGGTTATCTTTCCCTCCATCGTCCTGGGGTTCTTAAATTTGCTGAAACTGGCAAGATCGCTGAGTCATGTCATCGTAGCCCCCGAGTCTCAAAGGTGACTCGAGGAGTTGGCTTGAGACTCTCCATATTTAACCGTGATATAAACCGGCATAACTTGTATATCATTGGTGTTGATAACACGATGTGAATCCATAGAAGGTTGAGGTGACTGCGGCGGGTTGTAAATGATCCCATATGAGCCGTGTCAGCAACTCGGCCAATGGTTCCTTCCAACTGGCGATTTGAAGTTAACCAAACTGTAGTGGCGGCGACTTGTGCGCCTACCCATTGAACCATCCAATGCAGACGGCGGCTGATAATATATGATAATTTACCTCCAATTTGTTGGAAGAAAATCGGGCTTCCCAAGTAGTGGCTTGCTCATAGTCAATAAACAGTTCATCCAGACAAGTGCGGCCCGGTATGTTGATGTAGACCAGGCCGCGAGAGACGGACGACAAAGACGACCACAGCATCAGAGGCGGCTCAGACAGATAAGTCGGCCACGGCATTGTACGCCGGTGCGGACGGGAGAATCGGCCGCAGCGTTTGTAAACCGGCGCGCACGCGTAAACCGGCCACGAGAGCGGACGGGCGAGTCAATCACAGGCGCAGTCCCGGCTAATCGATGTAGACCGGGCTGTACGGGCGGCAGCTTGTACGCGTCCATCCACCATGTAATGTGGCACGGACGACCACCAGGCAGGACGTTGCCAGCGCGTACTCCGTACTCATGGTATAAACCATGTTTTATAATGAATAATTGTCCTGCATATCATAATATCTGGTCCAAAGTAATTGTTCCCTTGATAAAAACAATATATACCAAGAAACTAGATTTAGATGGATATCACCTAATGTTTTTTGTTTGGACAACGGATGATCTGTTCGTCGCAACAGAGGCGGTTTACGTGTCTGGCGACTCAATATGGTCCCGGCGGTTCAAGCAGAAACCCTCCGGGTTATTCTCCAGGTCTTTAAACGCCCGGCACGGGCGGTGCAGATGTATACGTTGCCTCCGACGCCGGTGTACGAGGACCGGATCATACCTTGGCCATGAGTCCGTTGACCTGTGTATAGCATAGCATACCGTGGAAAAAGCTTTGGATGATACTTAATTATACCAGTAAAAATTTAGAAAAATAGCACCTGATTTGTTCGTATGGCAGATGATCCATATGTAATATCCATCAATAAATTTGGGAGTGAAGCACGGCGGGAGGTGGAGCAGCCGGCTCGGGGCGAGGTCGTCGGTGGCAGCAAGGTGCACTGGCGGCTCGGAGGAGGCGAAGCGCACTGGCAGCTCGGCACCGGCAGAAGTGGCCTGACGCGGCCGCGGGGCAGCGGAATCAGCCAGGCGCGGCTGTGGTCGAGGCCCGCGGCAATCTGGCCGCAGTAGTGGTGGTGCATCAGCGGAGGTCGTGTCTTCGTTCGTTTCCGGTAGACCTGTCTCGATCCTCACGTCGACCGCAACAGAGATTCTGTTTCTTGGCGGAAACCTTGCGTTTTGGACCGATTCCGCATCGTACAACACACCGCCCAAACAAAGAAAATCCTCTGATCTCCTGTCAAACTCAGCGACTTGCGGCGATGCCGTAGCAAGAACTGATCTTTTGATTAGATTTGATGGATCGGCAAAGACGGGTGCGGTGTATTGATTCTGCAAAACCCTAAATTTCTTTCTTCTCAAAAACTTGTATATGTCGTCCGGGTTGCTTTCCATAGAGACAATGTAGATCCTTCCAAACCGGTCCTTCTTCATCCGGAAATTTTGCGAATTTCTCGAAACCCTAGAAGCGATCCCTCCAAGAACTCAACACCACCGTGCGCAGGCCCCACGGTGGACGCCAACTGTCGTGGAACTGTCATGACAGATGTCCTTAGTGTCAGGACTTAGTCGCGAGGCCAACGCATCTATGTGGTAGCTTGAGAGGGCTTGACAGGGAGTCCTACTCCCACCGGAAGTAGGACTCCCTCTTTTCCTAGTTGGAGTAGGAGAGGAGAAGGAAGGGAGAGAAGAGAGAAGGAAAGCCCCCCCCCTTCTTGTCCAATTCAGACTAGATGGGGAGGGGGCACGCGGCTGCCCTTGGCCGCCCCTCCTCTTCTCCCACTAAGACCCATTAGGCCCAATGTACTCCCCGAGGGGTTCCGGTAACCCCCCGGTACTCCGGTAAATGTCTGAAACCTCCCGAAACATTTCCGGTATCCGAACATAGTCATCCAATATATTGATATTTATGTCTCGACAATTTCGAGACTCCTCGTCATGTCTGTGATCATATCCGGGGCTCCGAACTACCTTTGGTACATCAAAATACAAAACTCATAATACCGATCGTCATAGAACTTTAAGTGTGCGGACCCTATGGGTTCGAGAACTATGTAGACATGACCGAGACACGTCTCTGGTCAATAACCAATAGCGGAACCTGGATGCTCATATTGGTTCCTACATATTCTACGAAGATCTTTATCGGTCAAACCGCAATACAACATACGTTGTTCCTTTTGTCATAGGTATGTCACTTGCCCGAGATTCGATCGTCAGTATCTCAATACCTAGTTCAATCTCGTTACCGGCAAGTCTCTTTACTCGTTCCGTAATGCAACATCCTGCAACTAACTCATTACTCACATTGCTTGCAAGGCTTATAGTGATGTGCATTACCAAGAGGCCCCAGAGATACCTCTCCAACAATCAGAGTGACAAATCCTATTCTTGATCTATGCCAACTCCACGCACACCATCGGAGACACCTGTAGAGCACCTTTATAATCACCCAGTTACGTTGTGACGTTTGGTAGCACACAAAGTGTTCCTCCGGTATTCGGGAGTTCCATAATCTCATAGTCATAGGAACATGTATAAGCCATGAAGAAAGCAATAGCAGTAAACTTAAACGATCAAGTGCTAAGCTAACGAAATGGGTCAAGTCAATCACATCATTCTCCTAATGATGTGATCCCGTTGATCAAATAACAACTCATGTCTATGGCTAGGAAACTTAACCATCTTTGATCAATTAGCTAGTCAAGTAGAGGCATACTAGTGACACTATGTTTGTCTATGTATTCACACATGTATTATGTTTCCGGTTAATACAATTCTAGCATGAATAATAAATATTTATCATGAAATAATGCTACCTCTTTTAGCACTGCGTTGGTTTTCCCCGAAGAGGAAGGGATGATGCAGCAAAGTAGCGTAAGTATTTCCCTCAGTTTTTGAGAACTAAGGTATCAATCCAGTAGGAGGCTACGCGCGAGTCCCTCGCACCTGCACAAAACAAATAAATCCTCGCAACCAACGCAAATAGGGGTTGCCAATCCCTATAGGGCCACTTACGAGAGTGAGATCTGATAGATATGATAAGATAATATTTTTGGTATTTTTATGATAAGATGTAAAGTAAAATAAAGGCAAAGTAAATAATTAAGTAGTAGGAGATTGATATGATAAAGATAGACCCCGGGGCCATAGGTTTCACTAGTGGCTTCTCTCGAGAGCATAAGTACTCTACGGTGGGTGAACAAATTACTGTTGAGCAATTGATAGAATTGAGCATAGTTATGAGAATATCTAGGTATGATCATGTATATAGGCATCACGTCCGAGACAAGTAGACCGACTCCTGCCTGCATCTACTACTATTACTCCACTCATCGACCGCTATCCAGCATGCATCTAGAGTATTAAGTTAAAACAGAGTAACGCTTTAAGCAAGATGACATGATGTAGAGGGATAGACTCATGCAATATGAAGAGAACTACATCTTGTTATCCTCGATGGCAACAATACAATACATGCCTTGTTGCCCTTACTGTCACCGGGAATGGACACCGCAAGATTGAACCCAAAGCTAAGCACTTCTCCCATTGCAAGAAAGATCAATCTAGTAGGCCAAACCAAACTGATAATTCGAAGAGACTTGCAAAGATAACCAATCATACATAAAAGAATTCAGAGAAGATTCAAATATTATTCATATATAGACTTGATCATAAACCCACAATTCATCGGTCTCAACAAACACACCGCAAAAAGAAGATTACATCGAATAGATCTCCACAAGAGAGGGGGAGAACATTGTATTGAGATCCAAAAAGAGAGAAGAAGCCATCTAGCTACTAACTATGGACCCGTAGGTCTGAAGTAAACTACTCACGCTTCATCGGAGAGGCTATGGTGTTGATGTAGAAGCCCTCCGTGATCGATGCCCCCTCCGGCGGAGCTCCAGAACAGGCCCCAAGATGGGATCTCATGGATACAGAAAGTTACGACGGTGGAATTAGGGTTTTGGCTCCGTATCTGATTGTTTGGGGGTACGTGGGTATATATAGGGTAGGGCACGCTCCCTACCTCATGGCCTCCTATTACATGCCTTGACGTAGGGTCCAAGTCTCCTGAGTTGTATTCGGTGAGAAAATCACGTTCCCGAAGGTTTCATTCCTTTTGGACTCCGTTTGATATTCCTTTTCTTCGAAACCCTGAAACAGGCAAAAAAACAGCAATTCTGGGCTGGGCCTCCGGTTAATAGGTTAGTCCCAAAAATAATATAAAAGTGGATAATAAAGCCCAATAATGTCCAAAACAATAGATAATATAGCATGGAGCAATAAAAAATTTATAGATACGTTGGAGACGTATCAAGCATCCCCAAGCTTAATTCCTGCTCGTCCTCGAGTAGGTAAATGATAAAAATAGAATTTTTGATGCGGAGTGCTACTTGGCATAATTTTAATGTAATTCTTCTTAATTGTGGTATGAATATTCAGATCCGAAAGATTCAAGACAAAAGTTCATATTGACATAGAAAAAAATAGTAATACTTCAAGCATACTAACAAAGCAATTATGTCTTCTCAAAATAACATGGCTAAAGAAAGTTATCCCTACAAAATCATATAGTCTGGCTATGCTCTATCTTCACCACACAAAATATTTAAATCATGCACAACCCCAATGAGAAGCCAAGCAATTGTTTCATACTTTTGACATTCTCAAAACTTTTTCAATCTTCACGCAATACATGAGCGTGAGCCATGGATATAACACTATAGGTGGAATAGAGTGGTGGTTGTGGAGAAGACAAAAAGGGAGAAGATAGTCTCACATCAACTAGGCGTATCAACGGGCTATGGAGATGCCCATCAATAGATATTAATGTGACTGAGTAGGGATTGCCATGCAATGGATGCACTAGAGCTATAAGTATATGAAAGCTCAAAAAGAAACTAAGTGGGTGTGCATCCAACTTGCTTGCTCATGAAGACCTAGGGCAATTTTGAGGAAGCCCATTGTCGGTGTCAAAACCGGCGGATCTCGGGTAGGGGGTCCCGAACTATGCGTCTAAGGTGGATGGTAACAGGAGGCAGGGGACACGGTGTTTTACCCAGGTTCGGGCCCTCTTGATGGAGGTAATACCCTACGTCCTGCTTGATTGTTCTTGATAATATGAGTAGTACAAGAGTTGATCTACCACGAGATCGAAGAGGCTAAACCCTAGAAGCTAGCCTATGGTATGATTGTTGTTGTCCTACGGACTAAAACCCTCTGGTTTATATAGACACGGAGGGGGCTAGGGTTACACAAGGTCGGTTACAAAGGAGGAGATATACATATCCGTATTACCTAGCTTGCCTTCTACGCCAAGTAAAGTCCCATCCGGACACGAGACGAAGTCTTCAGTCTTGCATCTTCATAGTCCAACAGTCTGGCCAAAGGATATAGTCCGGCTGTCCGGAGACCCCCTAATCCAGGACTCCCTCAGTAGCCCCCGAACCAGGCTTCAATGATGTCAAGTCCGACACGCAGTATTGTCTTTGGCATTGCAAGGCGGGTTCTTCTCCAAATTTTGAATGTTTGTTAAGTAGTGTCCGGCCCCATAAATGTTGGACCTCTTGGCTTCCGCGCCCAATAAGGGCTATCTTCCAGATGTTGAATGAATACGAGGAGCCAGGGTGTTTTTACATTCGCCCCCCTAGCCAGATAGATAAATTGTCTATTAAAGGGATGGGGATTCTTAGATCCAATCCATACCATCCTCCCACAGCGAGAGTCCATCGGAGTGCGCTTCAGAAAAATCCACTCCAACATGGCCGACCACCGCAGCTCCTCCTCTCGCCCCCGTAGCCCTAAGCCCGGTGATTGGGAGAGGTGTTCTATCTCACACAGTCGATTAGTCGAACTGCAGACTCAGGGATTTCTTCCTCCAGCGTATATGGTTCCCGTCCGAGCCGGGCTCGCCACCTACAGTGGCGGGGAGCAAGTGGAGAGCTTCCCCAGCCCCTCTACGGGGGAGCAGGTATGCCTTGTTCCTTACTTATTAAGGGGACTTGGATTTCCAATTCATCCGTTCCTCCGCGGGCTCCTGGAGTTTTACGGCCTCCAACTGCATAATTTCACCCCTGCTTCCATATTACACATCGCCGGCTACGTTGCCCTCTGCGAGTTATTCCTAGGCTGCGAGGCTCATTTCGAGCTGTGGAAAAGGTTATTTTGCCTCGTCCCCCGCACACAGAAGGGGTCACTTTATCAAGTAGGCGGAGCCAAAATATGGCGCATCGCCGAAACCGGATACCTGTCTGGTACTCCGAAGAAGACGTTCGAGGACTGGCCTTCGAAATGGTTTTATATGGAGGACGTCCCCCTTCCGGACCCTGTTCGGCGGGGTCTTCCTGAGTTCAACAATGCTCCTCTGAAGAAACGCCGAAGCTGGCGCCCACGAAGCCCCCAGGAGGAAGACAACGGAGAAGTCCTTTACCTGATGAACCGGATAAAAGCGCTGGCTCAATCAGGATTGACAGTAATCGAGGTTATGTCAATATGCATAACGCGGGGAGTGCAGCCACTTCAATATCGAGGGTACGCCCTGCGGTGTTTTAACGGGGAAGATGATGCCACCCGTTGTGGGCGTAAGGGACCGGACACCGCTGCTGCTTTAGCAAAAATTATGTCCGAGTTGTTCAAGGGAGAGGAAGAGGAGTTCATCCGCATCAAGCCACAGGATGGATTCTCCATGTACAACCCTCCAAGCTGGGTGAGTTATATCTCCTTACTCCCATTCTTCCCGCATTCTTTGTTGTAGGTACTTACCTTGCCATTTTACGGCAAGAACTGCGAAAAGCCGTAAGGGAGGTCAACAGCCCATCTCCACAACCATAGGACCCTGACCGGGCCCTCGGTCTCGGACTCGAAGAAGATCCGGACATATTCATGGAGCTGATAGACAGGCAGTTCTATCAATTGAGTTGTGATGACGCCATGGTGGCCATTACGGCCGACTATCCCGGACCGCTCCCTGCGTCGCACGTAAGAAAAACCAAAATCCCAACTCCAAAAACTAGGATCCCCTTTTAGACACTTTGCCTACCATATACATATGGTGTTTTACAGGGAAGGCATTTGGGACACCGTGCCGAACCCGTAGCAACTCGCCAACAAGAGGCACCGAGGCCGGGTAGGCCAAAAAGGAAGGTGGTCAGGACGGAGACGCTGGCGCAGAGGTATGACAAAAACCCCACTCCGTGGTTGTCGTCTTTCTCAAAATGTAATGACGTCCATGTTTCTTCAATAGAAAAAATGCTCGCCGGAATATGTCCGGAGAGGCTGCCGGCCATGCTTCCACCAGTCGGGCTCCAGGGCCAGACATAGAGGCGGAAGCCGACATGGGGCGGACGCCGGATACTCCTCCTACAGAGGATGCAGATAGACTATCCGCTACAAATTCAGAAGTGGAGAGCGCCATGAATCATAGGCGTCGCCGGGCCATACTCCGTGACGCTTGCTTCTCACCAGAGGCATTTGTTGCCTTCAATTCTGGAGACGCGTACCTCCGTGCTGCTCAAAATGGTCTAGCCAGAGCCACGGACCAGTATGTAAGGGATGTATGGGTAAGCAAATCTGACGATTATATGTATCAGTAGCCCCTGAGACTTGAAACAGTTGGCACAACTGATTTAAGGATCATTTATTGTGCAGGTTCTTACAGAGAAGAATACTCGACTGTCACAGGAGCTGGAGGAATGCAAGACCCAACTTCGGGCCGCCATTGCCGCATTGAAGGAACCTGAAAAGTCCCCAACTAGTAACATGTGTTTCAAAGAATGATAGGTACCATATAGTGTGCGGCATGGCTGCAGATCTAACAGTAGATATTGCAGATGACTCCGGAGAGAATCCGGAGGACCAGCATGTCGTACGACAGCTAAAGGCTGGCGAACGCGTGCTGACTAAGGTCAGGCGGGAGAAAAACAATCTCCAAGACGCCTATACCAAGCTGAGTGTGGAACTGAAAGATGTTCGAGCCCAGCTTGCGGACTCCGAGAAGGAGAATAAGCGGCTTCGACGCGGTATTTTCAGTAAGTGCTTGAACGAACCCTTAAAAGGGTGCGGCGGAGAAGCCGGCTAACAGAGTTATGTCTACAGGTATGCTGATGGGTCGTCCCGCGAAGGAGATGCCCGGGTCTGCGGGTGATCTTCTACCCGAGCTCTCACAACTGCACGAGCAAGTTCGGCATGTGATGCAAGGTATTGCCCAGGCCTTGTGGCCATCCGTCTCCCTGCCATAAGGCACTGGAGAGCTTGCAGGGAAGCTCAAGGGAGCACGGCGGCGCTTCCGATTATGGAAGATATCGGTCTGCCGTCAAGGTGCCAGGGAAGCCTGGGCCATGGTGAAGACGCGGTATACCAAGGCTGACCCAAATCACATGGCCGAGGTCGGACCTGTGGGGCCCGATGGGAAAGAGGTCCCCATTAGCTTAGTGTATGGGCAAGTAGAATTAGCCGCAAAGTATTCCCAACAGGATTGTAGGCTAGACAGCCTGTTGGATGGTATAGAAGAGGAATTTAGTCAGTCTACATGACTATGTAATTAAAGTGACATGTATAATGCCTTCTAGCCGGATTGTAAATCATTTGTCATGGCGGACCTTTTTGCTTCAACCTCGGGACCCAATAGTCCGGAGTGTATCTGAATACCCGCTCAGTTATATAAGAACCGGGGTATGCGTGGAAACCAGGCGTAGGGGTCATTAGTGCTTGAGCAGACAAGTATCCAACTAGTTATGTTATATTACATGGGTAGTAAGGAACATCTTCCAGGGAGAATAGTTCCGTTAAGGGTTCCTTTCCCTGGGTACGCATGCCCTAAAGTCCATGCCTGGACTGCAGAGGAGACACAGGCAAAAACATCTGGGGGCACATATGGAAAATAAATAAAAATCATATTTTGTTCACCGACCGAATATTCCCTTAAGAACGCTAGCTTTCAGCTTCACCCAGTCTGAGGTACACATCCGGCTGACCCGGCAGTAACAATCGCAGAGGTGCTCCCCTTATGCCCTAGCTGAATTAACGGGAATGTAGGGCATAAATACAAGAGCCAGGCAACCCAGCTTGGCCAAAACTTAAGTCATATTGATGCATATAATGGCGAAGAAAAGGTACATGCGGAAGAATAACACATGTGCGGGGCATGAAGCCCAGATGAATATTTAAGCTTCTGCGTAAGAAGCCCCCAGGTATAACGAGCGCGGTTAGCGCGTCAATAGTGTGCAAGCAAGGCACAAGTTGGCCCTTGAAGGCCTTGAGAAAGAATAAAAGAAAGGAAGAGAAAAAAGACAGATAATGTAGATGCAAAAAATGGACAGAGGAAGGAGACGCACATAGAGTCCGGCACTAGGCGTAGAATCTTCGGAGCCTGGCTGCGTTCCATGGGTTCGGCTCAAGTCGATTGTTCGATGCATCCCGCAGACGGTACGCTCCACCGGTCAGAACTTGGTTAATAATGAAGGGACCTTCCCATTTGGGCTCGAGCTTGGTCTTTTTCTTCTCCGGCAGGCGTAGAACTAGCTTGCCAACGTTATAAGTTTTGGCCCGTACTTCTCTGCTTTGGTATCTGCGAGCCTGTTGCTGATAGAATGCGGAACGGGCTTTTGCCACGTCGCGCTCCTCCTCCAGGGTGTCCAGACTGTCCTGTCGATCGAGCTCAGCTTCTCTTTCTTCGTACATGCGCATTTGAGGTGAGTCATGAATTATGTCGCAGGGCAGAACCGCCTCTGCGTCGTACACCATAAAGAAGGGTGTGTATCCGGTAGTACAATTCGGCGTGGTCCACAACCCCCAGAGTACGGAGTCGAGCTCCTCTACCCAGTGCATGTTAGACTCCTTTAAGTACCGCACTAATCTGGGTTTGATGTCGCTCATGATAAGACCATTTGCTCGCTCAACTTGGCCGTTAGTTTGTGGGTGATAGACAGAGGCATAATCGAGCTTAATGCCCATGTTGCTGCACCAGAGTTTTACCTCGTCGGCCGTAAAGTTCGTGCCGTTGTCAGTGATGATGCTGTGGGGGACGCCATAACGGTGTACAACCCCGGATATGAAGTCTATCACCGGTCCGGATTCGGCCGTTTTAACAGGTTTGGCTTCTATCCATTTGGTGAATTTATCCACCATGACCAGTAAGTATTTTTTCTTATGGGTTCCCCCTTTAAGGGGTCCAACCATGTCAAGCCCCCAGACCGCGAAGGGCCAGGTAATGGGGATTGTTTGGAGGGCGGTGGGTGGCATGTGGCTTTGGTTTGCAAAAAGCTGGCAACCGACGCATCGTTGGACCAAGTCATGTGCATCTACCCGGGCCATCAGCCAATAGAAACCTGTACGGAAGGCCTTGCTTACAAGGGCCCGGGCTGCGGCGTGGTGGCCACCGAGTCCGGCATGAATTTCTGCCAAAAGCTTCTGCCCTTCCTCTTCGGAGATGCACCTTTGAAGGACTCCGGTAGTGCTTTTTTTTATACAGCTCTCCCTCGTGGACCCTGTAGGCTTTAGATCGCCGCACTATGCAGCGTGCCTCATTTTGGTCCTTGGGAAGTTCCTGCCTAGTTAGGTAGGCCAGGAATGGTTCTGCCCACGGGGCGATGATGGCCATTATTACGTGGGCTGAAGGTGTTATTTCGGTGGCAGAGTCTCCGATTATGTCAGAGTGTTTGGTATCGGGCATTTTGGCCGGGTCCGGACTATTGTTACCGGTGTCCCCTTCCCATACCACGAATGGCTTAAACAACCTCTCCAAAAAGATGTTGGGGGGGACCGCATCGTGTTTTGCGCCGATGCGGGCGAGGATATCCGTTGCCTGATTGTTTTCTCGAGCCACGTGGTGAAATTCGAGCCCCTCGAACCGAGCTGGCATCTTTAGGACGGCGTTGCGATAGGCCGCCATCTTCGGATCCTTGGCATCGAAGTCTCCATTTATTTGGGATATTGCGAGGTTCGAATCCCCATGCACCTCCAGGCATTGAATGCCCATGGAGACTGCCATCTGAAGACCATGTAACAGGGCTTCGTATTCGGCTGCGTTGTTGGAGTCTGTATACAGTATCTGTAGTACGTATTGAACTGTATCTCCGGTTGGGGACGTCAGGACAACGCTAGCCCCCAGACCAGCCAGCATTTTGGAGCCGTCGAAGTGCATGATCCAATTGGAGTATGCGTCGTACTCTTTAGGGAGTTCGGCTTCCGTCCATTCGGCGACAAAGTCGGCCAATACTTGCGATTTAATGGCTCGCCGGGGTTTGTATGTTACGTCGAACGGGAGGAGCTCAATGGCCCATTTGGCAATCCGGCCCGTGGCGTCGCGGTTGTTTATAATATCATTAAGTGGCACTTCCGAGGCTACTGTAATTGAACACTCTTGAAAGTAGTGCCACAGCTTCCGGGATGCCATGAATACCGCATAGGCTATGTTTTGATAATGTGGGTACCGTGATTTGCATGGAGTGAGGACAGTGGATACATAATATACCGGCTTTTGAAGGGGGAATTTATGTCCGTCCGTTTCTCGTTTGAGGACGAGCACTGCGCTTACAACCCAATGAGTTGCCGCAATGTACAACAGCATTGGTTCGCCGATGTTTGGCGCGGCCAGGATTGGGTTGGTTGCCAGTATGGCTTTTATTTCTTCCAATCCGGCTATGGCAGCGTCCGTCCACTCGAAGTGTTCGATGCGCCGAAGGAGGCGATAAAGGGGTAATGCCTTTTCTCCTAAGCGGGAGATAAAGCGGCTTAGAGCCGCCACACATTCGGTTAATTTCTGGATTTGTTTGAGGTCTGTTGGTATAGCCAACTGTGACAGAGCTCGGATTTTGGCCGGATTTGCTTCAATTCCTCTACTGGAGACAATGAAACCCAGGAGCTTTCCGGCTGGTACACCGAAAACGCATTTTTCCAGATTGAGCTTGATGTCATATGTTCAGAGGTTGTCGAATGTGAGCTTTAAGTCGTCTATTAGAGAGTCGACGTGTTTGGTTTTGATGACCACATCATCTACGTATGCCTCTACTGTTTTGCCGATCTGTTTCTCCAGACATGTCTAAATCATGCGCTGATATGTTGCGTCGGCGTTTTTGAGCCCAAAAGGCATTGTGTTGAAACAGAAGGGGTTGTATGGTGTGATAAATGCTGTTGCGGCTTGGTCGGACTCCGCCATCTTGATTTGGTGGTAGCCGGAGTATGCGTCGAGGAAACACAATGAATCGTGTCCTGCGGTAGCATCGATAATTTGATCGATGCGGGGGAGGGGGAAGGGATCCTTTGGGCAAGCCTTGTTGAGGTCCTTGAAATCGACACATAGGCGCCAGGATTTGTCCTTCTTTGGTACCATCACCAGGTTTGCTAGCCAGTCCGGGTGTTTTATTTCTCTAATGAATCCGGCCTCCAATAACTTGGCTAGTTCCTCTCCCATAGCGTGTCTCTTAGGTTCAGAGAAACGCCGAAGAGTCTGCTTGACCGGCTTGAATCCCTTTAGAATATTAAGGCTGTGTTCGGTCAGCCTGCATGGGATTCCTGGCATGTCTGAGGGGTGCCAGGTGAATATGTCCCAATTCTTGCGCAGGAACTCTCATAGTGCGGCGTCCACAGCGGGATTTAACTGTGCCCCAATGGAGGCTGTTTTTGTAGGGTCCGTTGGGTGGACTTGGAATTTGACTATTTCATCCGCTGGTTTAAAATAGGTGGACTTGGATCCCTTGTCGAGTATCACGTCGTCCCTGTCCACTGTGGAGCGCAGCGCGGTTAATTCCTCGGCCGCAAGGGCTTCGGATAATGCCTCGAGGGCCAATGTGGCTGTTTTATTTTCGACGCGGAGTGCTGTGTCCGGATCACTAGCGAGAGTGATGATTTCGTTGGGCCCGGGCATTTTGAGCTTCATGTACCCGTAATGGGGTATAGCTTGGAAGATCGTGAACGCCTCCCGCCCTAAAAGGGCGTGGTATCCGCTTCTGAAGGGGGCCACTTGAAATGTAATTTCTTCAGACCTATAGTTCTCCGGCGTGCCGAATACCACATCTAGTGTGATTTTCTCAGCACAGCGTGCTTCCCGACTGGGGATGATTCCTCTGAAGGTTGTGCTGCTTTGCTCAATACGGTTCTAGTCTATTTCCATTTTTTGAAGAGTTTCCTCATAGATGAGGTTTAATCCACTGCCACCGTCCATGAGTACTTTGGTGAGTCGAAAGCTGTCCACAATTGGGCTGAGGACCAGTGCAGCTGGTGCTCGGGCTGTTCGGAATTTAGGTTCGTCACTGGCATTGAAGGTAATAGCCGTGTCACTCCATGGATTTATTGCTGCCACGTGGCAGATTTCGGCAAGGTTGCAGAGTGTTCGCTTGTGCCTATTATTTGATGCGAAGGTCTCAAAGACTGTTAATACCGTATTGTTATCCCCGGGATGGTGCTATGTGGCATCTGGGATGAGAAGATCCTCACCACTTTTGGCCACATGCCGGAGTACCCAACATGCTCTAAGGCTGTGTGTTGGGCAGTATCGTCAACTCGGCGTACTGACATACCACGTCACCTCGGCTGGACGGGGGGCTTCGTCAGCACTTCATTACCCCATGACGGGGACTTCGGCATCACTTTGCTGGCCTGCATTGACTGTGCTATGTCACCACTTCGGAGTGCCGAGCTCTTCGCTCCGCCACCTCGGGACCGGCTTGGGGGATGGAACCTTGTCCCGCATCAAGCTCGGACCGCGTCATCAATACCGAACACATTACCCAGCTAAGTTGCCTTCATGCTCGAAGTTTTAAACTTTTTAACTTGTGTTCGGTTCGACCAAGCATTATACTTTTTTGGAAAAAAAGTTGCTTGTAAAAAATCTCCTTGTCAAAACTTTGTTTGTGACACACAAATTCAAATACCCAGTTCACTTGGGGGCTTCCTTCATGAAGCCTTTTCCTCTTGCATATGATTATACTTGTACGGCTTCGTTCCTTCTTCATGTATTACGCCATAATATGCACCATATTAACTTAAGCGATTTGCAAGCTGGGTTGCCTCGCTCCTGTGTTTACCCCTACGTTCCCGATTGTTCGGCTAGGGAGTAAAGGGAGCACCTCTGCGATTGTCACAATCGGGTCATCCGAGCCACACTTCAGACTGGGTGAAGCCGAAAGCTAGCGCTCTTATTGTTTTCAATTATGGTCGGCACACAACGGAACTCATGAGTACAAAAAATCTATTGCACAAGTCTCATAGTAACAATGAGCACCGAAGAAAGGTATCGGTAGGGGTACTATTTTCTTCGAAGATGCTTCTTACACTTCGTCAGTAATATAGCATAAGTTCCCTGAGCGCGCTTTGTCTATTACAGCCTTATGGCCTGATTGCCTGGTTATCGGAAACACCGTCGATATTCTCAACAGCTGGAGTACATAACACTCTTCGGCCCTTGACCGAAGAGGGAGAAGCCGACAGTCGGTTAAGACGCGTATAAAGTTCGGGTGAACACAGATATGATATAAGTACTTTGGTACATACATTCATTGTACATAAAATTCCTTTACCCAAGTCACTTGGGGGCTCTTAAATTTATATGAGTCGTTTTATAATAAGCGTTCTTTTTCTTACTCGTTGCAAAGTTTTATTATTATTATTATTATTATTATTATTATTATTTATCACTCCTTTTTTCGACACGAGTGTGTGGTCACTAGCTGGGGAGCCTAATTTCTCTCTCAAAGCCGCTAGAGTTTAGTTTGCTAAGCTGGCCTAACGAGAAGTACTCCGCCTTCAGGATAGGAGGTTGAAGCCGTAGGATGACCCGCTTGAGGTCTTGAAATAAGATGTGTCATGATAAAGCACGACAGAAGCACTTTTTTTTCTAAAGTCCAATTTTCAGATTGGCACCGAACACTTCATCTTATTTGGACGTCAGGTTTTCACTGACGTTTTTTGGTTTTCCAAGCCTATGGCACTTTTAAACTATTTGTGTGTTTTCAGCATTAGTCTCGTAGTGCAACGCCGTACACCTTTAGAGATTTGGCAAAAACACTCTCGGATATTGCCATATATGCATCGGTTTCGAATTGTGTCTTCGGTCAATAGTTGGGTCGCCCGGCTCCTGTGCTTGCCTCCTACGTTCCGCTTTGTTCGACTAGGTGTGCAAAGGGAGAACCACTGCGATTGTGCTTCTAGCTCGCATGGTTAAGTACCTCAGTGGAGAAAGCTGAAAACTGACTGTCACAATAGGCGTAAACTGGTCAGCGATCCGATGACTATGTTAAATGACGGGTCGTTCGTAACATTGGCCGAAGTGTTTACAGCTTGACCTCGGATGTCGCCGAACACTAACCGGGGGCTCATAGCTAGCTTCCCCAGTTTAAAGCTCCTATGACTAAGCGAAACTTATAACCCCGCATATCTGATTGCCTCGTTTCCGCTAATACAACCACCTTCGGGCACCGAGACGTCGGCTAAGGGTTGTTTTGTTATTGCGGAAACACCCTACGTAGTATCTACCAAGGGGTAGAGGCCGACGATGGGCCACTTTAAACTGATAAACGGTCGCAATGGAGTCAAAATAATGATGTAAAGTACTTGAATACATAGAATCATTACACATAATCTGTGATTTTACTTTGGATATCGATCCTTAATTTGGCCACCCGTGCCCACATTAAGGCTCGGGAGCTACTAGGCTTTGCGCTCATTATTTACAAATATTAAAGGGGCACATCGATCCCCTGATCTGGTGTTGCCACCCGCCCAGTGTCTCAGGGGCTACTGCATTGCCTATTCAATGCAGAAAATTCAAAGGGCTCAGTGTTCGGCTTGATCAAACTATGGGAAAGCGCGTCTTCGGACAACAATAAGTACCATTTGGACCTATCTGGCATCAAGCTAATATATCATGGCGACTTCTCACGACCCTTTCTCAGGGGCCCGTTCGCCGATCACTATTGTCTCTAATATATCACACTGCGTTTTTATTCCTATGTATGATGCCGAGCCAGGAGTTGATCCTCAGGCCGATTTCGCGCATCGACCCGAGTCTCAGGGGCTACTGGGAACAGTGGTTTTATGCTTGCCTTCAGGTGCATCTCGGGTTTTAGACTAATACACACCTTGAGGGCCACTGGATATACATCGGCAGAGAATAAACTGCACTAGTTAAAAATATTCACAAAAAAACAGCCCGCGGTCGGGGTGGTGCACCACCTGGAAGCAGTCCGGCATAAAGCTCGGGCACTAGCGGCTAGCTCCATACAGGGCATTTCCGGCATTAAGCTCGGCTAAACTCCTTCAACTTTTTTGGACCAAGATGATCTATGACATCTTGGATATAGTCCGGCGTTGGAGCTTGGACACAGTCCGGCGTTGGAGCTCGGATACATTTCGTCGTTGGAGCTTGGACACAGTCCGACGTTGGAGCTCGGATACATTTCGTCGTTGGAGCTCGGAAGCAGTCCGGCATTGGTGCTCGGCTACAAAAGATACCTCAAATGCAGTCCGGCGTTAGAGCTCGGACGCAAGAGGACACTGCCTCCCGGGAACAACTTCAAACCTGAGGTGTGGCATAAAAATAACAAGGCATTGATAAAGGCCGGAAACTTAAGGGGGCTCCTCGGATACCCGACGTGTAAACTCTTCGGATTCACTTTGGCGATCCTCAAGATCAAAGATGAGAAGATTTGTTGAACCAGTTTTCAAGACCGACGACCGAAGATGAAGAACAGTTCGGAAGAATCGAGGAGCGTCCCTAACTTGAAGACCGGTTCTGGGGGCTACTGACGGTGTCCTGGACTAGGGGGTACTCACCACGTCATCTCCCGATCTGTTAGATTGGGCCAAGGACCCCCATGGCCGTATACTCATGGGCCAGTTTGGACAGCTGCCGCATACAAGCAAGATTCCACAAGACTTGGCGATCAAGACAAGGACTCCTCCCCACCGACGTATTCGGCTAGGACTCTTGTTATCCTAGGCCTCTGGTGCATTATATAAACCAAGGCCAGGCTAGTCGATAGAGGATATACAACAACAATCATACCATAGGCTAGCTTCTAGGGTTCAGCCTCTACGATCTCGTGGTAGATCAACTCTTGTAATACTCATATCATCAATATCAATCAAGCAGGACGTAGGGTATTACCTCCATCAAGAGGGCCCGAACCTGGGTAAACATCGTGTCCCCCGCCTCCTATTACCATTTGCCTTAGACGCACAGTTTGGGACCCCCTACCCGAGATTCGCCGGTTTTGACACCGTGTTTCCTGGGGCGCTTGCCTGATGTGGGAAAGATCGTTTATGCTTGGGTGGGTGGGTGGCTCTGAGTCCGAACCCTTACCCGATCTGAGACCCAGGGGCCGAGGAGTTTCCAATCTTGGAAGTTTGGGTTTCGGGATGTTGCCCGATAAGTTTGGCCCGCCGCCTGACTCTAGGTTCAGGCCTTGGGTGATGTCCTCCCGTAAACGGGTATCCGACTCGGAGAGCTCAGGAATCCGGACATAGTTAGTCCTCAAGATAGAGGAAGAATCGCCGCATTGTTCCTCCACCACCGCAATATGATGGGTGACCGGTGGAGAGTTAATCTCCCATTGATCGGGTTTAAGCCCAATCCGATCATAGTCCGTAGCGACTCCCAAGGCGGCGATGCGATCCAAGAGCTCGTTTAGGTATGAGAGCTCCATTGGATCCATCTGCTCAGCAAATTCTGAGCCGACGTGGAGGCTGTTTTCGATGACCCGAGAAGTCATCGTCGGTGCAGCAGCCGAACGGGCGGTCATGATGAAATTGCCTAGCCGGAGAGTTTGGCCGACAGCCAGGGCTCCCCCGGCGGTAATGTTGTTTTTAACAACGAGACGAGGCATCCTTCCTTAAGGTGATGACACAGTGGAAATCTCAATGAAAGCACCAGTGTCGGTGTCAAAACCGGTGGATCTCGGGTAGGGGGTCCCGAACTGTGCGTCTAAGGTGGATGGTAATAGGAGGCAGGGGACATGATGTTTTACCCAGATTCGGGCCCTCTTGATGGAGGTAATACCCTACATCCTGCTTGATTGTTCTTGATAATATGAGTAGTACAAGAGTTGATCTACCACGAGATCGAAGAGGCTAAACCCTAGAAGCTAGCCTATGGTATGATTGTTGTTGTCCTACGGACTAAAACCCTCCGGTTTATATAGACACCGGAGGGGGCTAGGGTTACACAAGGTCGGTTACAAAGGAGGAGATATACATATCTATATTGCCTAGCTTGCCTTCTACGCCAAGTAAAGTCCCATCCGGACACAAGACGAAGTCTTCAATCTTGCATCTTCATAGTCCAACAGTCCAGCCAAAGGATACAGTCCGGCTGTCCGGAGACCCCTAATCCAGGACTCCCTCACCCATCATTGGAATATACAAGCCAAGTTCTATAATGAAAAATTCCCACTAGTATATGAAAGTGATAACATGAGAGACTCTCTACTATCAAGATCATGGTGCTACTTTGAAGCACAAGTGTGGTAAAAGGATAGTAACATTGTCCCTTCTCTCTTTTTCTCTTTTTTTATTTGGGCCTTTTCTCTTTTTTTGGCCTCTTTTCTTTCTCCTTTTTTTCGTCCGGAGTCTCATCCCGACTTGTGGGGGAATCATAGTCTCCATCATCCTTTCCTCACTTGGGACAATGCTCTAATAATGATGATCATCACACTTTTATTTTTCTTACAACTCAATAATTACAACTTGATACTTAGAACAAGATATGACTCTATATGAATGCCTCCGGCGGTGTACCGGGATATGCAATGATGCATGAGTGACAAGTATGAAAGAATTATGAACGGTGGCCTTGCCACAAATACTATGTCAACTACATGATCATGCTAAGCAATATGACAATGGTGGAGTGTGCCATAATAAACGAAACGGTGGAAAGTTGCATGGCAATATATCTCAGAATGGCTATGGAAATGCCATAATAGGTAGGTATGGTGGCTGTTTTGAGGAAGGTATATGGTGTTGGGGAACGTAGTAATTTCAAAAAAATTCCTACGCACACGCAAGATCATGGTGATGCATAGCAACGAGAGGGGAGAGTGTGATCTACGTACCCTTGTAGACCGACAGCGGAAGCGTTAGCACAACGCGGTTGATGTAGTCGTACGTCTTCACGGCCCGACCGATCAAGCACCGAAACTACGGCACCTCCGAGTTTTAGCACACGTTCAGCTCGATGACGATCCCCGGACTCCGATCCAGCAAAGTGTCGGGGAAGAGTTCCGTCAGCACGACGGCGTGGTGACGATCTTGATGTACTATCGTCGCAGGGCTTCGCCTAAGCACCGCTACAATATTATCGAGGATTATGGTGGAAGGGGGCACCGCACACGGCTAAGAATATGATCACCGTGGATCAACTTGTGTGTCTAGGGGTGCCCCCTGCCCCCGTATATAAAGGATCAAGGGGAGGAGGCCGGCCGGCCCTATGGCGCGCCAAGGAGGAGTCCTCCTCCTAGTAGGAGTAGGACTCCTACTAGGAGGGGGAAAGAAGTGGGGAGGGAGAAGGAAAGGGGGGTGCCGCCCCCCTCTCCCAGTCCAATTCGGACCAGGGGGGAGGAGGCGCGCGGCCCACCCTGGCTGACCCTCTCTCTCCACTAAGGCCCATATGGCCCATTACTTCTCCCGGTAGGGTTCCGGTAACCCTCCGGCTCTCCGGTTTTCTCCGAAATCATCCGGAACACTTCCGGTGTCCGAATATAGCCGTCTAATATATCAATCTTTATGTCTCGACCATTTCGAGACTCCTCGTTATGTCCGTGATCACATCCGGGACTCCGAACTAACTTCGGTACATCAAAACTCATAAACTCATAATATAACTGTCATCGAAACCTTAAGCGTGCGGACCCTACGGGTTCGAGAACAATGTAGACATGACCGAGACATGTCTCCGGTCAATAACCAATAGCGGAACCTGGATGCTCATATTGGCTCCTACATATTCTACGAAGATCTTTATCGGTCAGACCGCATAACAACATACGTTGTTCCCTTTGTCATCGGTATGTTACTTGCCCGAGATTCGATCGTCGGTATCCAATACCTAGTCAATCTCGTTACCGGCAAGTCTCTTTACTCGTTCCGTAATACATCATCCGCAACTAACTCATTTAGTTGCAATGCTTGCAAGGCTTAAGTGATATGTATTACCGAGAGGGCCCAGAGATACCTCTCCGACAATCGGAGTGACAAATCCTAATCTCAAAATACGCCAACCCAACATGTACCTTTGGAGACACCTGTAGAGCTCCTTTATAATCACCCAGTTACGTTGTGACGTTTGGTAGCACACTAAGTGTTCCTCTGGCAAACGGGAGTTGCATAATCTCATAGTCATAGGAACATGTATAAGTCATGAAGAAAGCAATAGCAACATACTAAACGATCGGGTGCTAAGCTAATGGAATGGGTCATGTCAATCAGATCATTCACCTAATGATGTGATCCCGTTAATCAAATAACAACTCTTTGTTCATGGTTAGGAAACATAACCATCTTTGATTAACGAGCTAGTCAAGTAGAGGCATACTAGTGACACTCCGTTTGTCTATGTATTCACACATGTATTATGTTTCCGGTTAATACAATTCTAGCATGAATAATAAACATTTATCATGATATAAGGAAATAAATAATAACTTTATTATTGCCTCTAGGGCATATTTCCTTCAGTCTCCCACTTGCACTAGAGTCAATAATCTAGATTACACAGTAATGATTCTAACACCCATGGAGCCTTGGCGCTGATCATGTTTTGCTCGTGGAAGAGGCTTAGTCAACGGGTCTGCAACATTCAGATCCGTATGTATCTTGCAAATCTCTATGTATCCCACCTGGACTAGATCCCGGATGGAATTGAAGCGTCTCTTGATGTGCTTGGTTCTCTTGTGAAATCTGGATTCCTTTGCCAAGGCAATTGCACCAGTATTGTCACAAAAGATTTTCATTGGACCCGATGCACTAGGTATGACACCTAGATCGGATATGAACTCCTTCATCCAGACTCCTTCATTTGCTGCTTCCGAAGCAGCTATGTACTCCGCTTCACATGTAGATCCCGCCACAACGCTTTGTTTAGAACTGCACCAAACAGCTCCACCATTTAATGTAAACACGTATCCGGTTTGCGATTTAGAATCATCCGGATCAGTGTCAAAGCTTGCATCAATGTAACCTTTTACGATGAGCTCTTTGTCACCTCCATATATGAGAAACATATCGTTAGTCCTTTTTAGGTATTTCAGGATGTTCTTGACCGCTGTCCAGTGATCCACTCCTGGATCACTTTGGTACCTCCCTGCTAGACTTATAGCAAGGCACACATCAGGTCTAGTACACAGCATTGCATACATGATAGAGCCTATGGCTGAAGCATAGGGAACATCTTTCATTTTCTCTCTATCTTCTGCAGTGTCGGGCATTGAGTCTTACTCAACTTCACACCTTGTAACACAGGCAAGAACCCTTTCTTTGCTTGATCCATTTTGAACTTCTTCAAAACTTTGTCAAGGTATGTGCTTTGTGAAAGTCCAATTAAACGTCTTGATCTATCTCTATAGATCTTTATGCCTAATATGTAAGCAGCTTCACCGTGGTCTTTCATTGAAAAACTCTTATTCAAGTATCCCTTTATGCTATCCAGAAATTCTATATCATTTCCAATTAGTAATATGTCATCCACATATAATATCAGAAATGCTATAGAGCTCCCACTCACTTTCTTGTAAATACAGGCTTCTCCAAAAGTCTGTATAAAACCAAATGCTTTGATCACACTATCAAAGCGTTTATTCCAACTCCGAGAGGCTTGCACCAGTCCATAAATGGATCGCTGGAGCTTGCACACTTTGTTAACTCCCTTTGGATCGACAAAACCTTCTGGTTGCATCATATACAACTCTTCTTCCAGAAATCCATTCAGGAATGCAGTTTTGACATCCATCTGCCAAATTTCATAATCATAAAATGCGGTAATTGCTAACATGATTCGGACAGACTTAAGCATCGCTACGGGTGAGAAGGTCTCATCGTAGTCAATCCCTTGAACTTGCCGAAAACCTTTTGCGACAAGTCGAGCTTTGTAGACAGTAATATTACCGTCAGCGTCAGCCTTCTTCTTGAAGATCCATTTATTCTCAATTGCTTGCCGATCATCGGGCAAGTCAACCAAAGTCCATACTTTGTTCTCATACATGGATCCCATCTCAGATTTCATGGCTTCAAGCCATTTTGCGGAATCTGGGCTCACCATCGCTTCTTCATAGTTCGTAGGTTCATGATGATCTAGTAGCATGACTTCAAGAACAGGATTACCGTACCACTCTGGCACGGATCTCACTCTGGTTGATCTACGAGGTTCAGTAGTATCTTGTTCTGAAGTTTCATGATCATCATCATTAGCTTCCTCACTAACTGGTGTAGGTGTCACAGAAACAGTTTTCTGTGATGCACTACTTTCCAATAAGGGAGCAGGTATAGTTACCTCGTCAAGTTCTACTTTCCTCCCACTCACTTCTTTCGAGAGAAACTCCTTCTCCAGAAAGTTTCTGAACTTAGCAACAAAATTCTTGCCTTCGGATCTGTGATAGAAGGTGTATCCAATAGTCTCCTTTGTATATCCTATGAAGACACATTTCTCCGATTTGGGTTCAAGCTTATCAGGTTGAAGCTTTTTCACACAAGCATCGCAGCCCCAAACTTTCAGAAACGACAACTTTGGTTTCTTGCCAAACCATAGTTCATAAGGCGTCGTCTCAACGGATTTTGATGGTGCCCTATTTAACATGAATGCTGCCGTCTCCAAAGCATAACCCCAAAACGATAGCGGTAAATCAGTAAGAGACATCATAGATCGCATCATATCTAGTAAAGTACGATTACGACATTCAGACACACCATTACACTGTGGTGTTCCGGGTGGCGTGAGTTGCGAAACTATTCCGCATTGTTTCAAATGTACACCAAACTCATAACTCAAATATTCTCCTCCACGATCAGATCGTAGAAACTTTATTTTCTTGTTACGATGATTTTCAACTTCACTCTGAAATTCTTTGAACTTTTCAAACGTTTCAGACTTATGTTTCATTAAGTAGATATACCCATATCTGCTTAAGTCATCTGTGAAGGTGAGAAAATAACGATATCCGCCACGAGCCTCAATATACATCGGACCACATACATCTGTATGTATGATTTCCAACAAATCTGTTGCTCTCTCCATAGTACCGAAGAACGGTGTTTTAGTCATCTTGCCCATGAGGCACGGTTCGCAAGTACCAAGTGATTCATAATCAAGTGGTTCCAAAAGTCCATCAGTATGGAGTTTCTTCATGCGCTTTACACCGATATGACCTAAACGGCAGTGCCACAAATAAGTTGCACTATCATTATCAACTCTGCATCTTTTGGCTTCAACACTATGAATATGTGTGTCACTACTATCGAGATTCAATAAAAATAGACCACTCTTTAAGGGTGCATGACCATAAAAGATATTACTCATATAAATAGAACAACCATTATTCTCAGATTTAAATGAATAACCGTCTCGCATCAAACAAGATCCAGATATAATGTTCATGCTTAACGCTGGCACCAAATAACAATTATTTAGGTCTAATATTAATCCCGAAGGTAGATGTAGAGGTAGCGTGCTGACTGCGATCACATCGACTTTGGAACCGTTTCCCACGCGCATCGTCACCTCGTCCTTAGCCAATCTTCGCTTAATCCGTAGTCCCTGTTTCGAGTTGCAAATATTAGCAACAGAACCAGTATCAAATACCCAGGTGCTACTGCGAGCATTAGTAAGGTACACATCAATAACATGTATATCACATATACCTTTATTCACCTTGCCATCCTTCTTATCCGCCAAATACTTGGGGCAGTTCCGCTTCCAGTGACCAGTCTGCTTGCAGTAGAAGCACTCAGTTTCAAGCTTAGGTCCAGGTTTGGGTTTTTTCTCTTGAGTAGCAACTTGCTTGCTGTTATTTTTGAAGTTCCCCTTCTTCTTCCCTTTGCCCTTTTTCTTGAAATTAGTGGTCTTGTTGACCATCAACACTTGATGCTCCTTCTTGATTTCTACCTCCGCAGCTTTCAGCATTGCGAAGGGCTCGGGAATAGTCTTATTCATCCCTTGCATATTATAGTTCATCACGAAGCTCTTGTAGCTTGGTGGCAGTGATTGGAGAATTCTGTCAATGACGCAATCATCTGGAAGATTAACTCCCAATTGAATCAAGTGATTATTATACCCAGACATTTTGAGTATATGCTCACTGACAGAACTGTTCTCCTCCATCTTGCAGCTATAGAACTTATTGGAGACTTCATATCTCTCAATCCGGGCATTTGCTTGAAATATTAACTTCAACTCCTGGAACATCTCATATGCTCCATGACGTTCAAAACGTCGTTGAAGTCCCGATTCTAAGCCGTAAAGCATGGCACACTGAACTATCGAGTAGTCATCAGCTTTGCTCTGCCAGACGTTCATAACATCTGGTGCTGCTCCAGCAGCAGGCCTGGCACCCAGCGGTGCTTCCAGGACGTAATTCTTCTGTGCAGCAATGAGGATAATCCTCAAGTTACGGACCCAGTCCATGTAATTGCTACCATCATCTTTCAACTTTGCTTTCTCAAGGAACGCATTAAAATTCAAGGGAACAACAGCACGAGCCATCTACCTACAATCAAGCATAAACAAGCAAGATACTATCAGGTACTAAGTTTAATGATAAATTTAGGTTCAATTAATTTACTTAAAGAACTCCCACTTAGATAGACATCCCTCTAATCCTCTAAGTGATTACGTGATCCAAATCAACTAAACCATGTCCGATCATCACGTGAGATGGAGTAGTTTCATTGGTGAACATCACTATGTTGATCATATCTACTATATGATTCACGCTCGACCTTTCGGTCTCCGTGTTCTGAGGCCATATCTGTATATGCTTGGCTCGTCAAGTATAACCTGAGTATTCCGTGTGTGCAACTGTTTTGCACCCGTTGTATTTGAACGTAGAGCCTATCACACCCGATCATCACGTGGTGTCTCAGCACGAAGAACTTTCGCAACGGTGCATACTTAGGGAGAACACTTCTTGATAATTAGTGAGAGATCATCTTATAATGCTACCGTCAATCAAAGCAAGATAAGATGCATAAAAGATAAACATCACATGCAATCAATATAAGTGATATGATATGGCCATCATCATCTTGTGCCTTTGATCTCCATCTCCAAAGCACCGTCATGATCACCATCGTCACCAGCGCGACACCTTGATCTCCATCATAGCATCGTTGTCGTCTCGCCAACTATTGCTTCTACGACTATCGCTACCGCTTAGTGATAAAGTAAAGCATTACAGCGCGATTGCATTGCATACAATAAAGCGACAACCATATGGCTCCTGCCAGTTGCCGATAACTCGGTTACAAAACATGATCATCTCATACAATAAAATTTAGCATCATGTCTTGACCATATCACATCACAACATGCCCTGCAAAAACAAGTTAGACGTCCTCTACTTTGTTGTTGCAAGTTTTACGTGGCTGCTACGGGCTTAAGCAAGAACCAATCTTACCTACGCATCAAAACCACAACGATAGTTTGTCAAGTTGGTGCTGTTTTAACCTTCGCAAGGACCGGGCGTAGCCACACTCGGTTCAACTAAAGTTGGAGAAACTGTCACCTGCAAGCCACCTATGTGCAAAGCACGTCGGGAGAACCGGTCTCGCGTAAGCGTACGCGTAATGTCGGTCCGGGCCGCTTCGTCCAACAATACCGCCGAACCAAAGTATGACATGCTGGTAAGCAGTATGACTTATATCGCCCACAACTCACTTGTGTTCTACTCGTGCATATAACATCAACATATAAAACCTAGGCTCGGATGCCACTGTTGGGGAACGTAGTAATTTCAAAAAAATTCCTACGCACGCGCAAGATCATGGTGATGCATAGCAACGAGAGGGGAGAGTGTGATCTACGTACCCTTGTAGACCGACAGCGGAAGCGTTAGCACAACGCGGTTGATGTAGTCGTACGTCTTCACGGCCCGACCGATCAAGCACCGAAACTACGGCACCTCCGAGTTTTAGCACATGTTCAGCTCGATGACGATCCCCGGACTCCGATCCAGCAAAGTGTCGGGGAAGAGTTCCGTCAGCACGACGGCGTGGTGACGATCTTCATGTACTATCGTCGCAGGGCTTCGCCTAAGCACCGCTACAATATTATCGAGGATTATGGTGGAAGGGGGCACCGCACACGGCTAAGAATATGATCACGTGGATCAACTTGTGTGTCTAGGGGTGCCCCCTGCCCCCGTATATAAAGGATCAAGGGGAGGAGGCCGGCCGGCCCCTATGGCGCGCCAAGGAGGAGTCCTCCTCCTAGTAGGAGTAGGACTCCTACTAGGAGGGGGAAAGAAGTGGGGAGGGAGAAGGAAAGGGGGGCGCCGCCCCCCCTCTCCTAGTCCAATTCGGACCAAGGGAGAGGAGGCGCGCGGCCCACCTTTGGCTGCCCCTCTCTCTCTCCACTAAGGCCCATATGGCCCATTACTTCTCCCGGGGGGTTCCGGTAACCCTCCGGCTCTCCGGTTTTCTCCGAAATCACCCGGAACACTTCCGGTGTCCGAATATAGCCGTCCAATATATCAATCTTTATGTCTCGACCATTTCAAGACTCCTCGTCATGTCCGTGATCACATCCGGGACTCCGAACTAACTTCGGTACATCAAAACTCATAAACTCATAATATAACTGTCATCGAAACCTTAAGTGTGCGGACCCTACGGGTTCGAGAACAATGTAGACATGACCGAGACACATCTCCGGTCAATAACCAATAGCGGAACCTGGATGCTCATATTGGCTCCTACATATTCTACGAAGATCTTTATCGGTCAGACCGCATAACAACATACGTTGTTCCCTTTGTCATCGGTATGTTACTTGCCCGAGATTCGATCGTTGGTATATCAATACCTAGTTCAATCTCGTTACCGGCAAGTCTCTTTACTCGTTCCATAATACATCATCTCGCAACTAACTCATTAGTTGCAATGCTTGCAAGGCTTATGTGATGTGCATTACCGAGAGGGCCCAGAGATACCTCTCCGACAATCGGAGTGACAAATCCTAATCTCGAAATACGCCAACCCAACATGTACCTTTGGAGACACCTGTAGAGTACCTTTATAATCACCCATTTACGTTGTGACGTTTGGTAGCACACAAAGTGTTCCTCCGGCAAACGGGAGTTGCATAATCTCATAGTCATAGGAACATGTATAAGTCATGAAGAAAGCAATAGCAACATACTAAACGATCGGGTGCTAAGCTAATGGAATGGGTCATGTCAATCAGATCATTCACCTAATGATGTGATCCCGTTAATCAAATAACAACTCTTTGTTCATGGTTAGGAAACATAACCATCTTTGATTAACGAGCTAGTCAAGTAGAGGCATACTAGTGACACTCCGTTTGTCTATGTATTCACACATGTATTATGTTTCCGGTTAATACAATTCTAGCATGAATAATAAACATTTATCATGATATAAGGAAATAAATAATAACTTTATTATTGCCTCTAGGGCATATTTCCTTCATATGGTGGGTGTATGATACCGGCGAAAGGTGCGCGGTATTAGAGAGGCTAGCAAAGGTGGAAGGGTGAGAGTGCGTATAATCCATGGACTCAACATTAGTCATAAAGAACTCATATACTTATTGCAAAAATCTACAAGTTATCAAAGAAAAGTATTACACGCATGCTCCTAGGGGGATAGATTGGTAGGAAAAGACCATCGCTCGTCCCCGACCGCCACTCATAAGGAAGACAATCAATAAATAAATCATGCTCCGACTTCATCACATAACGGTTCACCATACGTGCATGCTACGGGAATCACAAGCTTCAACACAAGTATTTCTCAAATTCACAACTACTCAACTAGCATGACTTTAATATCACCATCTCCATGTCTCAAAACAATTATCAACTATCAAACTTATCATAGTATTCAACACACTCATAAGAGAATTTTTATTATTAATCTTGCATACCAAGCATATTAGGATTTTAAGCAAATTACCATGCTATTAAGACTCTCAAAATAATCTAAGTGAATCATGAGAGATCAATAGTTTCTATAAAACAAATCCACCACCGTGCTCTAAAAGATATAAGTGAAGCACTAGAGCAAAATTATATAACTCAAAAGATATAAGCGAAGCACATAGAGTATTCTAACAAATTCCAAATCATGTATGGCTCTCTCAAAAGGTGTGTACAGCAAGGATGATTGTGGTAAACTAACAAGCAAAGACTCAAATCATACAAGACGCTCCAAGTAAAACACATATCATGTGGTAAATAAAAATATAGCTCCAAGTAAAGTTACCGATAGAAGTAGACGAAAGAGGGGATGCCTTCCGGGGCATCCCCAAGCTTTGGCTTTTAGGTGTCCTTAGATTATCTTGGGGGTGCCATGGTCACCCCCAAGCTTAGGCTCTTGCCACTCCTTGTTCCATAATCCATCAAATCTTTACCCAAAACTTGAAAACTTCACAACACAAAACTTAAAGTAGAAAACTCGTGAGCTCTGTTAGCGAAAGAAAACAAAAGACCACTTCAAGGTACTGTAATGAACTCATTATTTATTTATATGGGTGTTATACCTACTGTATTCCAACTTCTATATGGTTTATAAACTAATTTACTAGCCATAGATTCATCAAAATAAGCAAACAACACACGCAAAACAGAATCTGTCAAAAACAGAACAGACTGTAGTAATCTGTTGCTAGCGCAAGATCTGGAACGCCAAAAATTCTAAAATAAATTGCTGGACGTGAGGAATTTATCTATTAATCATCTGCAAAAATAATTAACTAAATAGCACTTTCCAAATAAAAATTACAGCAGTTCTCGTGAGCGCTAAAGTTTCTGTTTTTTTACAGCAAGTTCAACAAGACTTTCCTTAAGTCTTCCCAACGGTTCTACTTGGCACAAACACTAATTAAACACAAAAAACACAACCAAAACAGAGGCTAAATAATTTATTTATTACTAAGCAGGAGCAAAAAGTAAGGAATAAAAATAAAATTGGGTTGCCTCCCAACAAGTGCTATCGTTTAACGCCCCTAGCTAGGCATAACAAGCAAGAATAGATCTAGGTATTGCCATCTTTGGTAGGCAATCCATAAGTGGCTCTCATAATAGATTCATAAGGTAATTTAATTTTCTTTCTAGGAAATTGTTCCATGCCTTTCCTTAACGGAAATTGGAATCTATTATTTCATTCCTTCATATCAATAATTGCACCAATCGTTCTAAGGAAAGGTCTACCAAGAATAATAGGACATGAAAGATTGCAATCTATGTCAAGAACGATAAAATCTATGGGCACATAATTCCTATTTGGAACAATAAGAACATCATTAATTCTTCCCATAGGTTTCTTAATAGTGGAATATGCAAGGTGCCAATTTAGAGAGCAATCATCAAAATCACGGAAACCTAACAAATCACACAAAGTCTTTGGAATCGTGGAAACACTAGCACCCAAATCACATAAAGCATAGCATTCATGATCTTTAATTTTAATTTTAATAGTTGGTTCCCACTCATCATAAAGTTTTCTAGGGATAGAAACTTCCAATTCAAGTTTTTCTTCATAAGATTGCATCAAGGCATCAACGATATGTTTAGTAAACGCTTTATTTTTTACTATAAGCACGAGGAGAATTTAGCACGGATTGCAACAAGGAAATACAATCAATCAAAGAGCAATTTTCATAGTTAAATTCCTTGAAATCCATAATAGTGGGTTTAGCAACATCTAGGGTTTTAATTTCTTCAATCCCACTTTTATCAAATTTAGCATCAAAATCAAAATATTCAGAATTCTTGGAACGCCTTCTAGGTAAATGTGGGTCATATTCAGTTCCATCATTATCAAGATTCATATTGCAAAACAAAGATTTAATAGGGGACACATCAATAACTTTTAGATCTTTATCATTATTTTCATAGGAACTAGAAGAAAACGCTTTTATAAAGGCATCTTTCTTAGCACGCATCCTAGCGGTTCTTTCTTTGCACTCATCAATGGAAATTCTCATGGCTTTGAGAGACTCATTGATATCATGCTTAGGTGGAATAGATCTAAGTTTCAAAGAATCAACATCAAGAGCAATTCTATCAACGTTCCTAGCCAAATCATCAATCTTAAGCAATTTTTCTTCAATCATAGCATTAAAATTCTTTTGCGAAGTAATAAATTCTTTAATATTAGATTCAGAATCAGAGGTCAACTTATTACAATTTCCATAAGAATTGTTGTAGGAATTACCATAATTATTAGAGGAATTACTAGGATAAGGCCTAGGCTTGAAATTTCCTCTATACGCATTGTTACCAAAATTGTTCCTACCAACAAAATTCACATCCATAGATTCATTATTATTCTCAATCAAAGTAGACAAGGCATATCATTAGGATCAGAATAACACTCTTATTAGCAAATAATTTCATAAGTTCATCCATCTTTCCACTCAAAACATTAATTTCTTCTATCGCATGCACCTTTTTATTAGTATGCCATTGAGAATAATTAACCATAATATTATCTAGGAGTTTAGTAGCTTCTCCTAAAGTGATTTCCATAAAAGTGCCTCTTGCGGCCGAATCTAAAAGATTTCTAGAAGCAAAATTCAATCCGGCATAAAAATTCTGAACAATCATCCACAAATTTAAACCATGAGTAGGGCAATTACATATCATTAATTTCATTCTCTCCCAAGCTTGTGCAACATGTTCATAATCAAGTTGCTTAAAGTTCATAATATCGTTTCTAAGAGAGATGATCTTAGCGGGAGGAAAATACTTAGAGATAAAAGCATCTTTGCATTTGTTCCATGAATCAATACTATTTTTAGGCAAAGACGGAAACCAAGCTTTAGCACGATCTCTAAGCGAAAAAGGAAATAGCTTCAATTTAACAATATCATTATCCACATCTTTCTTCTTTTGTATGTCACACAAATCAACGAAGCTATTAAGATGGGTAGCGGCATCTTCACTAGGAAGGCCGGAGAACGGATCTTTCATGACAAGATTCAGCAAAGCAGTATTAATTTCACAAGATTCAGCATCGGTAAGAGGAGCAATTGGGGTGCTAATAAAATCATTGTTGTTGGTATTGGTGAAGTCACACAATTTAGTATTATCTTGAGCCATCGTGACAAGCAAGCAAACTAACACACAAGAAAACAAAAAGCAAGCGGGCAAAAACAGGTAAATAAAGAAAGAGAGGGAGGATAGAGAGAGAGGGCGAATAAAACGGCAAGGGTGAAGTGGGGGAGAGGAAAACGAGAGGCAAATGGCAAATAATGTAATGCGGGAGATAAGGGTATGTGATGGGTACTTGGTATGTTGACTTTTGCGTAGACCTCCCCGGCAACGGTGCCAGAAATCCTTCTTGCTACCTCTTTTAGCACTGCGTTGGTTTTCCCCGAAGAGGAAGGGATGATGCAGCAAAGTAGCGTAAGTATTTCCCTCAGTTTTTGAGAACCAAGGTATCAATCCAGTAGGAGGCTACGCGCGAGTCCCTCGTACCTGCACAAAACAAATAAATCCTCGCAACCAACGCAAATAGGGGTTGTCAATCCCTATAGGGCCACTTACGAGAGTGAGATCTGATAGATATGATAAGATAATATTTTTGGTATTTTTATGATAAAGATGTAAAGTAAAATAAAGGCAAAGTAAATAGCAAAGTAAATAACTAAGTAGTAGGAGATTGATATGATAAAGATAGACCCGGGGGCCATAGGTTCCACTAGTGGCTTCTCTCGAGAGCATAAATATTCTACGGTGGGTGAACAAATTACTGTTGAGCAATTGACAGAATTGAGCATAGTTATGAGAATATCTAGGTATGATCATGTATATAGGCATCACGTCCGAGACAAGTAGACTGACTCCTGCCTGCATCTACTACTATTACTCCACTCATCGACCGCTATCCAGCATGCATCTAGAGTATTAAGTTAAAATAGAGTAACGCTTTAAGCAAGATGACATGATGTAGAGGGATAGACTCATGCAATATGAAGAAAACCCCATCTTGTTATCCTCGATGGCAACAATACAATACGTGCCTTGCTGCCCTTACTGTCACCGGGAAAGGACACCGCAAGATTGAACCCAAAGCTAAGCACTTCTCCCATTGCAAGAAAGATCAATCTAGTAGGCCAAACCAAACTGATAATTTGAAGAGACTTGCAAAGATAACCAATCATACATAAAAGAATTCAGATAAGATTCAAATATTATTCATATATAGACTTGATCATAAACCCACAATTCATCGGTCTCAACAAACACACCGCAAAAAGAAGATTACATCGAATAGATCTCCACAAGAGAGGGGGAGAACATTGTATTGAGATCCAAAAAGAGAGAAGAAGCCATCTAGCTACTAATTATGGACCCGTAGGTCTGAAGTAAACTACTCACACTTCATCGGAGAGGCTATGGTGTTGATGTAGAAGCCCTCCGTGATCGATGCCCCCTCCGGCGGAGCTCCGGAACACGCCCCAAGATGGGATCTCGTGGATACAGAAAGTTACGACGGTGGAATTAGGGGTTTTGGCTCCGTATCTAATCGTTTGGGGGTACGTGGGTATATATAGGAGGAAGAAGTACGTCGGTGGAGCAACAGGGGGCCCACGAGGGTGGGGGCGCGCCTGGTAGGGTAGGGCGCCCCCCTACCTCATGGCCTCCTGTTACATGCCTTGACGTAGGGTCCAAGTCTCCTGAGTTGTATTCGGTGAGAAAATCACGTTCCCGAAGGTTTCATTCCGTTTGGACTCCGTTTGATATTCCTTTTCTTCGAAACCCTAAAACAGGCAAAAAACATCAATTCTGGGCTGGGCCTCCGGTTAATAGGTTAGTCCCAAAAATAATATAAAAGTGGATAATAAAGCCCAATAATGTCCAAAACAATAGATAATATAGCATGGAGCAATCAAAAATTATAGATACGTTGGAGACGTATCAAGCATCCCCAAGCTTAATTCCTACTCGTCCTCGAGTAGGTAAATGATAAAAACAGAATTTTTGATGCGGAGTGCTATATTATCTAGCATGGAGCAGTGGTTGGGCATTGAGTCTTACTCAATTTCACACCTTGTAACACAGGCAAGAACCCTTTCTTAGCTTGATCCATTTTGAACTTCTTAAAAACTTTATCAAGGTATGTGCTTTGTGAAAGTCCAATTAAGCGTCTTGATCTATCTCTATAGATCTTGATGCCCAACATATAAGCAGCTTCACCGAGGTCTTTCATTGAAAAACTCTTATTCAAGTATCCTTTTATGCTATCCAGAAATTCTATATCATTTCCAATCAATAATATGTCATCCACATATAATATTAGAAATGCTACAGAGCTCACACTCACTTTCTTGTAAATACAGGCTTCTCCAAAAGTCTGTATAAAACCATATGCTTTGATCACACTATCAAAACGTTTATTCCAACTCCGAGAGGCTTGCACCAGTCCATAAATGGATCGATGGAGCTTGCACACTTTGTTAGTACCCTTTGGATCGATAAAACCTTCAGGTTGCATCATATACAACTCTTCTTCCAGAAAACCATTCAGGAATGCAGTCTTTACATCCATTTGCCAAATTTCATAATCATAAAATGCGGTAATTTCTAACATGATTCGGACAGACTTAAGCATCGCTACAGGTGAGAAGGTCTCATCGTAGTCAACTCCTTGAACTTGTCGAAAACCTTTCACAACTAGTCGAGCTTTGTAGACAGTAACGTTACCGTCAGCGTCAGTCTTCTTCTTGAAGATCCATTTATTCTCGATGGCTTGCCGATCATCGGGCAAGTCAACCAAAGTCCATACTTTGTTCTCATACATGGATCCCATCTCAGATTTCATGGCCTCAAGCCATTTTGCGGAATCTGGGCTCATCATCGCTTCCTCGTAGTTCGTAGGTTCATCATGGTCAAGTAACATGACCTCCATAACAGGATTACCGTACCACTCTGGTGCGGATCTTGCTCTGGTTGACCTACGTGGTTCGGTAGTAACTTGATCTAAAGTTTCATGATCATCATCATTAGCTTCCTCACTAATTGGTGTAGGTGTCACAGGAACCGGTTTCTGTGATGAACTACTTTCCAATGAGGGAGCAGGTACAGTTACCTCATCAAGTTCTACTTTCCTCCCACTCACTTCTTTCGAGAGAAACTCCTTCTCTAGAAAAGATGCATTCTTAGCAACGAATGTCTTGCCTTCGGATCTGTGATAGAAGGTGTACCCAACAGTTTCCTTTGGGTATCCTATGAAGACACATTTCTCTGATTTGGGTTCGAGCTTATCAGGTTGAAGCTTTTTCACATAAGCATCGCAGCCCCAAACTTTAAGAAACGACAACTTTGGTTTCTTGCCAAACCACAGTTCATAAGGCGTCGTCTCAACGGATTTCGATGGTGCCCTATTCAACGTGAATGCAGCTGTCTCTAAAGCATAACCCCAAAATGATGGCGGTAAATCAGTAAGAGACATCATAGATCGCACCATATGTAGTAAAGTACGATTACGACGTTCGGACACACCATTACCCTGTGGTGTTTTGGGTGGCGTGAGTTGTGAAACTATTCCACATTGTTTCAAATGTAAACCAAACTCGTAACTCAAATATTCTCCTCCATGATCGGATCGTAGAAATTTTATTTTCTTGTTACAATGATTTTCCACTTCACTTGAAATTCTTTGAACTTTTGAAATGTTTCAGACTTATATTTCATTAAGTAGATATACCCATATCTGCTCAAATCATCTATGAAGGTGAGAAAATAACGATACCCGTCGCGAGCCTCAACATTCATTGGACCACATTCATCAGTATGTATGATTTCCAACAAATCTGTTGCTCGCTCCATTGTTTCGGAGAACGACATTTTATTCATCTTGCCCATGAGGCATGGTTCGCAAGTACCAAGTGATTCATAATCAAGTGATTCCAGAAGTCCATCAATATGGAGTTTCTTCATGCGCTTTACACCAATATGACCCAAACGGCAGTGCCACAAATAAGTTGCACTATCATTATCAACTCTGCATATTTTGGCTTCAACATTATGAATATGTGTATCACTACTATCGAGATTCAACACAAATAGACCACTCTTTAAGGGTGCATGACCATAAAAGATATTACTCATATAAATAGAACAACCATTATTCTCAGATTTAAATGAATAACCGTCTCGCATCAAACAAGATCCAGATATAATGTTCATGCTTAACGCTGGCAGCAAATAACAATTATTCAGGTCTAAAACTAATCCCGAAGGTAGATATAGAGGTAGCGTGCCGACGGCGATCACATCGACTTTGGAACCATTTCCCACGCGCATCGTCACCTCGTCCTTAGCCAGTCTTCGCTTAATACGTAGTCCCTGTTTCGAGTTGCAAATATTAGCAACAGAACCAGTATCAAATACCCATGTGCTACTGCGAGCTCTAGTAAGGTACACATCAATAACATGTATAACACATATACCTTTGTTCCCCTTGCCATCTTTCTTATCCGCCAAATACTTGGGGCAGTTCCACTTCGAGTGACCAGTCTGTTTGCAGTAGAAGCACTCAGTCTCAGGCTTAGGTCCAGACTTGGGTTTCTTCTCTTGAGGAGCAACTTGTTTGCCGTTCTTCTTGAAGTTTCCTTTCTTCTTTCCTTTACCCTTTTTCTTGAGACTGGTGCTCTTGTTGACCATCAACACTTGATGCTCCTTCTTGATTTCTACCTCCGCAGCCTTTAGCATTGCAAAGAGCTCGGGAATCATCTTATCCATCCCTTGCATATTATAGTTCATCACAAAGCTCTTGTAGCTTGGTGGCAGTGATTGAAGAACTCTGTCAATGACACTATCAACCAGAAGATTAACTCCCAGCTGAGTCAAGTGATTATGGTACCTAGACATTCTAAGTATATGTTTACTGACAGAACTATTCTCCTCCATCTTGCAGCTGTAGAACTTATTGGAGACTTCATATCTCTCAATCCGGGCATTTGCTTGAAATATTAACTTCAAATCCTGGAACATCTCATATGCTCCATGACGTTCAAAACGACGTTGAAGTCCCGGTTCTAAGCCGTAAAGCATGGCACACTGAACTATTGAGTAGTCATCAGCTTTGCTTTGCCAGACATTCATAACATCTGGCGTTGCTCCTGCAGCGGGTTTGGCACTCAGCGGTGCTTCCAGGACGTAATTATTCTGTGCAGCAATGAGGATAATCCTCAAGTTACGGACCCAGTCCGTGTAATTGCTACCATCATCTTTCAACTTTGCTTTCTCAAGGAACACATTAAAATTCAAGGGAACAACAACACGTGCCATCTATCTACAATAACATAGACAAGCAAAATACTATCAGGTACAAAGTTCATGATAAATTTAAGTTCAATTAATCATATTACTTAAGAACTCCCACTTAGATAGACATCCCTCTAATTATCTAAGTGATCACGTGATCCATATCAACTAAACCATAACCGATCATCACGTGAAATGGAGTAGTTTTCAATAGTGAACATCACTATGTTGATCATATCTACTATATGATTCACGCTCGACCTTTCGGTCTCAGTGTTCCGAGGCCATATCTGCATATGCTAGGCTTGTCAAGTTTAACCCGAGTATTCTGTGTGTGTAAAACTGTCTTACACCCGTTGTAGATGAACGTTGAGCTTATCACACCCGATCATCACTGGTGTCTCGGCACAACGAACTTTGGCAATGGTGCATACATAAGGAGAACACTTTTACCTTGAAATTTAGTGAGAGATCATCTTATAATGCTAGCGTCAAACAAAGTAGAATAAGATGCAAAAAGGATAAACATCACATCCAATCAATATAAGTGATATGATATGGCCATCATCATCTTGTGCCTTTGATCTCCATCTCCAAAGCACCGTCATGATCACCATCGTCACCAGCGCGACACCTTGATCTCCATCATAGCATCGTTGTCGTCTCGCCAACTATTGCTTCTACGACTATCGTTACCGCTTAGTGATAAAGTAAAGCAATTACAGGGCGATTGCATTGCATACAATAAAGCGACAACCATATGGCTCCTGCCAGTTGCCGATAACTCTGTTACAAAACATGATCATCTCATACAATAAATATAGCATCATGTCTTGACCATATCACATCATAACATGCCCTGCAAAAACAAGTTAGACGTCCTCTACTTTGTTGTTGCAAGTTTTACGTGGCTGCTACGGGCTGAGCAAGAACCGTTCTTACCTACGCATCAAAACCACAACGATAGTTCGTCAAGTTAGTGATGTTTTAACCTTCTCAAGGACCGAGCGTAGCCACATTCGGTTCAACTAAAGTTGGAGAAACTGACACCCGCCAGCCACCTGTGTGCAAAGCACGTCGGTAGAACCAGTCTCGCGTAAGCGTACGCTAATGTCGGTCCGGGCCGCTTCATCCAACAATACTGCCGAACCAAAGTATGACATGCTGGTAAGCAGTATGACTTGTATCGCCCACAACTCACTTGTGTTCTACTCGTGCATATAACATCTATGCAATAACCTGGCTCGGATGCCACTATTGGGGAACGAAGTAATTTTAAGAAATTTCATACGCACACGCAAGATCATGGTGATGCATAGCAACGAGAGGGGAGAGTGTCGTCCACGTACCCTCATAGACCGTTAAGCAGAAGCGTTATGACAATGCGGTTGATGTAGTCGTATGTCTTCACGATCGACCGATCCTCAGTACCGAACGTACGGCACCTCCGTGTTCAGCACACGTTTAGCTCGGTGACGTCCCGTGAATTCACGATCCAGTAGAGCTCGGGGAAGAGTTTCGTCAGCACGACAGTGTGGTGACGATGTTGATGAAGCTACCGTCGCAGGGCTTCGCCTAAGCACCGCTACGATATAACCGAGGTGGATTATGGTGGAGGGGGGCACCGCACACGACTAAGAGATCAATCGATCAATTGTTGTGTCTTTGGGGTGCCCCTGCCCCCGTATATAAAGGAGCTAGGGGGGAGGCAGCCGGCCAAGGAGGAGGGCGCGCCAAGGGGGAGTCCTACTCCCACTGGGAGTATGACTCCCTCTTTTCCTAGTTGGGGAGTATGACTCCCTCTTTTCCTAGTTGGAGTAGGAGAGGAGAAGGAAGGGAGAGAAGAGAGAAGGAAAGGGGGCGCCGCCCCCCCTTCTTGTCCAATTCAGACTAGAGGGGGAGGGGGCGCGCGGCTGCCCTTGGCCGCCCCCCCTCTTCTCCCACTAAGGCCCATTAGGCCCAATGTACTCCTCGGGGGGTTCCGGTAACCCCCCGGTACTCCGGTAAATGTCCGAAACCTCCCGAAACCTTTCCGGTATCCGAACATAGTCATCCAATATATCGATCTTTATGTCTCGACCATTTCGAGACTCCTCGTCATGTCCGTGATCATATCCGGGACTCCGAACTACCTTCGGTACATCAAAACACAAAACTCATAATACCGATCGTCATAGAACTTTAAGCGTGCGGACCCTACGGGTTCGAGAACTATGAAGACATGACCGAGACACGTCTCTGGTCAATAACCAATAGCGGAACCTAGATGCTCATATTGGTTCCTACATATTCTACGAATATCTTTATCGGTCAAACCGCATAACAACATATGTTGTTCCCTTTGTCATCGGTATGTTACTTGCCCGAGATTCGATCGTCGGTATCTCAATACCTAGTTCAATCCCGTTACCGACAAGTCTCTTTACTCGTTCCGTAATGCAACATCCCGCAACTAACTCATTAGTCACATTGCTTGCAAGGCTTATAGTGATGTGCATTATCGAGAGGGCCCAGAGATACCTCTCGGACAATCGGAGTGACAAATCCTATTCTTGATCTATGCCAACTCCACGAACACCATCGGAGACACCTGTAGAGCACCTTTATAATCACACAGTTACGTTGTGACGTTTGGTAGCACACAAAGTATTCCTCCGGTATTCGGGAGTTGCATAATCTCATAGTCATAGGAACATGTATAAGTCATGAAGAAAGCAATAGCAGTAAACTTAAACGATCAAGTGCTAAGCTAACGAAATGGGTCAAGTCAATCACATCATTCTCCTAATGATGTGATCCCGTTGATCAAATAACAACTCATGTCTATGGCTAGGAAACTTAACCATCTTTGATCAATGAGCTAGTCAAGTAGAGGCATACTAGTGACACTATGTTTGTCTATGTATTCACACATGTATTATGTTTCCGGTTAATACAATTCTAGCATGAATAATAAACATTTATCATGAAATAAGGAAATAAATAATAACTTTATTATTGCCTCTAGGGCATATTTCCTTCAAAACAAGTACCACAAGTATATGAGTAAGCAAACACAATATGAGACAAATAAAGACTAAGAGACAAGTAACCACAAGTAGGCAACTAGGGTTAGTAATAACCACAACTCCGAGAGACGAGGATGTATGCCGATGTTCACTTCCTTGGAGGGAAGCTACGTCACCGTTTCGAGAGGTGGGTGTTACCACAAAGGCACACCAACTCCACGAAGGCTCATCCTATTCTCTCTTTGAGATATCACCACGAAGGAGATTCCCAACCACTAGAGGTAGACCTTGGGGTGGTCTCCAAACCCTCATAAACTTTCCGGGGGTAATCACAATGAACGATTCCTCGCTGGAGTACTCCTACCGCCTAGGAGTCTCCAACCTCCAAGAGTAACAAGAACGATGGGGAAAAGCTTAAGACTTGCTCAAATCACAAATTCCTTTGGTGCAAAGAGGGGGAAGGAGTGGATCTATCACTTGAGTGGACAATTTCTCACTAATGCTCACAAATCCCTTTGGGATCTAATATTTGGTGTATGAGTGTGTGAGAGAAATGTGTTCTTGGGGATGCAAAAAGTGAATGGTCAAAGCTCTCACGGAATAGGAGGGAGGTATTTATAGTATCCCTCAATAAGTGGCCGCTGGAGCCATTTGAGTGCAGTAGCCGTCGGATGTCCGAGGCTTACCGGCCGTCTAAGGCCTTGGCAGACACCGGACGACCGACATATACTTTCTGTTTGAATGGTACCGAACAACCGAAAAAGATAGGTCGTCTGACATTTTGGCTTGGGATAGTGAGTACCGGATTTCTGGTGAACGTCAGTCGTCTGAGGCACCGGATGTCCGACAGGGACTAGATGACTGACGTTTTGGATCTGTTTGGGACAGACTAGATTTCCGATGGAGGTCGGAAATCCGATGTTTTGGCTCTGTGTAGGTAGTCTGGTGTGCATTGGATGGCCGGACGTTCGACAAGCATCATACATCTGAGAGAGAGAGAGAGAGAGAGAGAACAGACTATGAATGGGGAGAAGAAAATTGAGCAAGTCCTTCGCGAGACCCCATGTTCCCCTCTTCATAGTGCGGGATCCCTATACTCAAGAACAAACATAAAATGCCTAAGCTAGTAGTCTTGTTTCTTCGTTCTTGAGCAATATATGTATGTTCGTAGTCATGATCCACACACACACACACACACACACGATCCTGAGGGGACTAAACCCAAGATATACATGACAAACACTGTTAGTCCCCTATGTGTATACTGTCGTCAACATCAAAATACGATTAAGGGCATGATTGCACTTTCAATAAATGGCCAGGTAATGCTACAATCCGGGAACAATATCCAGCTCTATACAATATGGTGCGTCACAAAGGTGACACTATCGCCAAGTTTTTGGAATCTTGCGGAGCATTCTTACTAATGATAACCTTATTAAGAAGAATTGGCATGGAAGTACGCAATGTGTCTTTTGTCTGCATGACGCGACAACAAGACTTTTGTTTTTCCTATGTAAATTAGCTCGTTCTATATGACCAATCGTTCAAATTGCTTCTGGCTTGTATCATTCTTGTAGTATTGCTAATATATTTGGCAACTGGTTACATGAGACTGATCACAAGTTCAGAATTCTTCTCAGGGTGGGAGCGCAGGTCGTGATTTGGTCACTTTGGCTATGTAGAAATGATAAGGCTTTTAACGATAATATTATTTCTCTTATGCAGGTTATCTACAGATGTACCGAGACGCTTCGTTTACGGTCCTCTTCATAACGAGAATCGAGGCCTATTTACGGATGTGTGTACATGACTGGAGACCACGGCGAGGGATATTTTTACCCGATATGGGTGGCAGCATGATCTTAGAGCATCTCCAATAGAAGATGCAAATTTGGAGATGTAAAAAAGGGAATGTAAAATTTACATATCCAAAAAGTGCTTTTTACATCTCCAAGAAAGAGGAAACTCCAACAGAAGATGTAAATTGGTGATGTAAAAGTGCAACTCCAACAGATCATGCAAATGTAGATGTAACTAGGCCTTGTTTCCTAGCATTGCAATACCATTTACGCTCACTTTTATCATTAGTTACATTTCTGTTTTTATATTTTCAGATTACAAATACTCATATCTATCATCCATATTGCACTTGTATTACCATCTCTTCGCCGAACTAGTGTACATATACAATTTACCATTGTATAGGGTGTGTTGGGGGCACAAGAGACTCTTTGTTATTTGGTTGCAGGGTTGTTTGAGAGAGACCATCTTCAACCTACGCCTCCCACGGATTGATAAATCTTAGGTCATCTACTCGAGGGAAATTTGCTACTGTCCTACGAACCTCTGCACTTGGAGGCCCAATAAAGTCTACAAGAAGAAGGTTGTGTAGTAGACATCAAGCAACAACAACAACTAGCCTAAAAACAAACCGGCTTTGCGCATCATTTCACCACCTAGAAAAATGCGCCAATGTGCATCAACAAAATAATACATACGAGCACGAGCACGAGCACGAAACTTCCCCAGATAAGTATGAGTTGATTAGCGGATACACAGAATCACACTACCAAGAAAGCGCATCAAAACACTGTATATAAAAAAACACTCAATCTTTCAAATGGGCCAAACCAAATAATAAACAAAAGTTATGGAATCCCAACAACACCAACGATACAACAAAGCGCGATCAACCATTATAGTAATCAACGATTTAGCCGTGATAAACTTGATTAGAACGTTCTAGTTTAGTTGGAGCAGGTGGCTACGAAGATTTTTACCCAACTTGGATGACAACATAATCTCCGGGTCGGTCCACCACCCCTCTGGACATAGATATAGTGTCAGTCTATAGTTCTACTGTTGTTGATGTGTCGGTTGTTTCCCTTTCTTTTTGTCAAACTTTTGGTGTTTGACTGCGTGCATTCTCGTTATGCAGAGGCTGAATATTACTAATAATGTTTTGCATCCGCTTGATGCTACCTTTTGAGATAATAAAAATGGCCTTTATCCAAAAAAAAACCTTCTAGTTTGTTTGAAAAAATAAACTTGGTTAGAAGGGATGTAAACTGGGAGGGGGGCACTTAGCAAAAAGTTTTGCAGCAGGCAGCTCACACACCATCTGGACGGGGCGCCCGCCCGGAGGACCGACCCCCAACCACTGCCCTCGCTCGCAGACACACGAGAGAGCCGCCCGCCCGCCCGCCCGCCCGCGACACGCTCCCCCGAGATCTCCCCACAGCCCGCGGCAGCAGATCCGCGCGGCCGGCGAGATCCCCGCCCCGGATCCCGGCCATGGCGGGGATGGAGGCCTTCGAGGCCTACTTCCGCCGCGCCGACCTGAACCAGGACGGCCGCATCAGCGGCCAGGAGGCCGTCGCCTTCTTCCAGGGCGCCAGCCTTCCGCAGCAGGTCCTCGCCCAGGTGAGCGCCCCTAAACCCCCCCGCCCAATCCGCGCCCCCGCCGGCCATTCCCAAATTCTAGGTGTGATCTCCGTAGAGCAGCTCTAGATCAGAGCCCCTCTCTGGCGAATTAATCCGATGGAAGCTAAGGGTTGGTTGGTTGGTGATGTTCGGACCTTGTGCGCGCAGGTGTGGATGCACGCCGATCAGAGCAAGACCGGCTTCCTCGGCCGGCCCGAGTTCTTCAACGCCCTGCGGCTCGTCACCGTGGCGCAGAGCGGGCGCCAGCTCACGCCCGACATAGTGCAGTCCGCGCTGTATGGCCCGGCCGCCGCCAGAATCCCGCCTCCGAAGATTGCCGGCGGGCCGGCCCCTCCGCAGGCTGCCGCCGGTGCTCCTAGGCCCCAAGGTAATGCTGCTGCGCCGGCGCCCGCTCCGGGGCAGGCTGGAGCTGCGCAGATGAATCCGGCAGCCGCTGCTCCGAGGCCCCAGGGAAGTGGCATGATGCCGACTTCTGCTGGTGCTCTGAGGCCCCAGGGAAGCGGTATGATGCCGACTTCTGCTGCTGCTCCGAGGCCCCAGGGAAGTGGTATGATGCCGACTTCAACTCAATTTGCCGGTGCACCGCAGGCGAACGCTGGAGCTGTTCCGAGACCCCAAGGCGTCAACTCGATGATGCCGGCTGCAAGTCAGGGTGGAGCCATGCCGCCAAATCAGTTCACGGGGCCGAGGGGCACTCAGTCACAATCTCCCAACATGGGTTATGCTCAGCAGCTCCTCACTTCAAGCACTGGTTTCATGAGGCCACCACCTCAGGTGGGAGCTCCTGCAACATCACTTCAAGCAACTGGAATGAATCAAAGTCCACTGGATGGAGGCAGCATGGGAGGCTCAGTTGGCTGGCAAGGGGGTAATGTTGGTTCACTTGGAGGTTTCTCTCAACCCTCTCCAGGAGCAGCTGTTCCTTCACAGACAACATCAGGTGGATTTGGTCTTGGAATGTCGAGCTCAATGGGCATGGTTCCTGGACAGCAGACACATGCTATGTCCTCTTCATCGTTGCCTCCACAGAGCAACAGTGCTGTATTGCCTCCAGATTCAAGAGCTTTGGTGCTATCTGGAAATGGCCCTGCCAGTGGCTCAGGAGCAAGCACTGACATCTTCTCTGCTCTTACTCAGCCAAAGCCAAGTACATCCACACCTGCACTTCCGACCACATCAAGCTTTATGTCCAAGCCGACTGGCTCCCAGAACTTTGCTAATCTAACACAGCCTGGTTCTCTCCAAGGTACTCCAACAGTGAGTTACGGCACCAGCCAACCTCAGCAGACGCAGCCCATCACAAAGCCAAGTGTTCCATCTCCAGGTGTTTCTGCCGGGGTTTCTAATTCCACTTCTCAATGGCCAAAAGTTAATCAATCTGATATCCAGAAGTACACGAAAGTCTTTCGGGATGTTGATAGGGACAGAGATGGCAAAATAACTGGTGCAGAAGCTCGCACTCTGTTTCTCAGTTGGAAACTTCCAAGAGGTGGGATCTCATCACCAACTTTACTTTCCTAATCATGCATATGTGTATTTCTGTCTATAAGATACCCTAATGTATTGCGGTAACGGGGTACCTTTACAATGCTTATTGGTTGAGCTCCTTGTTTGAAACCTATTTGGCTATTTCTGTCATTGTTTCTCCATAATGATATCATTGTATTTTATTTCTGTTTCTATGATGGTTTTCATATGATGTGCGAACATATCACCATATGAATACCATTGCCATTGGCTAATGCAATTGTTGTTTCATTATACTTTGTAGATGTACTGAAGCAAGTGTGGGACTTGTCTGACCAAGATAATGACGGCATGCTTTCTCTGAGAGAGTTTTGCATTGCTCTTTATTTAATGGAGAGGAACCGAGCTGGAACTCCTCTGCCTCCATCGCTCCCTGACTCTCTTAAATTTGATGAGACACTGTTACGAGCAACAGGCTTGCCTTCTACAGCTTACAATGCCCCATCATGGCAGCCTAATCAAGGTAATATTTGTATTGGCTGCCAGATCTTAGTTATTACATGATATAACTGTAGTCCAAGTTGAACCACGCATACTTTGTCTAGCTTACTTGGCCTGCCGCTTACAAGGTATTTGATGTTGGGCTAGGATTACCACATAGGGGCCCTGGCGCACCTGGGTTGCCTACTGGTGGTGTACGGCCACCCTTGCCTCAAATGCATTCACAGACTGATGGAGCTACAAGACCAGGGCAACCAAGACCTCACATGCCTGGTATGGATAATCATGCTGCAGCTCAAGGAATTACAGATGACAGAAGTGGGGTAAACTCAGCTGCACAGGAGGCTCCTAAGAAGGTATTGGACCTGTTCCTCAAATCTGGATCAGTGTGCTGAACTGCTGATCCACTATGCCCAGACTGGATTTGTGGTGTTCAGCACCAGTTGATTACATCGAGAATAATTTAAGCTGCTCTTGTTATTCAGTTAAGCAAGTACAGCTGAATGGTGTATTCAAATCATGTCGCAGACATGATTTAACATTGACCAGTTGTATTTGAGAAATTGAAGGACCGGCGCAAAATCTAAAATTAGGCCTAGGGAAAAGCCATATAGACAAGTCTTTTATATATCATACCGGCAGTAAAAAAAATCGTCTCTTGTATATATCATACTGGCAGTACAATTGTTCGAAGGATTACATCTTACCAAGATGCAAAGTTTGGAACTCTGAAGTCTGAACTACTATATACTTTAGCAGAAACATGTCATCCTTCTGGCAATCCTTGATACAAAATCTTCAATTAGTTCTTTGTAAGCAACCTTCTCTAAAACGTCACTTAAGGAGGGAGGGATTACTTCTCATGCTTTTGTCCAGAACTATTTTTGGAAACTTTATTTCAGCATAGCCTTTTTTTCTGTTACTCTATTATACTCTCTTATGTACTTAAACAAGCAATTTCCTATAGACAGCAGGAAGGGGTTGTTCTCATGCTATGTAGTTGCAACAACTTTCTATTAATCCTAGTTAGTGAACTCTGAAACATTTGTCCTTTTTTTGGGTCTCTTTTGCATTATGAAGGTTGAGGTGGAGAAGCAGGTCCTAGACTCCAGAGAGAAACTAGAGTACTACCGCACGAAAATGCAAGATCTTGTAAGCATGTTTCTATCTTGTTAGTTGTTTTCATAGTATTACAATTATTAGGACTCAGTAAATAAATTCTGACTCGTATGCAGCTTGTGATCTATCATTACATTTACTGGTCTTATTTAGGTCAACAAAAGTTGATATAATTACATGTTGTATTGAAATCTGTTTATTCTTCTTCTTTTGTCAAAGGTTCTGTATAAAAGTCGGTGTGACAATAGACTGAATGAGATCACGGAAAGGGCATCTTCTGATAAACGTGAGGTACAGATTACCGTGTAATGCTTATCATATCTGATGTATGCCAGCATTGTAGTTCTTCCTTTAGCCCTATTTTTCTCATGCTAGTGGTGCAGACATGGAAATTGGTTGTTAGGTGTCTTTTTTTGTGGGTTCTTTGCAAAATGATGGATGGTCTTTAACTCAATTCAGGTGGAATTGTTGTCTAAGAAATATGAAGAAAAATACAAGCAAGTGGCAGAGTTAGCTTCCAAACTGGCAGTTGAGGAAGCTGCTTTCCGTGATGTTCAGGTTTTGTAACACTACACCTTAGAAAAATGTCATCTGGCAATTCTTATTGTGATTACAATTTTTGATGGTCATATCTTCATTCCGACTTTCTTTTCTTAATAATCTTTTTCAGGAGAGGAAAGTTGAGCTGAATGATGCATTAATTAAAATGGTACAAGGTGGAAGTGTTGATGGTTTGCTTCAGGTATGTTCTATCTCATACCTTACTTTTTGCGGGCAGTATCTCATACCTTCAACCAGTTCTATTTTGTCTCTCTAAACAACACCAAACCGTATACCTAGGTTCGAGCTGATCGAATCCAACATCAATTAGAGGAGATGGAGAAAGCTTTTAACGAACGGTGCAAGCACTTTGGACTGCAATTCAAGCCTTCTGCAACAGTCGAGCTTCCATTTGGTACCCAACTTTCCCAACTTCCAATATTTGTTGAGACTTTCATCTTCATGTTTACTTTCTATAGATCAAATTATGCCCTTATTTTCACTTCATATTACAATCCATAAATCTATTGATCGCTTATATCCTTGTTTGCCAGGTTGGGAACCTGGGCAGCAAGAGGGAGCAGTTGAGTGGGATGAAGACTGGGATAAATTTGAGGATGAAGGTCAGATACTTTTCGATCCATCTTGCCTTACATCACTATATTGTGCTTGTTTTGAACTGTAACTTTATTAAAAGTGTGGCCATGGGCCTTTATCTAAAATAAAAGTGCTGATTTCCTTTCGAAGTTGGTAATTCTCTGTTTATAGGGCAGAAAATGGTACTTTTCATCTCATGCAGACCATTTCCCAATCCTGGACTTCGTGCTTACACCATTTATGTTTTGTTCTGAAAAGAAACTAAAGCATGATTGTATTTATAATCCTAATCTATTTCGCTGTTGTCAAATAATTTTCAATGTAAATTATGTAGATAAAATTGAGCACTAGTGTATTTTTCTGTCTTGTCATTATTTTCCGTCCGCTACCTCATGTAACCAGATATTATGGAAGTGTCAGCTTGCTTACTGGGAAACCTTTCTAACTGCACAATTGCTATTGCGCATATATTTGACCTTGATCCCACAATCAGTTATTTGATCAGATTTGGTGTCTTCCACATCAGCAGCCTACTTCGTCCATTTTTGGCTGATCTTGTTATATTTCTAACTATGCCATTCGTCATAACAGGGTTTGGTCTTGTAAAGGACAATGGTACAATTGTCGAAAACCCAGCTTCTGCTGAAAATGCAAACGCATCATCTCTTTGGGATGACGGTGTCTCTACGGATGGGATGTCCCCTGTTGCATCTTCTAATGGTCATATCAAGGATGTGAGACATTACAGAGCTGGTGATCAAGCGCCTGAGAGCGAATTAGCATATGATTTTGGTGACGAATCTGTAAGGAGCCCGGGCAGTGCTGGAAGAAGTGCCTCTGGGAGTCCATTTAAGTCTTCTCGTTTTGGGGTGCATGACTCGTCTCCCACCAAAAAAGGAACCTACAGGTGCTTGTTTTCGCATTTTTTTTCATGTAGAGTCCTTTTTCTCAAAGTTTAATGAACTGAGATATATCAGGCATAGTCCTACATGAATGAACAACATGATGAGCTATATTCCGTTTCTTTATTTGCTTGATGAACTCAAAAATGATGACCTGTTTGTTTCTTTGGTGCTATTCCTGCCTTTAGAAGTATGAGCCTTCCTTTGAGCAAACCCCACTGTAATCTCCAGCAACACTAGCTGACCAAGATTTATCGGTTCTTATCGCCTGAATGTTTTGGATGTTTATTCATAACTTTTTGTTTATACATAGTAGATTTATTTACTTGACACTGGAGAGATTCCCTCTCATTTTTATTACTTAAAGTATGACAATCATCCTTGTTTCCTACTTTCTAATCTATACAGTGCATATATTTAATATCCTCCAAAAAATATTACAAGTAATATTTGATTTAAAGCACAAATATGGTCTTCAACTATGAAGTTATACATTTTGAGTTTGATGTGAGTGTCATTAATCATTATTTGGTAACAGTGACCACGGTGGCTCTGAGTCCGTTTTTGGAGATAATTATGGTGATGAAACTACATGGAACTTTGATGACCAAGATACTGAATCAGTTTGGGGATCTAATGCAATGAATGTAAGCTTTGTCTTCCTATTTCTGGACTTTTGTGGTGTCCACCCATCATTTCTGATGAATTATCTTGATACAGGAGCCTGGACATCATGGAAGCAACTCTTTCTTTGGGTCAGATGACTTCAATGTAGACCCTGTTAGAGTGGGCTCTCCAAGTGGCGCTAGTGCCTATGGAAAGAAGAGCACATTCTTTGACGATTCTGTTCCAAGTTCCCCTGCATACACGTCTGGGTTCTCACCGAAGTTCGGTGAAAGTCGTGACGATAGCTCCTCCTATAACTTTGGAAGGTTCGATTCCTTCAGATCCCAAGACAGCGCCGTCCCACAGGAAAGCCGCTTTTCCAGGTTTGACTCTGTAAGCAGCTCCAAAGGCGAGAGCGCAGCGGGATTTGACTCATCCAACAGCTCGAGAAATTTCGGCCGGTTCGATTCTTTTGATGAAGCTGATCCTTTCGGCTCGACTGGACCTTTTAAAGCATCAGGAGCGCGGTCGCCCCCCAAATTCTGATATTCATTTGTGGTATTACGAGGATCTGTCTCTTGCGGGCTCATCTGTCGATACAAAGGCTCGGATTGTTCGAGGAAAGTACAATACAGCGGATCCATTTTTTTTGGTTGGCAAGTCTCTTGTGTTGGCCTTGTGTGCATTTGTCCTGTCCTCCACCCCCCACGTACAAAGTGGACATTTTTTGGTTGTGCTCTGTAAAGTATCCCGAGATTGTTCTCTGTTTATAGTGGCCTGTATCTTTGGAACAACAGCTACTCATCGTTTTTTATATTTTTGTACAATACAAAAGTTAAATTTGTACTCCCTCTGTAAACTAATATAAGAGTGTTTAGATCACTAAAGTAGTGATCTAAACGCTCTTATATTAGTTTACGGAGGGAGTAGAAGATAACTCCCTTGCATCAAGCTGTAAGAAACCGAGAGCCGAAGTATCTTTTGTGCTGTCTCCATAGTCCATATGTAATTCAAGCTAGGGGTTCCAAACTTCCAATGTTGTTCGCCGTTTGGTGTTTTTCTTTTGATATACGGAAGAAGCAGGATTCGGGGTCTACAAAGGCATACAACAAATCGCTGCCAAGTCACGAGTTTCCCATGTTACATGTGCTGGCAGTTTGGCTTCATGTCCAAACCTATGAGCCTATGCCGCTGATCTCGTTGAGCGACAAGAAACCTGAAGGTCTGGCCGACAGCAGCGGCCACACAATGAGGCCAAATTTCGTGTTTTGACCCTTTTCGCATAGAAATTCAGGATCTTACCCCTGTTGGAAAGAATTTCGGGATATGACCCTTTCGCTACCGTCAGGGGTTCTGGCGGTAGGTTTAGACATCTTACCGCCAAGGCACCTGGCGGCAGGGTGCGACAGAGGGGAACGGCAACCGTTTGCTCGAGCTGACGTGGATAAGTATCCTACCGCCAGAGACCCTAGCGGTAGCCTGTCTAACCCTACCGCCAGAACCCCTGACGGTAGGTGGTTGCTGGTTTTTGCCTTGGAAAGTTTCTATAACGAAATATCGAAGTGCCCTGGCGGTAGGTTGTGTGACCTTACCGCCAGGGTCCATGGCGGGAGGGTCATGTGTTTTATGAGTTTCAAGTTTAATTGATTGCTTCTTTTCAAAATCAATATCTTTTACCACGAAAGTATATACTCATTTCTTTTACCATGAAAGTATACTCATATTGACAAGAACAAATGGCATGAAGTTAACTTAATGTTCAAACTGAATAGATAATGAACAAATGGCATTACAAGAGGCACATAGTTTCATTATTCATCGAGAACATAATTGAAAGACACAAGACAAACTAATAGGACGATTTGCTGATAAGTTCGAAGAGCGGGCAGACATCATCATCTTCAGAGCTCCTCGTATGTTAGTCCGGGCCGTGGAGACAGAAACGGCAGCGGATCCACCGGTTCAGGTGGAGGCGGAACGCTGGTCGGCATCCGACCGTTCAAGCACTCCCACCTTGCCCTGCCCGCTGGAGTTTTCGCCTCCGCCCTTCCCCAGTTGATGATATCGAACGCAGATGCACTTGGGGGCGGCATCCTGGCTCTCTCCTCCGCAGTGCTCTCGAAGTAGATTCTCCGGCCCAAATTGCTCAGGAGATAGCTGGCGTAATTCTGCGCAACTTCAATGCACGCTTCCTGACGGACACAACAGATACTTGGATCTGCCTCCATCTTTGCCTTCACTTCCTTCCACTCCTTCACGCTCTGCGACCAAGCCATGCCATCGTCAATGATCCGCTCTGCCCTCTCGTTCCACCGCATTGCCCTCGTGGCCTCTAGGAGCTCGTCTGAGACAGATCCCACCATCTGTAGAAGCTCGGGGAAGGTCTCGTACATGTACGGGAGCGGCATCTCTGACGGAATGTGCTGGAGAGGAGTGGGAGGAGCAGGCGGTGATGGAGTCGGTAGTGCTTGCTCCAAGCTTTCGGACCTAAACATATAGATTCATCACACAAAGGTTAATCACCTTGAAAAAAAAATCTAAACCTAGGGTTCATCATGTCGTCAAATGCATCATACCATATCATATTTCTCCAACCACATCCAACATGTATCATATCTCCAATATTCATCATATCATACATTTTTTTAACACAAAAAATTATGAACTAGGTTCATCTTGAGGGTTCAACATTTGTTCTCCAACTATATCCACTACTCGCATCATAGCATATCAACATGCATCATCATATCACAATAAATTCCTCCAACATGCATCATACCAAAAAATCCTCCAAAAATAATATGAACTAGGGTTCATCTTCACATAACCATACCAACTAGTGACTAGAGTTCATATCTAACACAATATAACATCTAGAATCAACCTAAATCATTCCTAGGGTTCAAAATAATTAAATCTAGTGCAGGGGAGTGATTTGAATCAAAAAATACGACGAATCGGAAGCTATTTGACTAAAACTAATTGAAGGGATCGAAGGCGCTTACTTTGCTTTCTTCGGGGCCATCTCGATCCGCAAAAACGGTGAACAAACGACGAAGATCAGAGGGGGGGGGTGGAGGAGATGAGAGAGGGGGTGAGAGGAAGAACTCCTCTGTTCTTGGGGCGGCTGGTTGGGGGGAGAAGGGGGAGGGGTGGGGCGGCCCATGGCTTATAACTGCCCTAATCCCTACCGCCAGTGGTTCTGGCGGTAGGGTTAGACATCCTACCGCAAGGACCAGCGACGGTAGGGTGGGACGGAGACCGTTAACGCTGCTGACATGGATAAGTATCCTACCGCCGCAGGTTCTGGCAGTAGGAAAAAGGGTCAGATCCCGAAATTCTTTCCAACAGGGGTCAGATCCTGAATTTCTATGCGAAAATGGCCAAAACACGAAATTTGGCCACACAATGACAGCCAAACTGGAACAAACTGCGAAGATAGGCGGAGTACGGGACTTGAGAGCACCTTCAACACAACCCTATAATAGAGTATAACCATTTTTAGGGCTTTTGGATCAAAAACAAATAAATAAGCAGCTAAAAAAATGGCAGCGTCGGTGTATTTGCAGCATGCGGGTCGACGTATTTTTGAGATCCGGCACCGGACCCGATTCAGACCGATTTTGGTGTCGCTGGCCCTCCGTCACCCCTAATGGCCCAGTCGCAGCTCCTCCGTTGGTCGTGCCATGGACACTACGGTGTTGGCCATATGCCCACCGCGACCGAGCGGAGCGGAGCCACCGTTGATTCGGATGGCTGCAACAGCACACTATTGCTATTTTTTTTGGCCAGAAACTCAACCTCTTGACATCAAGGAGGCCCTACTACGCCATTTTGATCTGGCGCAACGACAACATTGGCTCTGTCGAGCAGCTGACTGGCTTTCTTTTCGCATTTTTTGTTGTGCACAAATGAGTAGCTTGCGATGGAGGATTTGCTATTGTAGTTGCGGCAGAGCCCCCCCTTCGATGAGCTCGCCGGTCCGTCCCCGCCTCCGGTGGCTGCCGCGTGCCATCCCAGCCTTCCTCTGCCGCCGCGCACCGCCATCCCCGCCCGACGGGGCCGTGATCCGCCGCCTCTTGCCTCCCTCCATCGCCGAGGCTCCTTCTCCGGGGCAGTGATCCCCGCAAGACGCTGCATCAATGGCACCGCCACCCAAGAACATGCCAGTACGCCGACCACGAGAGGAAGAAGAGGAAGTTCAACAACCATCGATGCAAGTTCAACTTTAGGTAATGTCTACACAGTAAGTTCAATGATACATAAACTAGGAGTACTTCTAGTGTAGTTGCATAAATTATAGATGAACAAAAGAGAAGACATGCATCAGTTATATATATGCATATCCATACATCTCTGAAGTTCAATGTTCAGTTTACAAGCAGTGCTAAAAAACAGTACATCGGTACATCAGTGTGTAACATGTACGGTTATACTGTTCGACCGAAAACGGAACCAGATACAAAATAGAGAACAACAGTTTAAATAACAACCATCGATGCAAGTTCAACTTCTACAATGCCTTCAGTGCATGACATGTTACCCATAGCATGTATACGAGAAAAATACAGAAAAGATTAATCCCAAAACTGTTGAATGTCATTGCAGAAGCGAGCAAGGCGGCGCACGCAGCGAGCGTTTGATGAGCCAAGCAGATATGGGGCACCACCTGGTTGGGTAACACCAGAAATACCACCTGGATACTTCAACAATACAGGCAGATTTCAAGATACACCGGAATCATCAAAAGCACAGACAAGTTCTTCTATGCAGCAAACACCAATATCTGGGAATACAAGCTATGTCACTCATGGGTTGCAACAAGGCCTGCAATATCCCCAACAACAAATGTTTTCCTTCCCTAACACATGCAGAAAGCCAAGGACAGGAAGCCATGGATGGGTTGCAACAAGGCTTCCACCAGTCGCTCCATCAACATCAATCATCCGTGCTGCAAAAGTGGTTACGATGGGAAGACCAGGCCAAAGAGACAGAAATTTTGGCCGCTCTAGCAGGTTCCAAAGTACAAGATATGAGCCATATGGACAGGAGCAACCTCACAACGAATCTGAGGGGAGACGGCCGTACAATGAGAGACGGAGACCTTCGTCAACATTGCTCCCTCCAAGAGATGCATTGCTTCATGTGCCAAGGGTGACACCACCCGCGCCCATACACCAGGGTGAACAGCAAACACCGGAGGCAGCACAGAGCTATACACATGTAAGTATCCACATTCAGAAAAAAACCATACAAGCACAGTCCATACCATGGTACTATGACCACCCCATCTAAACATTTTCATAACTGCGTTTTTGTTTGCTCACTGTTGCGTGCAGCCACTGTCGTGGGTTTGTCACGACAGATGTCCTTGTGAAAGGACTTAGACGTGGAGCCATCGCTACGGGTTAGCTTAAGGGGTTAAACCGGACAAGGGGACACGGGGAGTTTTGTACTAGTTCGGCCCCTTTGAGGAAGGTAAAAGCCTACATATAGTTGTTATTGGTATTGCTAGGGTTTCGAAGGCCAGGGAGCGAATCCGCTTTGTCTGGCTCTTGAGTTGTTGTTGTCTGTCCCTAAACCGCGGCCGGATCGTCCCTTTATATACATAGGTTGACGCCCGCCGGGCTACAGAGTCCCAAAGCCGGATCATAAATGTGTCCGGTTCGGTCTCTACTCTCCCTATCTTACCATACAAGTTATATGACTAGGTCGGTTTACATTTACAGGCTGTAACCCGCCTTTGGGCCTTGGGCCTTCCTTAAAGCGCCATTATCCTCACATCTTCATGGGCTTCTATTCTTCAAAGAGTCAACCCGGCTACATAAGGCCGGTTTACCTCCAGTAGTAATATCCCCAACATTAGGCCCCAGATTGGTTTGAACTTGTTCATGTCAATCTTTCACACTTAGAAAAAATCTTCTCTCCTATCTTCACTTTTGATCTTGTAAACCGCCGTGATGTCATACTTCAAAATTATGATAAACCGCCCTCACGTCATCCATCCGTTGATTTCGGAGATTACCTTCATTTAATATATATTCAGTCATCGAGGCGACACCTTTATTAACTTATCCATTTTTGGGCTCCTCGATTCCCGCACTTGCCGTTTTATCGCTTCGCCTTATAAATAGGACCAAGGGGTCATTTTCACCTTTTCCCCCTCGTGCCTCTTCGCGTCATCTTCCTTGCGCCGCTCAGCCTCTGGAGCTCCGCCGCCACCGTCGACCGTCGCCTCTGCACCGACCCTGGCCGCTGCATCACCCTGAACGCACCAGAATACTGCGACACCTTTCCGCTTCCTCACCAGCTCCGGTAAGTTCCCTGCTTTTTTCGCCACAGATCTGTTCTAGGGTTTCGACATTCTTCGCAGTTCTTCTGCAGTTCATCAGCGCGTCAGTGATGTTCTTCCTTGTTCTGCCTTTAGTCTGTAGATGGTCACTTCGTGCTTGATGTATCCCTTGCCGTAGCTAACCTTCCATTATCATCACAAACCCTTATGCGCAAAGAACTGATCTAGTCCTTCATAAATTGCTTCGGTTCTGCACCTCTTCTAGATCCAATTATTTTTGCTTTTCCATCTTACCTTAGATCCAAAAAATTTATATATCACTGTGAGATCTGTTTCTCCTTACACCAACATAGGCGGTTTAACCTTGTATAAGCAGTCTATGCCATTAGCCCTCTGATAAACCGGAGGAGCATTTTTCCTTCATAATTATGCTCCGGTTTAACAATGTCTGAGTAATTCTGTGCTAGTATTACTTTTTTCCCTTATTGCATTAGTCTCTGGTTCATACTATTTCACATATCAGTATGTTTCTTACTCCCTTGTCTCTTGCATATGATCATGCGTAATTTATAAACCGGCCTTTCATTTTCAGTTTATTTGCTTTGCAATGGCCAAACAATTCACTACCTGCAACTGGGCTCGTTCCCGGGTTACCGAGGCTCAATTGAATGAGATGGTTAGCATCGGCTCCCTGCCTAAGAAAACTGAAATCAAATGGCGAGTTCCCAGAACAGAAAATCCTCCAACCCCAAGGCAGGGCGAGGTGGTGGTTTTTTTGACCATATAGGCCGTGGCTTCAAACCGCCAGGGTCAAAATTTTATCGAGATGTGCTTGCCAGCTTCCAAATTCATCCACAAGATATTGGTCCCAACTCGGTTTCCAACTTATGCAACTTCCAGGTCTTTTGTGAAGTATATTTACAAGAAGAACCAACTGCAGAATTGTTTCGTGATTTCTTTCACTTAAACCGGCATACAGAGTTTGTAAATGGTCCGAACACAGAACTTGGTGGCGTCTCGATTCAAAAGCGGAAAGAAGTTGAATTTCCTCATGCAAAACATCATAGCCACCCAAAGGAATGGTACCAAACATGGTTTTATTGCAGAGACACTTCACCTGAGGGTGAAAATCCCCTCCCCGACTTTCGTGATCACAGACTATCAAATACTCACCCAATGCCACAATGTCTGAGCTCTTCGGAAAGGGCGAAATATGCTCCTCAACTCGCCAAACTCCGGGCCTTTATGGCAAACGGTTTAACATGCATGGACTTTGTGCGCTGTTGGATATCCTGGAGTATCTTACCACTAAGCCGGCGTCCCGGTTTAATGTGCGAATATACCGGTGAGGTTGACGACCCTCAACGCCATTGCAATATCCAATTATATGAGGAAGAAGTCACTGAAGGTGTAAAGAAGATTCTGAATGAGTCGGAACCGATCTGTAGTCAAACCAGTCTGAGTCCCTTCTATGTCAAGAACAAACCGCCTGCTGTAAGCATTATACTCCCTCTTTATCTCTAATATCTTGAACTTATGCAACCTGTAACCCTTCTTATTTATATGTAGGGTGATGACCCCTTCTGGAAACGGAAAACTGTAGAGAAAGCGGCAAAGCCGACTGGAGACAAAGCGGTCAAGCCATCCTGCCCAAAGACCAAAGCCGTAAAACGGACGTCAAAGCAGAAAACGGCTGACCGGATTAATATGGAGCTTGATGATGATACTGATGATCCAAAAGTTGAGGTAGAACTTGACTCACTTGGCTCTCTTTTTATGCATCTCATTAACAATGATCTTCCTCAGGAGGATGCAGAAGCTAGTCAAGCTGATGACGTAGAGGTAATTACCCTTTCCTCCGGTTCAGACTCTATGCCAACACAAAAAACTCGCCAAGCAGTCCGGAAAGTAAGATTTTCTCATCCTCTTGCTCACTTGGATCCAACATTTATTTTGAAGACTCAACAGCATGAAGCTCGCCGGACAACCCGGCACAGTGGCCAACAGGTCACTTCAGCCGGTTTACCTGACACTCCGGTTCGGAAGTGCCGGTCTGAGGTCTCTCCTACTTCTGACCATTCTTACCCCAAGGCAGATTATTTCAGACAGCCTCTTAATCCGTCCGATTCAAATTATCAGGTGACACCTCCTCCCTCTTCTGGTGAATCGACAGCAACTCAACTCCCCCCTTTGAAAACTGTGGCCGGGTGAGTTGTAAAAACCTTTCCTTTCAATGCGCCATAAATCCTTTGAATAGGATGTTAATCCTTTTGTATTCTGTTTGCAGGGCCAAAGCCAGACCCAGCAAGAAAGCTCGGGTCACCAATCCACCAGAAGACCCTGTCGCCGAAGAAGAAGAACCAAGAGGTGAACCGGAACAGACTGGTGAACCGAAATACCCCCATCCAGAAGCTACTTTTGATGATCCACCCCTTGAAGGCCAACATACCGATGAACCAACAGATGCTGAGCCTGCCGCACCCGATACTGAACTGGCAGAGCCAATCCGGGCTAGTCCGGTGAAAGACACTAAAATTCCAGCATCATCCACCAAAAATCCTGAAGGCCAAGGTGATGATGTTATTATTACTGGAATAGGCCACAGCTCTCCTGGCCATCCCGTCATTTTAGCTCAGCATAGTGCCAAAGAAGAGCAAATTGCCCGGGATAAAGGTAAATGGAGCAGCGACTTATCAAACTGTGCTCATCTTAACGCTGATGAGCTTCATTCTGGCTTCTTGAACCGTCTGCACTCAAACCGGGATTATGAAGCCGGTTTGGTGAACTTGATGAAAGAGCGATATGAGGTAAATTCCTCTCCCTTTGTATATTGATTTATAGCTGAAACACTATCCCAAGTAGCCCCCAAGGGCCGTTTTATGATTGCTAATCACAAACCGGGTCTTTGTAATACTTTAAGCATCTCATCTTTGATCGTTGCAATGGCAGATCGCTAATAATAGATAAGACTCATCTTGAAAAAATTAGACAACTTTCTGCAGCATAGCCCCCAAAGGCCGGTTTAACTTGGCAAGTTAATCCGGTTTTTAATTCACACATCCGTTTTTAGAACAGACACACATTAGCCCCCAAGTGTCAAGGATAATGCTTGCATTTTTTCTGGAGACTTGTATAAAATGTAGTACTTGAGAACAAATAGGCATTAGCCCCCAAGTATGAAGTGCATAACTTTGTTATACGCTTTGTACTTTAGCACAGATATATGCTGTTTGTTTAACATACCTTCAACGTTGCAGGCTAAACTGAGAAACAAAGATGCCCGAAATTCTGACTTGCAAGAAAATGTGAAGTCACAACAAGCCGAGGCTGCAAAAGCCAAAGAAGAGCTGACCCAGGCCCTGGTCGGAATGGAAAAACTGAAAGAATCCTTCAACCAAGAACGTGCTGAATGGGAAACCGAGAAATGCGGTTTAACCAAAAGAGCTGTAGACGCCGAGGCAGCCCTGAAGCTAGTGGTTGAAGAACTAGCCGGTTTGAAATGCCAAATCAATGCTATGACCTCTGCTATCTTTGGTAAGTGTCTGCTTATGTATGTTGCGCCAGTTGATGAATCTTATAACTGACAAAAATGTTGATAAAATCTTTGGCAGGCACTCGGATCGCCCATCTTGGTACAGATATGCGGCTGAAGCTCAAAGCGGCATATACCTTAGTGGAACAGCTATACTCTGGGTCTCAATGGGTTATTAGCACGGCAGCTTATAACAAACCGGCTCCAACTTTGATTAAGGAAACCCTTGAGAAGATGGGCATGTTACCAACCCGTATTGCTGAGTTGAAGAGAGCAGCTGCCAGAGTAGGAGCGTTAACCGCCCTTATTCGAGCCAAAGCCTGGATTCCAGACCTTGAAGCGGAGGATATCATCAAAGGATACCCAGGCATTAAAGAAGACGGTTCAAACTTCGACAACGATGATCTTCGGCGGTTGACCAAACAGATGCGGCCAGCGGCCAGCAAGTTGGCTGAAGATACCGATTTGCCCCATTTTCAACCGTTTTATGATGCAGAAGGGAAAAGATAGCCGGCCGACATCCATGAAGTCGAAGAACTTGTGCCTCTGATTCGTAAGCACACTTATGCCCCTGATATTAACCCTTCCAATCTTATCCATGAGGAAGCAGTGTTCCAAGCGTTAACTGGAATCGATTGGTCAACGGCTGATTTCCAGCGTCTGGGGAGGGATGAAGAAGTGCCTACACCAATTGACCCTCAACCGTCAAACCGTCGCAATGAAGAATCCTGATCCGGTCGCCGGTTTATATGGCTACTGTGAAAAACAATGATACTGTTTGAGCCGCTTTGAAGCTTCATGTAATAGGATAGCTGAAACTCCGTTTATCTGCCATGCCATCGAGCATGTTTCGTAACAATTTGTGACAATCTGTGCCGCCCTTTGGAATATTTTTATGCATAATCCCATGATGAATGGCGTTCCTGGGTATAACAACTTAAAAGTATCTACTGGTTGACCGCTAGACGTGTCATGATGTTCAAGAAGTATATAGTACCTAGATGAATAATCAAGTGTTTGTACAAAAAGTAATGTACAGAACATACCTCACTGGTTGACCAAACGTGTATACAGCAAAGGTGTTAATACCAATCCGGAACGTTGATAACTCCATCTTCATAATGCCGGTCTATATATTAAACCGGACCGGAATAACTACCGGATTTTCTTTATAACACTGGTGATTTAGTCAAACCGGATCGGGTCAATGAACACCGGTTTATAATTGATCATGTGGCAACAACTGGTAGTTGAAAAGCAAGCTAGGTCAAGGACACCGGTTTATCAAAAAATACTTATGATTTTCAACAAGCAAAATTCAAACAGGAAAAATATGCAAGGCTTTTTACGAGCTGCCAGGCTCCAAATCGAGGCTTTTCATGGGCTGCCAGGCCTCTGAGTTAAACCATTTAATAAAGCCTTTTAAGATGGGCCTCCAATTAACCAATCATCGTTTTAACTATGACAAGTTCAGGGTCTGTAAAAAGATTGACTTGTCAAACGTTCGATGGGTCATACCAGGATTACCTGGACAGGAGTGGCTTAGTTGATGAAGGCAGGTTAACCCGGGTTTTTAGGTGAATACACCAGGCTTCCAAGCCGTGACTTGATAGCCAATTACGAGGGTCCTTTCAAACTCTTTGTTGCTTTGCAAAAAGATCCCCCAAGTAACTTTGTGAGCAATGCTCAGTGTGTGCCCATGTTTGAGTCTGTACTGTGTACAACACTCTCTTTGGCTCCACCAATTTTTCTCCGTGTGGCTTAAATGCCTATCAAGAGGTGTAGCTATGGTGTGAGGATAACCAAGCCCCCTAGTGATATCCCTTCATGGTTTAAAAACCGATCAAGAGGTGTAGCTGTAGTTCAAATATGACCAAGCCCCCTAGTGATTCTCTTTATATCTATGCAGCTGCTAAAGTCGGTTTAACAAAGACTCTTCTTTGTCAGTTAACTTGTAAAAGCACACACGTGATATAAGAAAGAACAGATACCCCGCTTATAACGGAGGCTCTGGTTTATTATATGATATATACACTGTCGTAAATATGTACAGATGAAGAGCCTATGGCTTCAAGTATAGTAAGGCCGAAGGAGAGCTATGTTCCATGGCCGCTTTGTCTCCTCCTCCGATTGACGTGAGTCTTCATGCTCTCGAACATCAATGAGGTAGTAAGATCCGTTGTGCAGATTTTTGCTGACCACAAAGGGTCCTTCCCAAGGGGGGGATAACTTGTGCATATCAGTCTGATCCTGGATAAGCCGGAGCACCAAATCACCTTCTTGAAAGGTTCTGGTTTTAACCCGGCGGCCGTGATAACGTCGAAGATCTTGTTGATAAATCGCCGAATGTGCTGCTGCAAGATCACGCTCTTCATCCAACAGGTCCAGAGAATCCTGATGTGCCTTCTCATTATCAGCTTCAACATAAGCTGCCACACGAGGTGAATCGTGACGGATGTCGCTAGGAAGAACTGCCTCCGCTCCATAAACCATGAAGAAAGGTGTGTAACCCGTAGACCTATTGGGTGTGGTGTTGATGCTCCATAACACAGAAGGTAGCTCCTCAACCCAACAACCCGGCATCCGCTTTAAGGGAACCATAAGCCTTGGTTTGATACCCCGTAGAATTTCTTGATTTGCCCTTTCTGTTTGACCATTAGATTGGGGGTGAGCCACCGATGCTAGATTAAGCCGGATGTGCTCACGTTGACAGAATTCTTCCATCTCCCCTTTTGACAGATTAGTACCATTATCTGTTATAATGCTATGTGGAAAGCCAAACCGGAATATCACCTTCTTGATGAATTGAACCACCGTGGCTGCATCACACTTGCTGACTGGCTCTGCCTCCACCCATTTAGTGAATTTATCAACTGCTACTAACAGGTGGGTCTTTTGTCCTTAGAGCGCTTGAAGGGTCCAACCATATCAAGCCCCCAAGTTGCAAGCGGCCATGTAATTGGAATCATCCGCAACTCTTGAGCCGGGACGTGCGCACGACGGGCAAATTTTTGACATCCATCACATCTCTTGACTAAATCCTCCGCATTAGCATGCGCCGTCAACCAGTAAAAACCGTGGCAAAAAGCTTTGGCAACCAACGACTTTGAACCGGCGTGGTGACCGCAATCCCCTTCATGGATTTCTCGTAGAATCTCACAACCTTCTTGAGGAGAAACACAACGCTGAATTGCTCCTGAAACACTGTAACGATGTAACTCCCCGTTGAGTATGGTCATGGACTTGGAACACCGGATTATTTGTCGAGCCAACGTTTCATCGTCTGGTAACTCGCCCCGGTTCATGTAAGCCAGATATGGGATCGTCCAATCCGATATGGCATGCAGAGCTGCCACCAACTGAGCCTCCGGATCAGGAACAACCAAATCTTCTTCGGTTGGCACTTTGACTGACGGATTATGCAATACATCAAGAAAGACATTAGGCGGGACCGGTTTACGCTGAGAACCAAGACGACTTAAAGCGTCCGCCGCTTCATTCTTCCGCCGGTCTATATGGTCCACCTGATAACCTTTAAAGTGACCAGCCACTGCATCCACCTCTTGCCGATATGCAGCCATGAGTGGGTCCTTAGAATCCCAAGTGCCAGACACCTTCTGAGGTACTAGATCTGAATCGCCGAAGCACTTAACCGGGCTCAAATTCATCTCCTTAGCCATCCGAAGACCGTGGAGCAAAGCCTCATATTCAGCTGCATTGTTAGTACAAGGGAACATTAAACGGAGGACATAACAAAACTTGTCACCTCGTGGGGAAGTTAGTATGACTCCAGCCCCCGAGCCCTCCAACTGTCTGGATCCATCAAAATGAATAGTCCAATATGTATTATCTGGTTTCTCTTCAGGTGCCTGTAACTCCGTCCAATCATTGATGAAATCCACGAGTGCCTGGGATTTGATCGTTGTGCGGGGTATATATTTGAGCCCGTGAGGTCCAAGCTCAATAGCCCACTTGGCAATCCGGCCAGTTGCTTCCCTGTTTTGAATGATGTCGCCCAGAGGAGCTGAACTGACCACTGTGATAGGATGACCCTGAAAATAATGTTTAAGCTTCCGACTCGCCATGAACACCCCATATACCAGCTTCTGCCAATGCGGGTACCTCTGCTTAGACTCAATGAGCACCTCACTGATATAATAAACCGGCTGTTAAACCGGATATTCCTTGCCAAGCTCCTTGCGCTCTACCACAATGGCTACGCTAACAGCCCAGGCATTAGCAGCCACATATAATAATAATGGCTCTTTATCGGTCGGTGCTGCAAGCACGGGCGGTTCAGCTAGCTGCCTCTTCAAATCCTCGAACGCCTTATCAGCTGCCTCACTCCAGACAAAGTTATCTGTTTTCTTGAGCATCTGATATAAGGGGATAGCCTTCTCTCCAAGGCGATTGATAAACCGGCTCAAGGCGGTAATCCGGCCGGCTAGATGTTGAACATCATTAATACATGCTGGTTTAGCCAAGGATGTGATTACTGCAATCTTTTCCGGATTAGCTTCAATGCCTCTGTTTGATACCAGAAAGCCTAAGAGCTTGCCTGCCGGGACACCGAAGACACACTTCTCCGGATTGAGCGTCATCTTGTAAACCCGGAGATTGTCAAAGGTTTCTCATAGATCATGTATCAATGTCTCCTCCTTTCTGGACTTGACCACAATATCATCCACATATGCATGAACACTGCGCCCAATTTGTTTATGAAGGCAGATCTGAACACATCGCTGGTAAGTTGCTTGGGCACTCTTGAGTCCAAAAGGCATGGAAACATAGCAGAAGGCTCCAAAGGGAGTTATGAAAGCTGTCTTCTCCTGGTCCTTAACCGCCATTTTGATCTGATGATAACCAGAGTAAGCATCCAGAAAACACAAATGGTCACAACCTGCTGTAGCATCAATTATCTGATCAATGCGAGGGAGAGAAAAGGGGTCTACAGGGCAAGCCTTGTTTAAATCTGTGTAGTCCACACACATGCGTCAAGTACCATTTTTCTTAAGAACCTGCACCGGATTGGCTAACCACTCTGGATGAAAAACTTCGACAATAAACCCTGCGGCCAACAGACGGGCTACCTCTTCACCTATAGCCTTACGTCTCTCTTCACTGAAACGGCGGAGGAACTGTCGGACCGGTTTAAACTTAGGATCAATGTTGAGTGTGTGCTCAGCGAGTTCCCTCGGTACACCTGGCATGTCAGAAGGTTTCCATGCAAAGATGTCCTGATTCTCATGGATGAACTCGATGAGCGCGCTTTCCTATTTGGGATCCAAGTTAGCGCTGATGCTGAACTGTTTGGATGAATCGCCAGGAACAAAGTCAACCATCTTAGTGTCTGTAGCCGATTTGAACTTCAACGCCGGATCATGCTCTGTAGTCGGCTTCTTCAAAGAGGTCATGTCTGCCGGATCAACTTGCTCCTTATAGAATTTCAACTCCTCCGTGGCACAAACCGACTCAGCATAAACCACATCACCTTCTTCACACTCCAAAGCAATCTTTCTACTCCCATGTACTGTGATAGTCCCTTTATGACCTGGCATTTTAAGATGTAGATAAATATAACATGGCCTTGCCATAAACTTAGCATAAGCCGGCCGCCCAAACAAGGCGTGGTATGGAATTTTGATCTTTACCACCTCAAATGTCAATGTTTCTGACCTTGAATCATAGTCATCTCCAAAAGATACCTCCAAAGCTATCTTGCCAACAGGATATGCAGACTTACCAGGCACCACACCATGAAAGACCGTATTTGACGGTTTAAGATCCTTATCTGTCAACCCCATATGGCGGAATGTATCATAATACAAAATATTGATACTACTTCCCCCATCCATGAGTACTTTGGTAAACTTGTATCCCCCAACTTGAGGGGCCACCACCAGGGCCAAGTGACCTGGATTATCAACCCGGGGTGGGTGATCATCTCTACTCCACAAAATAGGTTGCTCAGACCAGCATAAATACTGAGGTACTGCCGGTTCAACAGAGTTTACTACCCTTTTCTGAAGCTTCTGATCACGTTTGCACAAACTAGTAGTGAAGACATGATATTGCCCGCTGTTCAGCTGTTTGGGATTGCTCTGATAACCCGACTGCTGCTGTGCCGGGGTACTGATCCACGGGCACCTATGGGACCGGCGGGCCAGGTCCCTTTCGGTTCGGCGGGGGCGGAGATCGTGCAAAGAGCAAATCGAGGCGAAGCACGCGAGCGATTTACCCAGGTTTGGGCCGCACGGATGCGTAAAACCCTACTCCTGCTTTGTGGTTTTGTATTGATTTCTAGCTCGGGAGCCGGAGTGCTACAGTACACACCAGCGGCTAGCAAGACCGAGCGTGAGTGTTCGAACTGGCTATCCCCCCTCTACGTTGCACACGGGCCTCCTTTTATATGCTCAAGGGGCTACCGACAGGTGGCAACGGAGGTAAAGGGCAAAAATGGAAAGGTGCTGTGGTAGGCACAGCTACCTGCTACAGTGTATCATACCTAACCCTGACGGCAGGGGACAAGGGTCTTAAATGCCCGTCTGTGTCGCCTAAACAGTGCGAAAAGGGACCGCCAAGGACGCCACCGTTCGCCACGATGGCGATCTTGTCAGCGCCACTTGCCACCGCACGTCCCTAGCTGCACAGCCTTCCCCCACGTACGCCTGGAAGGACACCAGAGCGACACGTTGGTGGATGTGCTGGAGCGCGGGCGTGGAGAGGTGGCTTGCTGCGGCAAGTGCCTTGCCGCGGTCGTTGTCTTGTCGCGTCCGGGAGCTTGTCGCTCACCGGGTCTTGCCGGAACGCGTGGTGCGCCGCGGCAAGTTCCTTGAAATGCCTTGAGTGGCCTTCCCGGCAAGCTCCTCTTGCCGGGGTCTTGTCTTCTTGACTTGGACACTTTGTTCTTGAATGGCTCCAAAGGAACCACGGAGGATCTTGGCGGTCACCCGGCAAGCCTTGCCGCGGGATGCTGCGACTGCCCGTGCACAAGTTCGGGATACTAGGGTACCCCTACTCTAGTACACCGACAGGAGCCCCCGGGCCTGGGCCATACATGGTGCCGAGCGCTGTTGGGCCAGGCCCAAAACAGGGCACGGGCATGCGCGGCCTAGGTTACGCCGTATCTCACTCCGTATCCACCGCGCCCTCCCCGAACGGCACGCGTTGAATGCGGCGTCGTGGGAGAGGTCGTGGGGGTTTCTTTATTCGGAAATGCGGAACGTCCGCCCCCTCCCCCTTTATAAGCAGGGGAAACAGGGGCAGTTGGCCCACTCGCCCGTTGCCGTTCCCAATCTCAGGAATCTCCGCCACTCCCTTGCCTCCCCAAAGCTGAGAGAGAGAGAGAGCAGCGCTCCGCCCCCCATCGCCACTAGCACCACCAACGCCGTTGACCTCCTCCACTACTTCCGCCATGGCTCCAAAAGCCGACAAGGGGAAGACCGTGAAGACGACCGAGGCGCAGTGGCTCGCGGCGCTGCGGAAGGAGCGGTCCGTTTTCCCTCCCAAGCTCGGCGCGAAGGAGCTGAGGGAGAACTACTATCTGTTCTGGTCGGCGGAGACGCGCGCGCATCCGCGCACAAAGGTTCTCCCCGCCGCCGCTTGGAAGATGGCTCCGAATGGGTACCCCTTCTTCGCATTGTTCTTCTATTGCGGGCTCTTCCCGCCCTTCTCTGATTTCTTCTGCGACATCATGAACACCTATGGATTCCATCTCCTTGACTTCACCCCCAATGCCGTCCTGACAATGGCAGTTTTCGCACACCTCTGCGAAAACTTTGTCAGAGTCCTTCCCAACGTAGCCCTCTTCCGCCACTTTTTCATACCCCGAGTAGAGAGAGGAGAGCCTCTATCCGGCGGGATCGCCTGGATCTCAAGGCCCGGCAAGAAGGAGACCTATCTGGAGGGAGAATTCTGCGGCAAGTGGGAGGAGTGGAGAGCTGATTGGTGCTGGATCGACGAGGAGAGCCCGCAGCCATTCACCGTCCGACGCCGAACCCCAGTAGCACGCGGCAGCGATTGGAGTGACATGGCTCCGGAGGACGCCAGGCTGAAGATTGCCGTCACCAGGATCCTGCGCCTGAGGCTTGCCGGGCTTACTGTTGGCGCTGTTGGCGCAGACTTCCTTCGCCGCCGCATCGCCCCCCTGCAGGAACGGGGGAGGCCCACTTGGGAGTTCAAGAACGCGGCAGACATCATGAGGCTGCGGCCAGGCCTCAATTACAACTTCACAGTCCTGGAGCTCAACGCGATGCTGCAGGAGCTGTTCAAATATGACCCCCAGCATCCCGAGGTGTTCAGGTTGCCGGGGGGCGTCATGCCTTTGTGCAACAATTCCGCGCTCGACCGCATCCGTGCAATGATGCCAGAGTGCGACTCGCACGGGATTGTGCCAACTTGGCAGGAGCCTGCAGACGAGGTCGTGCAGCAGTTCTTCGACGACTTGGTGGAAGTGCCAATCCGCCTCGACGAGAAGGACGGCCTCACCCGCGACACCACGGATGCAGAGATGGCGCTCATCGCCACTAGGCTGGAGGAGGCAGCGGCAACCGCAGCCGCGGGCGAGTTCGGGTTCACTGTGGAGGAGGCCGATGCAGCAGAAGCGACAAGCTGTGCCGAGCGAGGGAAGCCTGCCGGCAAGAAGGGGCTTGCCGGGCAAGACACCGAGCCGAGCGAGCCCGCCAAGGACGCGAGCGGCTCGTTGCAAATCGACTCTTCTTCCACCTCGTGTTCAGACAGCCCACCAGAAGCAGAGCCTCCATCCCCACCAAGAAGGCGTCTCCGCAAGGTTGATGATGTGGCGGAGCGGCAAGCGGGCCAACAGTCGCCACGCCGCGTGACACGCTCGACCACGGCAAACACCGTTGCTGCGGGAGCGCCTCATGCTACGACGGCAACTGGAGCGGAGTCTAGCCGGACCACCGCTTCAGTCCCTGCCGCTACTCACGCCGCGCCGACAGCCGGAGCGGGGTCGTCTCAGACCGCCGCCACTGCTCCCGCCAAGCGGCCAAGGGAAGCTTCTCCTCCGCCTCCTCGCTCTGGGCGGGCGCCAGGCTTCGACTCCTCCGCGTTAAGCTCCGACGAGGAAGAAGAAGAAGAGTAAGCTTCTTTTGTTGTACTTGCATTTCTTCAACTCTTGCTGTTGGTCTTGTTTCTCACTTGCTTTTCCCTGAATCTGTTCCTCTTTAGGACTCTAGCCCAGAGAGCGGCAAAGAGAGCTAAGGCCCCGGTGATCATCATCGAGGACGAGCCCACTGCGACAACAGGTGGCGTGCCCGAGACAACCTTGCCGGAGCCAGCGACTTTCCTCCATGGCAGCCCCCAACGTAAGTGTGTGAATTATTTTCCGCGGCGAGGCGCGCATGGGTACTTGTCTTTGCTGATATCTGCTTGTTGACTTGTGTAGGAGCCGAGCAGCCCCACCAAGAGCCAAGGGAGAATCCCCCGACAAGGGAGAATTCTCCGGCAAGGGAAGGCTTCCCGGTGAGGGAGAAGTCTCCGGCAAGGGAGGGTTCTCCGGTGAGGGACAGCGCCAGCGGCCCCCCGACCACGGAGACCACAACCGCAGAGCCTGGTGCAGGTACTCCCCTTGCTTCAAAACTTCTCTTGGATCCTTCTTTTCTTGATCTTTATGGGTTTCTGCTGGAATCTGTTTGACTCTTCTCCCCTTTTCCGGCCGTCAGATCCATCCGCTGCGGTGCAGATGGAGACAGAGGTCGCCGCCGATGAAGCAGCCGGTGCTGGAGACGCCACCGGCGCAGAGGCCGCCAAGGCTGATGCCGCAGCAACTGGCGAGGAATCTGGCGATCGTACTGACGGCCCAGAGGCCGCAGGAGCGCCAGGCGCTACGCCGACCGCCGACCCATCCGCCAAAGCCGCAGCGCCAAGTTCCAAGGAGCCCCAGCCGGGCGTTTATTTGAAGGCCGGCGACGACGTCTTCATCCATCTTCCCTGGGCATCAAGCTCCAGAGCGCCGGTCGAGGGGGAGGTCTTCGATGGAGAAGTGCTCGCCTCCGCGGGGCTGAAGCTGGTCGACGCGCCAAGCAGCAGCAGCAACTAGCCCGAAGAAGAGCGCCTGCTGCGCAGGTTGATGTCGCTCTACCGCACGCGACAAGCCAAGCTGGAGTCCCGCGAGGCGCTTGTCGCGAAGGCGGGAGCAGACATTGAAAAGCGCGCGGAAGAGCTCGGAGGTTTCCACCGGGAAGCCCTCCGATCCCTGGCGGAGGAGCGGGAGCAGCTCGCTGAAGCGCGGAAGGTCTTTCTCCTCGAGAAGGCTGAAGCCGAAGAGCGCCAGCGACTTGCCGCTGTGAAGCTAGCCGCGGAAGAGGGCGAGCTGGTGCAGCGGAAGGTCAATGTCGACGCCCACGAGGAGGAGCTTGCCTCGCGCGAGGAGAAGCTTGGCGGAGCCCTCAAGCAAGCGGAGGACGCTGCCGTCGCCGCCGAGGCCGCCAAGGAGGAGTTGAAGACGAAGGTGGCGCGGCTGGAGGCCGATCTCTCCGAGAAGGGCAACGAGCTCAGCGCCGCCAAGGTCTCCAACGTGGATCTTGAGTTGAAGCTAGCCACTTTGACCAAGACTTTGGACAGCGCCAAGAAGCGGGAGGCGGCCTTGAAGGAGGAAATCAAGGCCGACAAGGCGCTGCTGGAGAGCGCTGCCACCGCCCAGAACACCTTCAAGGAGACTGTGACGCACTGGACAGAGAGTCTGGTGAACACCGCCACAGATATCGACAAGGAGCTGGCGGAGCTGGGGATGGAAGATCTTGGGTATCCCTCCGACGACAACCTCCAGCCCAGCGCCAAGCTCGTCCTATTCTTCAAGGGCGTGGCGACGGCCCTTCAACGACTCCGAGAGAGGATCCCCAAGCAACTAGCTGACGAGTCACGCGAGATCTGCGCAGGAGCCCTTGAGAAAGTGTTGATGAAGGTGGCCTTCCACAATCCGGGCCTCCGCCTCACCAACATCCTCAGGTCCTTGCCGCCAGAAGCTGATCTGGAGGAGCTCAAGGCCCTTGTCGCACCCATTGTGGACAAGGTGAGCGGGATCAAGCGGGTCGAAGGCGATCGCGTAGATTAGGCCGCTCATTTCTTCTTTACTTGTCGTTGCCCATCATGTCATGAAAACAATCTGTTAGAGCTGCGACAAGCTATCTTTGTAATGTAACTTGATTGTGGGTAATGATTGCAATGTTACTCCCTTTACTTGATTCCTCCCTTTGTATGTTTTTGCCCTATGCTTTTAGGGAACTTGCCGGTGCAGGCACCTGAGCCGCGAGCGCTGAGTGCGGAACGTCAGCAGCCTGCTGGCGGTGCTGCTACCGGCAAGAAACCTTGTCGCAACTAGTTGCAGCTCACTTAAGTTGCTGAGCGAACTCGAAACAAAGTAAGGGCGCTAGCGGCTCACTTAAGTTGCTGAGCGGACTCGAAGCAAAGTAAGGGCGCTAGCAGCTCACTTAAGTTGTTGAGCGGACTCGAAACAAAGTAGGGGCGCAACTAGCTATGAGTTGGTTCCTCCACGCACAGATTTCCCATACAAAGTGTGGACGTTCAAGGGAGATAACTTAAAATTTAAAAAATTTGATTGCTCAAACTTTGGCAGCTTAGCTTTTCTGTTGTTTGCTTCCCGGCAAGGCGAAACTTTCTTGAACGACGCCTGGCCCATACCATCCATCGTCTTCTCCTTTCCCCCCTGGCAAACTTGTGGGCGAGGGGAACCTTGCTTCCAAAAGGAAGAAGAGACGATACAGATATGGAGCTTTATGGCTCGTTATTGCTTACCGTGGAGTAGGTGCTGCACAAAGTGTCAGATCATATATGCCAGAAAATAGAAAGCATAAAATTGACAAAATGTGTGGAGCACATGAGCTTTACTTATGCACGGGATCTGCGCCCGGCTTTGTACAAAGGATTACATGCAACAGCGGCAAGACTTGTACAAAAGGTGGTTGTCGGAACAGGTTCCGACAACCGCGCCTTACGGGTAAAACTTACGAAGATGCTCAATGTTCCAGGAGTTGCTCACCGGAATGCCATCTTCGGTCTCAAGGCGGACAGCGCTAGGCCTAGTGACTCGTTTCACCCGGTAAGGGCCTTCCCACTTCGGCGTCAACTTGTTGGAATTCTTGGCGGACTGAACGCGCCGAAGAACAAGGTCGCCTTCCTCGAGACTTCTGGCGTTAACTTTGCGGCTATGGTAGCGGCGCAAAGCTTGCTGGTAGCGAGCAACTCGCACAGCAGCCTGAAGACGGTCTTCCTCAAGGAGCAGCGCGTCATCTTGTCGCAGCCGCTCTTGCTCGAGCTCATCATAAGCGAGCACTCGAGGTGACCCGTATAAGAGTTCCGTGGGGATAACTGCCTCTGCTCCATAGACTAGAGCAAAAGGTGTCTATCCAGTGGCTCAATTTGGCGTCGTTCTGATCGACCAAAGAACCACCGGAAGCTCCTCGATCCAGTTTCTTCCGCACTTGTGCAGCCTGTCGAAACTTCTGGTCTTGAGCCCGCGCAGCACTTCAGCATTTGCCCTCTCCGCTTGACCGTTGCTTCTCGGGTGAGCAACAGAAGCGAAGCAGACCTTGGCGCCAAGATCTTGGACGTACTGCGTGAAGGTGCGGCTCGTAAATTGCGTGCCGTTGTCGGTGATTATCCTGTTAGGGATCCCGAAGCGGCAAACAATTGACCTGAAGAACTTGACTGCTGACTGTGCTGTCACCTTCCTCACTGGTTCCACTTCCGGCCACTTTGTGAACTTGTCGATTGCAACGTACAAGTACTCAAAGCCCCCAATAGCTCGGGGAAAGGGGCCGAGGATGTCGAGCCCCCAGACCGAGAATGGCCAGGATAAAGGGATCGTCTGGAGAGCTTGAGCTGGTTGGTGTATCTGCTTGGAATGAAACTGACACGCTTCACACTTGGTTACTTGTGCAGTTGCATCCTGGAGGGCTGTTGGCCAGAAGAAACCTTGCCGGAAAGCTTTACCGACAAGTGCTCTTGCGCCAATGTGGTGACCACATATGCCTCCATGTATTTCTGCCAACAGCTTTTGTCCATCTTCCCGGGGAATACACTTCAATTTCACACCGTTGAGTCTTCTTCTGTACAGTGTCTTGTCGACAAACTGGTACATACTTGACTGCCGGGCTACTCTCTCCGCTTCTTCTTGCTCTTCGGGAAGTCCTCCTGTCTGAAGGAAATGGACAATCTGCTGTGCCCATGTTGGAGCTTGTGGCTCGACAACAAGGACTAAAGGCAAATCTGCTGCTGCGGGAACATCCGCTTCCACGACAAGAACCTGCGGCTCTGCCGGAGCTTGACGTTCCCCGACAAACTTGCCGGAGCAAAACTTGTCGGGAGCTTCTGCTTCAACGGAACAAACCCTAGGGCTTGCCGGAGCATCTTGCTCCTCAGCGCTCTTGGTGTTGATCTTGGAGACTGCTGCGGGAATATCCGCTTCTACGGCAAGAACCTGCGGCTTTGCCGGAGCGTGACGTTCCCCAGCAAGCTTGCCGGAGCAAAACTTGTCGGGAGCTCTTGCTTCAACGGAACAAACCCTAGGGTCTGCCGGAGCAGACTGCTCCTCAGCACTCTTGGCGTTGATCTTGGGGACCTTCTTGGCGGCGGCTTCGGGGAGCTCTGCCGGCAAATAGTCACCAGAAACCAACTTCCTCTTCTTGCTCTGTCCAGTTGATGGCGTTACGGACGGCTGAGTCAGATTGAGCACAAAGATCCCTGGTTCCACAGGTAACTTAAGTGCGGCACACTTTGACAGGCCATCAGCAATGGCGTTCTGAGCTCTTGGAACATGCTCCATTTGTAGGCTGTCAAAGTGTTCTTCTAGCTTTCTCACTTCGTCGACGTAAGCTTCCATCAACGGACTCTGATAACTCTTGTTTACTTGGCGGACGACAAGCTGTGAGTCACCCCTGACAATGAGCTTCTTGATCCCAAGGTCTGCGGCGATCCGGAGACCGGCAAGCAAGCCCTCATATTCTGCAGTATTGTTCGTTGCTTGCTCCTTGGGGAAGTGCATCTGGACTACTTACTTGAGGTGCTCACCGGTGGGTGCGACAAGCAGCACACCAGCGCCGGCGCCTTGCAGCGAAAAGGCACCATCAAAGTACATCAGCCACTCTTTGCTTGCTTCCTTGTCGGGGATGCTCGTTTCTGGAATTTCTTCATCTGGTGTTGGCGTCCATTCTGCTATGAATTCTGCCAATGCTCTGCTCTGGATAGTTGAAGTGCTTTCAAACTTGAGGCCAAAGCTTGACAGTTCCAGTGCCCACTCAACAATCCTGCCTGTCGCTTCTGGATTCTGCAGTATCCTCTTCAGCGGAAAGCGAGTGACAACTGTGATCTCATGTGCTTGGAAGTAATGGCGCAGCTTTCTCGAGGCCATGAGAAGGCTGAAAAGCAATTTATGCACACCAGAGTACCTTGACCTAGCCCCCTGCAGAAGGGAACTGACAAAGTAAACTGGGCGCTGCACCATCTTCTTGTGTATCTCGTCGTGTATCTGCGCAGATCCATCTTTGTCGGGACCAGAGCTTGTCGGGGAGGCTCCCTGCTTGTCGCTGGATGCGCTTGCCGCGGTTGTTGGCTCATCATCTGCCTCCCTCTCTGCTACTAACGCAGCACTAACCACTTGATTGGTTGCCGCTATGTATAGCAGCAACTTCTCTTGTGGCTTAGGTGCGACAAGTATTGGAGGGGAGGACAGGTATCTCTTCAGGTCTTGCAGCGCAGCCTCCGCTTCTGGAGTCCATTTCATTGGACCTGCCTTTTTCAATAATCTGAAAAACGGCAGGGCGCGCTCAGCAGACCGAGAGATAAACCTGCTGAGAGCAGCCACGCAACCGGCAAGTTTCTGTACATCCTTGACGCGCTTTGGTGCTTCAATCTGCTCAATGGCCTTGATCTTGTCGGGATTGGCTTCAATTCCCCGCTGAGACACGAAGAACCCGAGAAGCTTGCCGGAGGGAACTCCAAACACACACTTCTCTGGGTTGAGCTTGAGGCTGATCTTGCGCAGATTTGCAAAGGTCTCGTCTAAATCTTGAATCAGGGTTGCTCTATCCTTGCTCTTGACTACTATATCATCCATGTAGGCTTCCACATTTCTGTGTATTTGTGGCTCAAGAGCAACATGGACTACTCTTGCAAATGTCGAACCAGCATTTTTTAATCCGAAAGGCATCCGTACGAAACAGTACGTGCCACATGGAGTAATAAATGCAGTCTTCTCCTCATCCTCTTCTGCCATGAAGATCTGACGATATCCTGAGTATGCGTCAAGAAATGAAAGCAAATCACATCCGGCGGTGGAGTCAACAATCTGGTCAATGCGCGGCAAAGGAAATGGGTCTTTGGGACAAGCTTTGTTAACATCGGTGAAATCGATACAAAGTCTCCATTTCCCGTTTGCCTTGCGCACGACTACAGGATTGGCCAACCACGTGGGATGGAGCACTCCTCTGACAAGGCCTGTCGCTTCCAGTTTCTTGATCTCTTCTGCAATGAATTCTTGGCGCTCCACTACCTGCTTCCTGACTTTCTGCTTGACGGGCCACGCATGGGGACAAACGGAAGGTGGTGCTCAATGACCTTCCTGGGAACACCGGGGATGTCAGACGGTTGCCATGCAAACACGTCGACATTCACCCGCAGGAAAGCAACAAGCGCGCTTTCCTATTTAGGGTCGAGCGTGGCACTGATGGTGAAGGTACCACCAGTGCCGTCCTCCTTGGCGGATACTTTCTTCGTCTCTGGCGGAGCTGCCATCGTCTTCTTGCACTTGCCGGTGGAGCTCGATGGTGCGTCCTCGACGGCAGCGCAACACTCCGAAGAGGTGCGCTTGCCGGAGTGGGCATCAGAACTCTTGCCGGACTTGGTCTTCTTCCCCCCGGGAGCTTCAGCGGCAAGTGGATCGCGATCTGCCGCGGCTGCTGCTTCCCGGTAGATCTTGTCGGCACAGATAAGAGCATCCTTCTTGTCGCCGGGGACGGAAATGACGCTTATCGGGCCTGGCATCTTCAGCATGTTATATGCGTAGTGAGAGGCTGCCATGAACTTGGGGAGTGCTGGACGGCCAAGTATCCCATTGTAAGGCAATGGAATATCGGCAACGTCGAATGTGACCTTCTCAGTCCTGAAGTTTAGCTCGCTGCCAAATGTTACCGGCAGCGTGACCTCCCCCTTCGGCTTGCTCCTTCCCGGATTGATTCCTTGGAATGTGCCGGTCTCTTCAAGCTCGCTGTCGGGGATCTAGAGTTTTTGGAGTATAGTGGAGGAGATCAGGTTTAAGCCGGCCCCGCCGTCAACTAGCATCTTGGTGACCTTGAGGTTGCGGATAGTTGGTGAAACCAACATCGGCAAACACCCGACCGCAGTTGTGCGATCAGGGTGGTCCTCAATGTCAAAGATGATAGGCGTGCTGGACCATTTCAGAAGTTTGCGCGATTCGACAGGTGGTTCCGCTGCATTGACTTCCCGCACCCACTGCTTGAGTTGGCGGTGTGAAGTGTGCAGGGAAGCGCCGCCGTCAACGCACAAGACCTCTGTGGCTTTCTGAAACTCCTGCTCACTGGTCTCGACATCATCCATGTCTTTGTCATCGTCGTCGTCTTCATCGTTGTCGCGGCCGCGGGGAGGTCTGTCTCCTTGCCGCTGCTTGGCCTTACCGCGGCGTCCTCCTCGGCCGGCGCGCTTCTTGCCAGATTCTGCAGCGCCACCTTGGGCCCTCTCCTTGTCTCGCCGCTCGTACTCAGCCTTTTGCTGCTGTACAAGCTATTCGACCTTTTTGCAGCTCTGGAGGTCATGGCCCTTGGTGCGGTGAATCTTGTAGTATTGCTTGTCGGAGCCGTCCTGCTTGTTGGCGGCTGCCACAGCCTGGCAGTTGGCGCACGCGGCAATCTCCTTGCCGGAGCTACCAACTTTGGCCTTCTTGGCGCCACCTTCGTTGCCGGGCTGCTCAACGACTAGCACCTCTTTGCCTTTCTTCTTCCTGTTCCGCCGCCGGTTTTTCTTTGCCGGGGCAATATCCTCACTGTCAGATCCTTCTGCTCCCGTCTTCTCTCCGGGGAGTCTCCTCCCTTCCTCAGCGCGTGCACACTTGTCGGCCAGGGCATATAGCTCACTGACGTCTCTGATCCTGCACATCGCCATCTCCTCCCGCATCCTGCGGTTACGCACGTTCTGATGAAACGCGCTGATGACCGCGGTGGGGTGGACGTCTAGGATGTTGTACTGTACACGACTGAACCTCTGAATATACTTGCGCAGGGGCTCTCCTTCCTTCTGGACGAGTAGATGAAGATCACTCTCTTGGCCATGAGGTTTGTGGCCGCCTGTAAAGGCGCCGACAAACTGATGGCATAGATCAGCCCAGGAGGATATGGAGTTGTCCGGCAAGTGCATGAGCCAGGACCTGACGTTGGGCTTGAGCACCAACGGGAAGTAGTTGGCAAGGATCTTGTCGTCCCGCCCCCAGCAGCCTGCACCGCGATGGTGTAGATGCTGAGGAACTCCGACGGATGCGACTTGCCATCGTACTTCTCTGGTACATCTGGTTTGAAGTTCTTCGTACTGGGCCACTGGACTTGCCACAGCTCACGAGTGAACGCAGGGCAACCTACCGCGTACGGCAAGTCACCTGGTTCCCCTGGCGCATGCATGTCAACAGAGGGCCCAGCGCGCTGGTCTGATTGACGCCGCGCTTCTCTCCGGCGCTCGATGCGAGTACGAGCGTCTTCTTGTTGTCGTTCTTGAAGAACTTGGCGCTGATCGCGACGAGCTCGCGGATCTGACGACGCGGTGGAGTCGCTGTCGAGGTGGACCCGGCGAGTCGGCGATCTTGGCCTTCGGGGTGGAGAGTGCACAGTAGTTGCACCCCCACCAGTCTTGTCGTGTCTGGCTCGTGCCTGGCTGGCTTGCCGCGGCTGAGACGTGCTCGGCTGCCGTGGAGTGTCGCCGTTGGCGAAGCCGATGAGACTCTGGATAGTGGCCCTCCAGTCGTCGATCTTGTCCGCCGCTGGAGGGTAGTCTAAGAGCAGCTGAGCTCGCGCCAGAGCTTCTGCTGCGGTGGCGGGTGGCGGTGGCGAACGGTGCAAGGAGCGGGATATGCTCGGACTTCTAACTACGTTAGAAGGAGCAGTATCTCGTCCAGGCGACCGTGTCTCGCTCGCGCCAGCAGGTTGACGTGCATGGTGGTCCTGAGCACTCCGAGATCCACCAGCTCAATCTTGATCTAGCGAACCCATGGTACCGTGAGTACCATGACGCTGCCGGTCCCACGCCTCCTGAGATGGGCGCGGTGCATGCACGGACGCCGAGGTCTTGGAGTGCGCCCGGTCATTGTGGGAGCCGGCTACGCCGCCGATGGGCAGCGCAGCCTTGTCCTGGGACCTGGCAGCACCGTGAGTTCCCTCGTCGACGCGTGTCCTTCTGCCGGCGCCTGCCCCACCAACCATTTGCTCCGGCGGTGGCTGGCTCGGCGCGGACGGAGCAGCTGCCTCCGAAACTTTCTTCTTCGGCGGCATGTTGATGAAGATGATGAAGATCTAGCTCGCGAGAACGCCGGATCTGCTTCACACAACTTCGACGCCCCCTACCTGGCGCGCCAAAGATGCCGGGGTACTGATCCACGGGCACCTATGGGACCGGCGGGCCGGGTCCCTTTCGGTTCGGCGGGGGCGGAGATCGTGCAAAGAGCAAATCGAGGCGAAGCACGCGAGCGATTTACCCAGGTTTGGGCCGCACGGATGCGTAAAACCCTACTCCTGCTTTGTGGTTTTGTATTGATTTCTAGCTCGGGAGCGCGGAGTGCTACAGTACACACCAGCGGCTAGCAAGACCGAGCGTGAGTGTTCGAACTGGCTAACCCCCCTCTACGTTGCACATGGGCCTCCTTTTATATGCTCAAGGGGCTACCGATAGGTGGCAACGGAGGTAAAGGGCAAAAATGGAAAGGTGCTGTGGTAGGCACAGCTACCTGCTATAGTGTATCATACCTAACCCTGACGGCAGGGGACAAGGGTCTTAAATGCCCGTCTGTGTCGCCTAAACAGTGCGAAAAGGGACCGCCAGGGACGCCACCGTTCGCCACGATGGCGATCTTGTCAGCGCCGCTTGCCACCGCACGTCCCTAGCTGCACAGCCTTCCGCCACGTACGCCTGGAAGGGCCCCAGAGCGACACGTTGGTGGATGTGCTGGAGCGCGGGCGCGGAGAGGTGGCTTACCGCGGCAAGCGCCTTGCCGCGGTCGTCGTCTTGTCGCGTCCGGGAGCTTGTCGCTCACCGGGTCTTGCCGGAACGCGTGGTGCGCCGCGGCAAGTTCCTTGAAATGCCTTGAGTGGTCTTCCCGGCAAGCTCCTCTTGCTGGGGTCTTGTCTTCTTGACTTGGACACTTTGTTCTTGAATGGCTCCAAAGGAACCACGGAGGATCTTGGCGGTCACCCGGCAAGCCTTGCCGCGGGATGCTGCGACTGCCCGTGCACAAGTTCGGGATACTAGGGTACCCCTACTCTAGTACACCGACATGCTGCTGCTGATTCCCCTGATGGTTGTAACCTCCCTGGTTGCCTTGGTGCCCTTGATTGACGTGTCCGGTTTGGTTGCCTTGAAACCCTAAATCGGAACCACCACCTCCGTAACCCGGCCCGTGGAAACCTCCTCCTGAACCGCCGGGCGGGCCATTGTCATATTGGAACATACTGGAATTCTTGAAATCCCGCATGATATAACAGTCCTTCCAAAGATGTGATGCCGGTTTTTCCTTCGATCCATGCTTTGGACAGGGCTGATTCAACAAGCGCTCCAAATGGGGGCCTGAACCTCCACCCCTCTGGGGCTGCTTGCCCTTACGGCGCTGGCCATTCTCCTGCGCGTTGGTATTTGCAACAAAGTCCAAGCTGTTGTCGGCCTTGCGCTTACCGCCGTTTCCATGGCCTGCCGGATTATGCTACTAACCCTTGGTATTGCCGTTCTTCTTACCTTTCCCCAGTTTATCCTCCTCTGAGTCCGGGTGTTTGGTATTATCTGAATCGGCGTATTTAACCAAAGTGGCCATGAGCGTTGACATATCATTACAGTGACGTTTGAGTCTTCCCAACTTCTGTTTGAGCGGTAAGAAACAGCAATTGCCCTCCAATGTTAACACTGTAGTGTCCGCATTGATACGATCTGATGAATGCAAAATCGCTGAAACCCGCTTGACCCAATGGGTTGTAGACTCCCCTTCCTCTTGGACACAAGCGGCCAGATCCACGATTGACATCGGCTGCTTACAAGTATCTTTGAAGTTCTGGATAAACCGGTGCTTTAACTCAGCCCATGATCCGACAGAATTGGTTGGTAAGCTCTTCAACCAAGTGCGAGTTGTTCCTTCCAACATCATGGTGAAATATTTAGCACACACTGCCTCATCCACATCTAACATTTCCATTGCCATCTCATAGCTCTCCACCCACACCTCTGGTTGCAAATCTGCGGTGTAATTTGGTACTTTACGAGGTCCCTTGAAATCCTTGGGCAGTCTCACATTACGCAAAGCGGGGGTAAGACACGGCACCCCTAAAGAACTGAACACCACACCTAGCTACACCGAGGCCGTAGGGTGAACCGGAGTATGTTGTCGTGCTGCGTGTCGAGCTGCCAACTCGGCCTCCCGTCGTGCGCGGCCATGGTCCACAACATCCTGCGCATTAGCGCCTCCCCCTGCCGGGTTGTTTCCTCGTGGTGAATTTCGGCGACGTGCACTACTGGATACGGCTGGTTCATCCTCCACGTGTCTGCTGTAGCTCCAGCTTGGACGGGGAGTGGAATGAATCCTCTCACGACTGTGTGAGTACGCCTGCTGTTGATTTAGTGCTGTTTGAAGGAGATCCCTGGCCTGACGTGCTTCCACTGCAACTGGTGACTCGCCGTCGGTTGGGAGGACCGCTAGGCGTGAAGCAGCGGCCATGATGTTGTCCAACGGGTTGGAATAATGCCCAGGAGGCGTCAGCACATACTGTGGCACAACGTTGTTCTAGTGAGGCGGGTCCATCATGCGCGGTTGAACCGGCGCTCCTGTTCCCGGTGCGTCCACCCAGTTTGATCTGGGTTGGTTACCAGCTCCTGCTCCTGGCGTGTTGAAGAGATTCTGCGGCTCATAAACCGACGGGAGATGCGATCGGTATCTTCTTCTCATGACTTCCTCTGAAGCATTCTGATCCAGCCTAATCCGGTAGGCCTGTGCTTCCAATTCAGCCCGCTCTGCGACCATCCTAGCATTCTATGTTGCCAGATCTGCTTTAGCCTGGGCTATCTGATCTTTCACCTTTGCAATCTCCACATTGTGTTGATCCCTGGCTGCTGCATCCACCTCTGCGGCCATCAACGTTGCCAAAGCGTCGAACAAATCAGACAGGACTTGGGCCGGAGGTGGCGGTGAGCTTCCTGCCCCTGCCGGTGTGGCCGTAGTTGAACCAGAGAGCATTGCTGCGGCGGTAGATGAATGAGGCGCTGATTGTGTGCCGGCCATGAAGATGGCGGCCCGGTTTGGCAGATCTGGGGAATCCGGAATACTGTTGCCCTCGGATCCTCCATCAATCCGGTCGTCCCGCAACTGGTAAAGTGATTCTGTCTCTCCAGAAGACTCGTCGTCAGAACGAACCACGGTCTCTCCATCGGACACCGGTTCGTCCTCGTACCTCGATCCATGGATGACACCCACGAAGACATGCCTTGTCTCGGGCGGAACCGGCGAAGAACTTGCACGCCGAGCCGTTTCAATGATGTCGGTGCAGATGTCTGGCTCGGGGGCCGGTTCGCCGATCTTGCTGATGAAGATGTGAATCCCACCAAAGGGGACCCGGTACCCGTATTCGATTGAATCGGCCTTGGGACCCCATCCTGCATTGTCGATGTAGAGCTTGCCGCGACGACTCTTCGTCATCCGGCCCGCAACGTATCCCTTAAGTCCATCAAAGCTGCCCTTCAAGAACTCAAAACCATCGTGCGATAGCCCCACGGTGGGCGCCAACTGTCGGTTTGTCACGGCAGATGTCCTTGTGAAAGGACTTAGTCGTGGAGCCATCGCTACGGGTTAGCTTAAGGGGTTAAACCGGACAAGGGGACACGGGGAGTTTTATACTAGTTCGGCCCCTTCGAGGAAGGTAAAAGCCTACGTCTAGTTGTTATTGGTATTTCTAGGGTTTCGAAGGCCAGGAAGCGAATCCGCTTTGTCTGGCTCTCGAGTTGTTGTTGTCTGTCCCTAAACCGCGACCGGATCGTCCCTTTATATACATAGGTTGACGCCCGCCGGGCTACAGAGTCCTGAAGCCGGATCATAAATGTGTCCGGTTCGGTCTCTACTCTCCCTATCTTACCATACAAGTTATATGACTAGGTCGGTTTACATTTACAGGCTGTAACCCGCCTTTGGGCCTTGGGCCTTCCTTAAAGCGCCATTATCCTCACATCTTCATGGGCTTCTAATCTTCAAAGAGTCAACCCGGCTACATAAGGCCGGTTTACCTCCAGTAGTAATATCCCCAACAGCCACCTAACATTGAAGCTTATGTTCTGCCAAGGCTAGAGATGCGCTTTGAAACTTTTGAAGAAGCAAAGAACTTCTACAACCTCTATGCAAAGCATGCGGGTTTTGCTATCAGGGAAGGCTCCAAGTTTAAGACCAGAACCTACCTTTATTGCACGTGCTATGTTGTCTATCATTCGAAGGTGTCTGAAGCAAATAGACAGCGGAACAAAACGACATCCAGGACTAACTGCGGTGCTAAAATGAGGCTGAAGATTGAAAAGGATGGAACGCTTGTCATAAAAGAGATAGTCTGGGAACACAACCACAGGCTACAGCTCACTCCGCAAATGCTTGTCTTCTTGCACTCCCACAAAAACTTTGACAAAACAATCTTGGAGTATGTCAAGTACCTGCAGTTCAAAGGCATTGAACACGTGCAAATCATGAGCATACTGGGCGGTGATGACCCTGGTAGCTACTTCCTCGAAATGAATGCCAAAGACATGATTAACCTGTAAGTACAAACTTGTTCTCCTCCCATAAACCGCCTATGTCTTTTTTCCTCTGTTAGTACAAACATATTACGCAATGCATGACCTGACGCCAGTTCAACATGCATTTTTGAATGACTGTTCACTTTTAATATCCAGGAAAGAAAAAAAAAATTCAAGGATGGATGATGTGGACGATGTCCTAAAGACTGTCAACTTCTTTAGGGAGATGAAAGCTATAAACAGGGAATTCTTCTGTGACATGCAACTCGATGAGTCTGACAGAGTTAAGAACATATTCTGGGCGAATGCAAGCTGCCGAGGGGCCTATCAGGACTTCGGTGACTGCGTAACATTTGACACCACATATAAGACCAACAAGTACCATATGCCACTTGGGGTGTTTGTCGGTACTAACAACCACTTCCAGACTACATTCTTTGGTTTCGCCCTGATAAGAGATGAGGATGCAGAATCATTCAGATGGCTGTTCAAGACATTTTTAAGGTGCATGATAGGGAAGGCTCCTACATGCATCCTCACAGGTACAACCGCGAAAACCACCCCCAACCACCACCACCACCCCCTTCCCCCAAAAAACTAAAAGGAAAATAACACGTTAAAAAATGTTTGTGTCAGTTCTATTTGTATATATGCACCAACATATGATGACCACTCCACATCTCTTTTCTCATTACCAGACCAGTGCCCGGCAATGGCTTTGGCGATACCACAAGTTTTCAAGAACACAGTACACAAGCTGTGCCGCTGGCACATTATGAAGAAGTACAAGGAACACCTCGCATACCTGTACTACCTGCACGAAGACTTCAAAGAAGAATTCACATCAATCCTCAACTGGCCCCTCATGCCAACTGAGTTTGAGGATGCCTGGAAAGGACTCATCGATAGGTACAACCTCCATGATGATGCCATGATGCTGGCCATGTGGAATGAGCGTGAGAAATGGATATCATCCTACTTCAAAGAAATTTTCTGCGCCAAAATGACATCCACACAACGAAGTGAGAGCATGAACTATGTGCTCAAGAAGAACTTTGTAAGTGAGAGACAAAACCTACACCAGTTTGTCAGCCAGGTAAACTCCTACGTCAAAACCAGGAGGCAGACAGAGAACCAAGAGACAATGGGTAACATGGTATAGCTCTATCACCTGTCGTGAGACAAAAAACATGCTTACTAAAGTAAAACTTTATTAGTCATCATTCTTGCATGTGCAGAAGGAACAAAACACACTGACCTTCTATGGGTTTGACACCCAGATGGAAAAGGTTTACTCGCGAGCTGTGTACAGTGAGATCAGAAAAAGGCTAAAACTGAGCACACTCTTCACGACGACAGAGACAGAAGAGCCCACAAAGAACCTCGTGCGCTACAACAACCCGCAAAAACAGTCTGCATGGTCTCAGCATGCGTTCCAGCTGGTTGCAAACCCTGTGGGAGAAACATATGAGTGCGAGTGCAGGCTATGGGACCACACAGGTGAGGACTGCAAAAAAAAGATGTTACATACTGTACTACTTTATTTGCAAAGTTTTTGTTTGAATGAAATGACAAAATACATGCACCTCTTCCAAAAAACAAAATATAGGTCTTTTCTGTGTGCATGTCCTGTGCATGATGTAGACAATTAAGGATCCCAGCGTTCCAGAGAAATATATCCTCAGGAGATACACCAAACGCCTGAACATCCAGCCAACATTCGACAGAAATGACTTGAGGACGGTAGCGTTAAACAAGGCATCCCAATACTGCATTGAAAGCTCACTGCTGACGCTCAACATGAGGGTGCACAGAAAAAGTTTGAGAAGCCAAGAGCAAATGGCGAGGTCGCGGGTCATCATGGACAAACTTGAACAAGAACTCGATGCCATGCATTCTGCTGAAAATGGAGGTGTGGCGACAATGATGCCATTGAGAAGGATATTGCTACAATGTTATCTGAGATGAATCATATGGGAGCTGTTGACCCATTCGACAACGAGGAAGAGGAGCAGCAGCAACCATAGCTTGCCCATGTGCACACTCAAGATCACCAACAAGCTCACATGCGAGATCATGAGCTTGATGGTGCTGTAGGCGAATGACATGACAACAACACATCCTACCAGCAGCACCAGGAAAGAGTGATTAAACCACCCATATTCTCAAACACAAAGGAGAGGAAGAGCAAGACGCAGACAGCGAAAGCAGCAGCCAAAAAGCCGCCATGCCCCATCAAGCGTGTGGAATTTGGCCCGGACAGCAAACCTCTCGGGATAAGGGCATGCAGATTCTGCAACGTCGTGAGCAACCATAACTGCCGCACATGCCCACTCCGCACAGATGGCACTGCCAACAAGCACAAGCAGATTGGAGCCACCCAGGTTTCTACCAATGGAGACAACACACGTAACAGCTACACTTGCCGCAAGTGTGGGGGAACTGACAGGCATAATGCCCGCACGTGCAAAGTGGGCAAGGAGGTCATTGGCGCTGAACAAACACAGGGCAAGGTGTAGAGTTCTAAAAAATCAAATGAAGACGATGAAGAAGAAGAGTTTGACGAGAATGACGACCAATCAGACGAAGACAATGAAGATGACACTGTCGGGGACAAGGAAACTGAAACTGACGATGAAGTTGCCAAGGCTCAACCAGGAAAGGGCGCCGACAAGGCACAACATTCGGGGCCAATTAGGAGAAGCTCAAGGCTGAACAACCGAACAATACATAGTGGTCTCAGTTGCCTCGGCACACAATGAGGAAACATTTCAGAAACACTGTCGTTACCAAAACTTATTTAGCTTTATCGTCGATTTCTCGATCAGTACTATAGTTAAGATATAATTTGTGATTTGTGCCCACTGAACCAGTGACATTATTATGTAAACCAATTGATGATCCTTTTGAATGCAGTCAGAAATACATTTGAAAAAACTTATCTGGATTTACCTGACGCAAATGCTACTGTCGACCAGTAACTCAGCAGCAAAAAAATGTCAAGGAAAATTTAAACTCCTATAGTACATCAGTACTGATAGTTCTGAGTCGTCAGTACAAAGACAGAGTACACATCAGTACTGATATAATTTGTGATTTGTGCCCGCTGGAGCAGTCACATTATTACGTAAAACATTTGATAATCCTTTTGAATGCAGTCACAAAATACATTTGTACTGATGAAAAACACTACTGTCGACCAGTCGTCAGTACAAAGGCGGAGTAAAACAAACACACCCGTGAACACCTAAAAAACATCGTTTTGAAAAAAACAAATCTATGTCTGCTTCTGCTAGTCCCAATTCAGAAAGACCATCAATACATAAAAATAATTACCTCAAACAAAAATGCGAATATAATACATTATGTACTGATGAAAATCTAATTTATCTGTAAAAAATACTCAGAGATTATCTTGATATAAACAATCCTTTAAAAAATACAAAAATGTTTTAAAAAACATTAGCATCACACATAGTCTCATTGGTATTTGGTAAGTTCAATTACACTTCAATCACCAGTCCAAGTACCACAGTAGAGGAGTACAGACCTCCATCATCACCAACCCTGACATATGCAAGTCGGATGAGCAGCCGATAAGTACAGTTTGACAAGACAAATCAGTGCGACAGTAAAATGCCGTCATCACCACCCTTGAGACGTGTAAGTGGGATTTAGCAGGTCATAAGTACAGCTTGACAAGACTAGTAAGTGCAGCAGTAAAAACCATTGTACTTGGACGGTTACTTCTTCCAGGCCACCACCCGCGCCACCCATTGAGCGGTTGCCACAACTGACTGCAAACGGCGACCCCACGCCACTACACCCATGCCCCCGACGAACTGCCTCCCACAAATCCCTGTCGACGCACTGCAAAAAACCCCATTCTCTTCCATCTCTCCATCATCCCCACAAACAACCATTGCCCTTCCATCTCCCCTGCACACAAACCACAAAATTCTCTCTCACAAGACCACAGCCGCCGGAGGAGGGCGATGGCGGAGGAACCATCCACCAAGCGTCATCAAGACGAGCCGTCGGACAAGAGCAACAACCTCATCGACGTTCACGTCCCCGGCGAGAAGCGCGAGTACACCAAAACCCTCATAGAGGTTGAGCTCCACGGCAAGGAGACGCTGGAGATCGTCTGCACCAGCGAACCAGACAAGGCCGACGAGGTGATCTCCAGGCTTTGGAGGAAGGCTGGCGGCATGGTTCGTAGGATTGTCGGCGTTGGTGTGCACTACACCAACGGAGATGAACCTGCCCAGATGGCAGCAGTCCTGCAGTTGTGCGTCGACGACCTCTGCTTGGTGTACCACATCGCAGCGGCCACAAAATGGTGAGCCATCCTACTCATTTGCCCTGTTTTGGTTTATCTGTTTTATTAGTATTGTATCCTGAAAATTTCATCAGACTTGTTTCCCAACTAGATGTACTAGTGTGGCTTGTGAAAAGTGGATGCACTACTGCATTTTCTCAAGTAGATACACTATAAAATGTATTTTTGAACCTGATGCATCGGATTACTATTTGGAAAATCTTGCGGAAGATTAATTTCTGAAGTTGACTGACTAGTCTAGTTTCTGAACTTGATCCAATAGTGTAGTTTATGTACTCAATATATTAAAAAGATGTTTCCGAACTTGATGTAGTGAAGTATTTTCTGAATTTGGTCTAATGCTATTCTCATAAGAACAAAAACTAAGGACTTGGTGAAGCACTGTTTATGTGTTATCCTATTCAACAGAAGTAAACTAAACTAGTACCAAAGCAGAACATACAACATTGACTGAAACTATGTATAATCCAAAAAAGAAGAATAACATGGTGTACTTAATTTAATTTTAGAACTTTGTTTACTAGTTTATGAAGTACATTCATCCATTATTTATGCTACATAAACATATACTTAAATGGATTCATCGCTTGTAAGACAAAACAAAAATGAATAATTCAAACATCAAAAGTAATGCTGATTTTCAAAAATGTCTCTCCCCTTGCAGGCCCAAGCGCCTGAACGAGTTGCTGCAGCATAAGAAGTTGTTCACATTTGCCGGTTTCAGCATTCAAAGTGACAAAGAGAAGCTGAAGTTGTCTGGTTTGGAGATCAACCCCAACAAGTTCATCGACATTCAGCGCAAGTGGAGAGTACCATACACCGGAAAAGAGTACGACTCCTTGACTGATGTTGCAGCCAGCGTCATCCATCCATTCTACAAAGGCATGAAGAAGAACATCAACACGCAGGAAGAATACAAACTGTGGGGGACCAGCCCGCTGCCAGACAACCTCATTGAGTACGCAGGAGTGGATGCATACGCCACGTACAAGGCATGGAGCATGATTGACTACATCACAGATGGTTCGGAAATTGCAAAATATCGGGAGGCTGAGAATTACTACGACCAACCCTATTGCCCCTATGCGGGATGAAGATACATCAGAGCCTGCCTTCGTTTTACTTTCGCTTGTGCTTGCCTTTTATCTTGTTGTTTCATATTAGTAGTTTGCTCTTGTTGGGTTGAACCAGTATGATTATGTCGTGCTTGTCAGTTTTTTCTTTTTTTGTTTGTTTGAATCTAGTACTTGACTCCAGAAGTAACTTGGACTGAAACTTTTTGTTCTAGTTCTTGTCAGTTTTGTGTAAGTGTAATTTTAAGATGTACTTGCGTTTAGATTAAGTTGTACTGATAGTCCATTCATAGTAGCGCTTATGTACTGATGCTTCTATGTACTTTTTATTGTAGTAAGTATGTACTGTCCGATCAAGTGTACACAAAAGCATCAGTACATAAGCGCTACTATGAATGGACTATCAGTACAACTTAATCTAAACGCAAGTACATCTTAAAATTACACTTACACAAAACTGACAAGAACTAGAACAAAAAGTTTCAGTCCAAGTTACTGCTGGAGTCAAGTACTAGATTCAAACAAACAAAAAAAAGAAAAAACTGACCGCCCAAGGTCAGGCGCAGGCCCTGACGCTGCTAGATACTTGAACTCGAGCCCATAGGTGAATCCCTAGTAATTCACACAACGCAGGGCCAACCGATCAGGGCCCACAGGTCAAGAGAGAGCGAGCGCCGTGTATAAGCGCTCAGGTAAGTATTCAGAGGAGTTCGACCAGTGAGCCTCGGCTGCGCTTATAAACAGGTTCGGAGGCCCCTCGACTAGCAAGGTGGGACTAAACCCAGAGCTCATGCGCACGCCGCACTGCACAGCCGCGCGGACGAGCTAAATGTGCCAGAAAACGGCCCAATAGCCTGAATCGTTTACAAACACCACACCAAATAAGCCCAGTTAAACAAACCAGAGCGCAAGGCAAAAAAAAATATAAACTACAAGAAAAATGTTTGAAACTGAAAATATATAAACTACAATGAACCTCTAACAATAAGAGAACTTAATAGCCTATCTGTGAAATGTACATAATTTAAAAAACCGAATTAAATATTACTTTCAAGTTCAACTACTAAAATGCAAAAAGTTCAAACATATAATATTTGTCAATTATGCTAAATATCTTATTACATAAAATCTAACAAGTTCAACTACTAAAAATGCAAAAAGTTCAAACATATAATGTTTGTCAATTATGCTAAATTTCTTATTTACATTAAATCTGACAAGTTCAACTACTAAAATGCAAAAAGTTCAAAATATAATTTATTTGTCAATTATGCTAAATTTCTAATTTATATAAAATCCCACAAGTTCAACTACTAAAATAAAAGAAGTTCAAATAGAATTTATTTGTCAATTCTGCTAAATTTATAATTTATATAAAATTTGTACACACCTCAACGAACGGTCTGGTCATAAAATAATCTCAATCCCCACAAGACACCAAAAAAACAAAAAAAACTCAGTTCAATCATACATATGACATAAGTACTAAAAAAGCAGGATCAATCAGGCCACTCACACCACTACGACACCAAATTTCAAAACCGCACGCTGTATGAAATTACATTTCAGTTCACACAGCAGTAAACAATAAGTGCACTAAAATGAGAATACAAAAACTATAAAGGCTTAACTTAGGTAAGTACAGATGAAAATAAAATAAGTACCAGTTTTGAGCAACAACTCCCGGGGCACTAAAAAATGTCTTCAGATAAACTAGTCTATAAAACTTCAGTGGAAAAACAAATACTTAACATCCTTAGGGAAAAACATCACAAAGCATACGTCACCTAAACAGTCCAAAATGCCGTCATCACCACCCCTGAGACGTGCAAGTGGGATTTAGCAGGTCATAAGTACAGCTTGATAAGACAAGTCAGTGCAACAGTAAAACCATTTGAATTGGACGGTTGCTTCTTCAAGGCCACCACCCGCGCCACCCACTGAGCGGTTGCCATAAGGGACTGCAAACGGGCACCCCCACGACCACCACACCCACGCCCCCGACGAACCGCCTCCCACACATCCTCGTCGACGCACTGCAAAATACCCCATTGTCTTCCATCTCTGCCTCATTCCCAGAAACCACCATTGCCACTTCAATCTCCACTGCACACAAAACACAAACTTCTCTCTCCCAAGCCCACAGTCGCCGCAGGAAGGCGATGGCGGACGAACCATCCGCCAAGAGTCATCATGGCGAGCCGTCGGACAAGAGCAGCGACCTCATCGACGTTCACGTCCCCGGTGAGAAGCGCGAGTACACGAGAACCCTCACAGGGGTTGAGCTCCACGGCAAAGAGACACTGGAGATCGTCTGCACCAGCGAACCAGACAAGGCCGGCGAGGTGATGAGTAGGCTCAGGATGAAGGGCGGCGGCTTGTATCCGAGCTTCATCGGAGTTGATGTGGAGTTCACCAGGGATGATGAACCTCCACAGATGGCGGCAGTCTTGCAGTTGTGCGTCGAGGAACTCTGCTTGGTTTACCACATCGCAGCAGCCACAAAATGGTAACCCATACTACTGTTCATTCATCTGTTGTACTAGTACTACTCACTAGAAACTTCATTAAACTAGTTTCCCAACTAGATGAACTACTATACTTTGTGAAGTGTATGCACGAGTACATGTTTCTCAACTTACATGCAATTCTGAAACTGTGAAGTGGATTGTTTCACCAGATTAGCATCTGAAAAAATGTTTATAGAATTCTGAACTTGATGCACCAAATTAATTTCTGAAAATGATGTGCTAGCATAGATTCTGATCTTGATGCACTAGTATAGTTATATAGAATTGATGTATTAAAAGATGTTTGGTGAAGTGGTATAGGTCCATATCTTGATGCACATGTTTCTCAAATTAATTCCTGAACTTCATATAGAATTGATGCACAAAGATGTATCAAGCACTGGTATAGGTATTTTATTCAACCAAAAAAGAAAACTAAACTTGAATCAAGCAATACATATATCATTGAATCTGTTAAAATGATTCTTGAATTTGGCGAAGCATTTGGTGAAGCACTCAAGACAGCAAAAAAGAAAAATAACATGGTGTAGTTGAATTTAATTTCAGGACTTTGCGTACTAGTTTTTGGACTACATTCATCCATGACTTATACTATATAAGCATCTACCTCATGGATTATCACTTTCAAAAACAAAAAACAGAAGAATTAAATATTCAAAAAAGAACACTAACCTTCAATGTGTGTCTCCCCCGTTGCAGGCCCAAGCGCCTCAAACAGTTCCTGCAGGAGGAGAAATTGTACACATTTGTTGGTTTCAGCATTAGGGGCAACAAGCGGATGCTGAACAGGTCTCGTTTGGAGATCAACCCCAACAACTTCATCGACATGCAGCGCAAGTGGAAAGATCCACACACCAGCAAATACTTCGACTCCTTGGCCGATGTTGCAGGTGGCGTCATCCACCCATCCTACAAAGGCATGAAGAATAAGATGGACAAGGGAGAACACAAAAAGTGGGGGACCAGCTGATGTCTACTACACAACCTTCTTCTTGTAGACGTTGTTGGGCCTCCAAGTGCAGAGGTTTGTAGGACAGTAGCAAATTTCCCTCAAGTGGATGACCTAAGGTTTATCAATCCGTAGGAGGCGTAGGATGAAGATGGTCTCTCTCAAGCAACCCTGCAACCAAATAACAAAGAGTCTCTTGTGTCCCCAACACACCCAATACAATGGTAAATTGTATCGGTGCACTAGTTCGGCGAAGAGATGGTGATACAAGTGGTATATGGATGGTAGATAATAGTTTTTGTAATTTGAAAATATAAAAACAGCATGGTAACGAATGATAAAAGTGAGCGTAAACGGTATTGCAATGCTAGGAAACAAGGCCTAGGGTTCATACTTTCGCTAGTGTAAGTTCCCTCAACAATACTAACATAATTGGATCACATAACTATCCCTCAACATGCAACAAAGAGTCACTCCAAAGTCACTAATAGCGGAGAACGAACGAAGAGATTATGGTAGGGTACGAAACCACCTCAAAGTTATTCTTTCCAATCAATCCATTGGGCTATTCCTATAAGTGTCACAAACAGCCCTAGAGTTCGTACTAGAATAACACCTTAAGACACAAATCAACCAAAACCCTAATGTCACCTAGATACTCCAATGTTACCTCAAGTATCCGTGGGCATGATTATATGATATGCATCACACAATCTCAAGTCATCTATTCAAACCAACACATAGAACCTCAAAGAGTGCCCCAAAGTTCTACCGGAGAATCACGACGAAAACATGTGCCAACCCCTATGCATAGGTTCATGGGTGGAACCCACAAGTTGATCACCAAAACATACATCAAGTGAATCACGTGATATCCCATTGTCACCACAGATACACACGACAAGACATACATCAAGTGTTCTCAAATCTTTAAAGACTCAATCCGATAAGATAACTTCAAGGGGAAAACTCAATTCATTACAAGAGAGTAGAGGGGGAGGAGAAACATAAGATCCAACTATAATAGCAAAGCTCGCGATACATCAAGATCGTGCCAAATCAAGAACACGAGAGAGAGAGATCAAACACATAGCTACTGGTACATACCCTCAGCCTCGAGGGAGAACTACTCCCTCCTCATCATGGAGAGCAACGGGATGATGAAGATGGCCACCGGAGAGGGATTGCCCCCTCCGGCAGGGTGCCAGAACGGGTCTAGATTGGTTTTTGGTGGCTACGGAGGCTTCTGGCGGCGGAACTCCCGATCTAATCTCTGTTCTGGAAGTTTTAGGGTACGACGATATATATGGGTGCAGGAAGTACGTTGGAGGAGCCACGGGGGCCCCACGAGGCAGGGGGCGCGCCCTAGGGGGGTGGGCGCGCCCCCCACCCTCGTGGGCAGCCCGTGTCTCCCCTGACGTGCACTCCAAGTTCCCAGGGTTGCTTTCCTTCCAAAAATAACTTCTCCAGTTGATTTCGTTCCGTTTTGACTCCGTTTGATATTCCTTTTCTCCGAAACACTAAAATAGGCATAAAACAGCAAATCTGGGCTGGGCCTCCGGTTAATAGGTTAGTCCCAAAAGTAATATAAAATTGGATAATAAAGCCCAATATTGCCCAAAATAGTAGATAATATAGCATGGAGCAATCAAAAATTATAGATACGTTGGAGACGTATCAAGCATCCCCAAGCTTAATTCCTGCTCGTCCTCGAGTAGGTAAATGATAAAAAAGATAATTTTTGATGTGGAATGCTAGTTGGAATAATTTGAATGTAATTCTTTCTACTTGTGATATGAATATTCAGATCCGAAAGATTCAAGACAAAAGTTCATTTTGACATAAAAATAATAATACTTCAAGCATGCTAACTAAGCAATCATGTCTTCTCAAAATAACATGGCCAAAGAAAGTTATCCCTACAAAATCATATAGTCTGGCTATGCTCTATCTTCACCACACAACATATTTAAATCATGCACAACCCCGATGACAAGCCAAGCAATTGTTTCATACTTTTGATGTTCTCAAACTTTTTCAATCTTCACGCAATACATGAGCGTGAGCCATGGACATAGCACTATAGGTGGAATAGAATGGTGGTTGTGGAGAAGACAAAAAGGAGAAGATAGTCTCACATCAACTAGGCGTATCAACAGGCTATGGAGATGCCCATCAATAGATATCAATGTGAGTGAGTAGGGATTGCCATGCAACGGATGCACTAGAGCTATAAATGTATGAAAGCTCAACAAAAGAAACTAGTGGGTGTGCATCCAACTCGCTTGCTCACGAAGACCTAGGGCATTTTGAGGAAGCCCATCATTGGAATATACAAGCCAAGTTCTATAATGAAAGATTCCCACTAGTATATGAAAGTGACAACATAGGAGACTCTCTATCATGAAGATCATGGTGCTACTTTGAAGCACAAGTGTGGTAAAAGGACAGTAGCATTGTCCCTTCTCTCTTTTTCTCTCATTTTTTTATTTTTTATTTGGGCCTTTTCTCTTTTTTATGGCCTCTTTTCTTCCTTTTTTATTTGGGCTTCTTTGGCCTCTTTTATTTATTTTTCGTCCGGAGTCTCATCCCGACTTGTGGGGGAATCATAGTCTCCATCATCCTTTCCTCACTGGGACAATGCTCTAATAATGATGATCATCACACTTTTATTTACTTACAACTCAAGAATTACAACTCGATACTTAGAACAAGATATGACTCTATATGAATGCCTCCGGCGGTGTACTGGGATGTGCAATGACTCATGAGTGTCACTACAACAGGAACCCCCCTTCAGCAACGTATAGATGCTTTGTCGTTTGTTCGTATAAGCGTTGCTAAGGTCTACACCAACGAATTCATATGCGTTGCCGTTGGTGGCGTTGCAAGGGTCTGCAACAATGTATATAGATCCGTTGGTAATCTGGAGAATAATGTGTTGCAAGGCAACAACAAATCCATGCAACGCTTCTATGCATTGGTGCTTGCAAAATAGAATAACCTCCATATATAGTCGTTTATAACACTATTGTTCTATGCACTGGTGCTTGCATAATAGAATAACCTCCATATATGATTGTTTAAAACACTACTTAGTGTGAATGGCAGTACATGTATACCTTTAGTAGAATGGCAGTACAAGGTATAACTTTAGTAAGATTCGATAGAGTAGAAATGGAAGTCATATATTGATTCAACGAAACAATCTGTTATTACAATGCAAGTATCATCAACTACGAGTACAATACTTTCTTAGAAAAAAATGAAATTTCTAAACATTCATAGAACTGTCTTGTTTCTCCTCCAAGTACCAAGAATCATCATACGTTCTCCAAGGATCCAATTAATCATCTAGTATTGAAATTCTCAACCTACAAAGAAAAATCATAATACTATTTAGGCATAAATTCCAAGTGAAGTTTAAAAACATACATACTATACATTGTACTAAGGAACCACATAAACGTCTTAGCCTTAGTTAGTTTTGTGTCACCATTACTTACGTACAGCTCATGCTTGGTATGATGTATTAGGAAAAAAACTGAATGCCAATAGCCCAAAAATCATTAACTAATCTACATCACAGAAAACTTTGTAGATACCTGAGAACTACATTGTCACATTGAAATTTCTCAATTCAAAAATAAAATTCTCAGAACCAGTAGAAGAAACAACATGAAAAGAAACAAATCATTAGATTTGGGCTCCTGCGAATTTATATCTAGAGAAGGTAGGATCCAGGGAGTTTACACAAAATTAAAAATAATTTAATGTGGCACTATTTAATTCTTGAGGACCATACCAAGCACTAGAGCTAAATACATATTTATGAAAATGCATGAGGGGTGACCTATGTAATGGCTGAACTATCCGAATAAAAGTAAAGCTGAGTAATGGATGAACGTTTTTTTCTCAAAACTAAGAAACACGACCCATGTGCCTTTACTGCCAATGTGACTTTTCATTTAACCCGGAGAATTTTATCTTTGGTCATAGCTCGGCTCCCTAATCACGTATTGTTTGTCATGTCATTTAATAACTGAATATCGATACCTATATGACTCTACAAAATATGGGCCTGGACAAAAATTAAGACCGGAAAACATAGACATATATTGGCACAATTAACTAACAAAGATTCATTGGACCAGTTAGTGTAAAAATTAAGGATATGGAATAAATAAGAATGCTAGGAGAAGATAAAGAAATGGACACCTTATAGTGGCCTGAACCAGGAGAGAGAGTTTACCAAGTAAGCGAATGGGTTACCCCACTTTTTGCGACCTTGTCATAATTAAGCTGTACATTTCCTTCCATCCGCCCCTGAAGCTGCACGCCATTAAAGCAAGTTAATCCCTTACACAGTCTTATCTGTTGTGCATCTATTGTCAACAATTCAAAACCTGACCTGTAGGACAGTTTGATACCAACATCACGGTTACTACAAGTGTTTAGAGACTGACTGACTATTAGCTGACATCTTGGCAGGCAAAAATTGCATGGGAAAAATCAAGAGCAGAGATTATTACTATACGCATTGTACATATTGAGTAATACACTTCAGTCAACAAATTATTGAGTAATATTTGCAATGGAGAGCATAAAAGAGAATCTGATCAAGGGAAGAGATTAGAGAAGAGATGACAAGTAGTTGGTTCAGTTTGCAAGAATTTTAGAACATACAGATTATCTATATTTTTATTTGGGAATGCATATCATCTTTTATCTACTGTATAGGTACTAAGTAGCAGCAAAATCAGCACCAGTAGCAATAGCAACCAGAGGCAGCAGTAATAGCAACTTGCTGTGGTAGCAAACAATCAGCGTCACCAAGGGCTGCACTTTCTATCAGAACGCTTACACCACATAGACACATGCACAACAGCCAAGCACGCACGCAGCTGCAAGCAAACGGACGCAGGGCCACCAAAGCAAGACTACGCCGGGCAACAAAATAAATCCAAAAGTGTACCATCGCCACTGAAGGCTTTGCGAGCCGCAAGAACCACCCGCACTGGAGGGATCCAATTGATAGTCGAGGTCTCGAGGAACACGACCGGCTACACCCCCGGCTCCCCTAACCTCGGGCCTGTCTCCACTGCAGGCCACCACCGAGAGAAGGAGCAGCACCCGACACAATAGCTTGTTTCAGACCCGTGTCCGAGCCAGCAGTAGCGACGCGGGGTAGTGGCCTCCAAGACAGAGGCGGGCGAGCTGCGCCGGCGATCCGTGGCGGCTAGGGTTACCGCGGGGATGTGTGCAGTGGCACGGACGACGTCGCCGCAGAAGAATATAGGAAGAGACAATTGAGGGGGAGCCTGGCCTACGTGGGACGGCGCGGGACAGCGCCGGATCTATCTAGAATCAAAGGTGCGGCGGCTGGCCATGGAAGTCACATGTGAGAGAGAGGGGATTCAGGGGGAGAGATGGCGGATAGACATTTTGGCTGCGTGATTTGGGTGGATGAGGTGTGGGTACAGGGAGGTTTTTTAGGGACGAGGAGGTTAGCTCTAAGTGCGGGAGGTGGGATAAACAACACATCCTGTGATATCGTTGGTACAAATGCGTTGGTATAGGGGGGTGTTTGTTGTAGTGTGTCATGTATGAAAGAATTATGAATGGTGGCTTTGCCACAAATACGATGTCAACTACATGATCATGCTAAGCAATATGATGATGATGGAGTGTGTCATAATAAAGGGAATGGTGGAAAGTTGCATGGCAATATATCTCGTAATAGCTATGGAAATGCCATAATATGTAGGTATGGTGGCTGTTTTGAGAAGGTATATGGTGGGTTTATGGTACCAGCGAAAGTTGCGCGGTACTAGAGAGGCTAGCAATGGTGGAAGGGTGAGAGTGCGTATAATCCATGGACTCAACATTAGTCATAAAGAACTCACATACTTATTGCAAAAATCTACAAGTTATCAAAGCAAAGTATTACGCGCATGCTCCTAGGGGTATAGATTGGTAGGAAAAGACCATCGCTCGTCCCCGACCGCCACTCATAAGGAAGACAATCAATAAATAAATCATGCTCCAACTTCATCACATAACGGTTCACCATACGTGCATGCTACGGGAATCACAAACTTCAACACAAGTATTTATCAAATTCACAACTACTCAACTAGCATGACTCTAATATCACCATCTCTATATCTCAAAACAATTATCAAGTATCAAACTTCTCATAGTATTCAACACACTCATAAGAGAATTTTATTATTCTTGAATACCTAGCATATTAGGATTTTAAGCAAATTACCATGCTATTTAAGACTCTCAAAATAATCTAAGTGAAGCATGAGAGTTCATCTATTTCTTAAAAATAAAACTACCACCATGCTCTAAAAGATATAAGTGAAGTACTAGAGCAAATGACAAACTACTCCGAGAGATGTAAGTGAAGATCAATGAGTAGTCGAATAATTATGCAACTATGTGAAGACTCTCTAACATTTAATAATTTCAGACCTTGGTATTCTATTCAAACATAAAGCAAAGCAAAATAAAATGACATTCTAAGAACAGCAAACATCATGTGAAGAAGCAAAAACTTAGGATCAACCGAAACTAACCGATAGTTGTTGAAGAAGAAAGGTGGGATGCCAACCAGGGCATCCCCAAGCTTAGATGCTAGAGAATTCTTGAGATATTATCTTGGGGTGCCTTGGGCATCCCCAAGCTTGAGCTTTTGTGTCTCCTTAATTCCTCTCATATCAAGGTCTCCCTAAATCTCAAAAGCTTCATCCAAACAAAACTCAACAAGGACTCATGAGATAAGTTAGTATAAACCATTGCCAAAACCTTATCATACTCTACTGTAGAAAATCACTAAAATTATTATTTAACATTGCATACTAAATGCCTCTGCATATTTAATAGTCCTATCCTCAAATAGAATCATTAAAGAAGCAAACATATGCAAACATAACAGCAATCTGCCTAAACAGGACAGTCTGTAAAGAATGCAGCAACATCCATAATTTCCTAGCTCCAAAAATTATGAAAGAAAATTCCCACTGTAGTAAATTTATCAGAGCTTAATATGCAAAAGGTTTCAACACTTTATCACATTCTGAATTTTCTAGGGAGTTATTGCAACAGCGGTAAACTTTCTGTTTTCAAACAGCAACATGTATACTTGTAACATAGGCATAGTAAAGGCAATCAATGCCACTTTTATTGAAATAAAAGATGCAAAACATTATTCTAAATAACAGCAAGAAAATACTAACAAAATAAATTGATGCTCCAAGAAAAACACATATCATGTGGCGAATAAAAATATAGCTCCAAGTAAAGTTACCGATGAACGAAGACGAAAGAGGGGATGCCTTCCGGGGCATCCCCAAGCTTAGGCTCTTGGTTGTCCTTGAATATTACCTTGGGGTGCCTTGGTAATCCCAAGGCTTAGGCTCTTGCCACTCCTTATTCCATAGTCCATCGAATCTTTACCCAAAACTTGAAAACTTCAACAACACAAAACTTAAAGTAGAAAATCTCATGAGCTCCGTTAGCGAAAGAAAACAAAAGACCACTTCAAGGTACTGTAATGAACTCATTATTTATTTATATTGGTGTTAAACCTACTGTATTCCAACTAATCTATGGTTTATAAACTATTTTACTAGCCATAGATTCATCAAAATAAGTAAACAACACATGAAAAATAGAATCTGTCAAAAACAGAACAGTCTGTAGTAATCTGGATCAAACGTATACTTTTGGAACTCATAAAATTATCAAATAAATTGCTGGACCTTAGTAATTTATCTATTAATCATCTTCAAAACGAATTAACTAAATATCACTCTCCAAATAAAAATGGCAGCAATTCTCGTGAGCGCTAAAGTTTCTATTTTTGACAGCATGATCAACAAGACTTTCCCAAAGTCTTCCCAATGGTTCTACTTGGCACAAACACTAATTAAAAGCATAAAACCACATATAATCAGAGGATATATGAATTATTTATTACTAAACAGGAGCAAAAATCAAGGAACAAAAATAAAATTGGGTTGCCTCCCAACAAGCGCTATCGTTTAACGCCCCTAGCTAGGCATGATGATTTCAATGATGCTCACATAAAGGATAAGAGTTGAAACATAAAGAGAGCATCATGAAGAATATGACTAGCACATTTAAGTCTAACATACTTCCTATGCATAGAGATTTTGTGAGAAAACAACTTGTGGGAACAATAATCAACTAGCATAGGAGGGCAAAACAGGCATAACTTCAAAATTTTAAGCACATAGAGAGGAAACTTGATATTATTGCAATTCCTACAAGCATATATTCCTCCCTTGTAATAATTTTCAGTAGCATCATGAATTAATTCAACAATATAACCAGCACCTAAAGCATTCTTTTCATGATCTACAAGCATAGAAAATTTACTACTCTGCACACAAGCAAAATTCTTCTCATTCGGAATAGTGGGAGCAAACTCAACAAAATAACTATCATGTGATTGCAAATTAAGATCAAGATGACAAGTTTCATGGTTATCATTATTCTTTAAAGCATACGTGCCATCACAATAATCATCATATATAGGAGGCATGCTTTCATCATAATAAATTTGCTCATCAAAACTTGGGGGACAAAAAATATCATCTTCATCAAACATAGCTTCCCCAAGCTTGTGGCTTTGCATATCATTAGCATCATGGATATTCAAGGAATTCATACTAACAACATTGCAATCATGCTCATCATTCAAATATTTAGTGCAAAACATTTTATAGATTTCTTCTTCTAGCACTTGAGCACAATTATCCTTTCCATCATACTCACGAAAGATATTAAAAAGGTGAAGCGCATGAGACAAACTCAATTCCATTTTTTATATTTTTCTTTTATAAACTAAACTAGTGATAAAACAAGAAACTAAAAGACTCGATTGCAAGATCTAAAGACATACCTTCAAGCGCTAACCTCCCCGGCAATGGCGCCAGAAATGAGCTTGATGTCTACTACACAACCTTCTTCTTGTAGACGTTGTTGGGACTCCAAGTACAGAGGTTTGTAGGACAGTAGCAAATTTCCCTCAAGTGGATGACCTAAGGTTTATCAATCCGTAGGAGGCGTAGGATGAAGATGGTCTCTCTCAAGCAACCCTGCAACCAAATAACTAAGAGTCTCTTGTGTCCCCAACACACCCAATACAATGGTAAATTGTATAGGTGCACTAGTTCGGTGAAGAGATGGTGATACAAGTGTTATATGGATGGTAGATAATAGTTTTTGTAATCTGAAAATATATAAAAAAGCAAGGTAACGAATGATAAAAGTGAGCGTAAACGGTATTGCAATGCTAGGAAACAAGGCCTAGGGTTCATACTTTCGCTAGTGTAAGTTCGCTCAACAATACTAACATAATTGGATCACATAACTATCCCTCAACATGCAACAAAGAGTCAATCCAAAGTCACTAATAGCGGAGAACGAACGAAGAGATTATGGTAGGGTACGAAACCACCTCAAAGTTATTCTTTCCAATCAATCCGTTGGGCTATTCCTATAAGTGTCACAAACAGCCCTAGAGTTCGTACTAGAATAACACCTTAAGACACAAATCAACCAAAACCCTAATGTCACCTAGATACTCCAATGTCACATCAAGTATCCGTGGGCATGATTATACGATATGCATCACACAATCTCAATTCATCTATTCAAACCAACACATAGAACCTCAAAGAGTGCCCCAAAGTTCTACCGGAGAATCACGACGAAAACGTGTGCCAACCCCTATGCATAGTGTCAGTATCAAAACCAGCAGATCTCGGGTAGGGGGTCCCGAACTGTGCGTCTAGGCCGGATGGTAACAGGAGGCAGGGGACATGATGTTTTACCCAGGTTCGGGCCCTCTTGATGGAGGTAAAACCCTACGTCCTGCTTGATTGATATTGATGATATGGGTAGTACAAGAGTAGATCTACCACAAGATCAGAGAGGCTAAACCCTAGAAGCTAGCCTATGGTATGATTGTATGTTATGGTTGTTGTCCTACGGATTAAAACCCTTCGGTTTATATAGACACCAGAGAGGGTTAGGGTTACACAAGGTCGGTTACAAAGGAGGAGATATCCATATCCGTATTGCCTAGCTTGCCTTCCACGCCAAGTAGAGTCCCATCCGGACACGAGACGAAGTCTTCAATCTTGTATCTTCATAGTCTAATAGTGCGGCCAATGGAGATAGTCCGGCTGTCCGGAGACCCCCTAATCCAGGACTCCCTCAGTAGCCCCTGAACCAGGCTTCAATGACGATGAGTCCAGCGCGCAGTATTCTCTTCGGCATTGCAAGGCGGGTTCCTTCTTCGAATACATCACAGAAGAATTTGAATACGAGGATAGTGTCCGACCCTGCAAAATAAGTTCCACATTCCACCGTAGAGAGAATAATATCTTCGCAGATCTAATTTGCTGGCTTGTTTTGGCAGCATAACATTGCGTCATGGCCCGGTGATTATTCGAACCGTTTCTTTTAACCAGCCCCGCACATAACGCGATGCAGTTTTTCGACACGTCTTGTCAAAGCAGAGATCGTGTCCCCTTATTACGGGATTCTCATCAATACGGGCATGGGTAACCCAACCGCGCCATCAATTGCGGCGCTTGGGGGATAAGCGAGTTTTACCAGGCAAGTGGGGACGCTTAGTTTCATCCGCACATATAAAGGGATAAGGATTCACCTTTCTATCCACGCCTTCTTCCTCCCTTGCCCATCCATTTTCGCACACTCGAGCTCTAGCGCCCAAGTCCGCACTTCCCACCTCGACCTTCTCCAATCATGTCCGGAGTGGGAGGCAGGTGGATGGTCTCCTCCGTCACAGAGGGAGACATCAAGAAACTGAGGGGAGCCAGATACCTGCCCGACGACATCGCGCACCGGCTCCCAGATGAGGGCCAGCTCATCCCCACCCCAGGCCCCATGAGAGGGTAGTATTCCTTACCCATTTCCTCCGCGGACTGGGATTCCCTCTCCATCCCTTCGTCTGGGGGCTCATGTTTTATTACGGCCTGGATTTCCACGATCTGGCCCTGAACTTCATCCTCAACATCTTGGCGTTTATCGTCGTGTGCGAGGCCTTCCTCCGCATCAAGCCCCACTTCGGCTTATGGCTGAAGACCTTCAATGTCAAGCCGAAGGTGGTGGGCGGCCGCCAGGCGGAGTGCGGAGGCGCCATGGTGAGCAATATGCCCAACGTAACATGGCTCGAGGGCTCCTTTGTGGAAACCATAAAGGGGTGGCAATCGGGGTGGTTCTATATCACTGAGCCGCGCGACCCTGCATGGGCAGCGGCCCCCGAGTTCCGATCTGGCATCCCCACGCGGCTCACCTCCTGGAAACAGAAGGGCCTGTCCTGGGGTAGTTCGAAAGAGCTGACCGGACTCCAAACATGTATTCAAAACATGGTGGACAAGAAGCTCAAGCTTGTCAACATAGTCCAAGTATGCTCATCCGCCGGATACTCCCGTGGCAACAACGGGAGTTCAACTTGTGGGACTTCAATCCCGTGCAGCACCGAACTCTGAACAGGCTCTTCGACACGACTCATGAAGACGCCTGGAGGGTGCTATTCAAAAGTGCCGAGGCCCCCCCCCCATTACTGAGGATCGCGGATTCAGCGCGAAGCGCCAAGCCAGTGCGGTAAGCTACTTTACCTTTCACAGGATACTTATTTTTTATATAGATTGACTACATGCGGGATCTAAACTCCCGTTCTTTGACAGGACTGGCAGAAGATGGCCGGACAGATCGATTGTTCGGCTCCTTTGCCCGAAGGCCCCACAGATGCTCTTCTGGCGAAGATGTTGACTCCGGCCCCTTATACGGTGCCGGAGAAGACCAAGAAGGCCAAGGGAACCCGAAAGACTTCCCGACGCCAGGCGTCGTCGGACTCACCGTCTGATGACTCTGCGGCACACTCTTCCCCCGAAGACGAGGAAGAAGAAGAAGAAGATGCTCCCCCACCGACTGAGGGAGACAAGAAAAGGAAGGCCGCCCCAACCGGGGAGGCCGGAGGGTCCAAGAAGGGAAGGACTCTCCTTCCGGACGGTTCCACCGCCGCCGGCGAAGGCGAAGACGAGTGGTTTCCCAGGGTCAAGCCCCCGGGAGATCGTAAGTATTCGGATACCAAAGTAACTCATAGGATTCCTTTGTCGCACTGCTTTCTCTAACGCCAAACGCAATTATGCAGGCCGCCACGAGCCAGCATCGATGTATCATCGGACGGCTCCTTGGGCTTGTCGGACATGGATAGTGATCCAGTCCCGGCCGCCACCTCCCCTCATCCTGCCGACGACGTCGAGGTGTTATCTCAAGAGGCACCGGATCGAGGGGAGACAGCCCCAGAGGCGCCTCAAGGCGACCTTCCGGACTCCGGGAGCCGAGGGGACGGGGCCCCTGAGAGCTCCGAGTTCGGCCCTTAGCCGAACACCACACCGGACCCTCCAGCGGTTCCGGGCTAGGGCAGGCGGCCTCCTTCTAAGAGGGGCAAGACGCCTGTGCCGGTGACCTCTGTCCATCCAGAGGCGCCGGACAATCTGCTGGAAGTGCTTTACAGCGCTTCCATTGACAAGGAGCACCGCACTATCATGAGTGCGGTGATCCAGAAGGTTCAGTCCGCCAAGAGCGGTTTGACTGAAGCCTGTGCCAGCCTTCTAACAGGCTTCGAGGTAAGTGTTTTAAAATGTAGTAGAAATATTACCGCATAGACAGTAGCCCCTGATGCTTTGTTCGGTGTTCACAAAGAAAAGCCGAATAGAGGATCAAATAATAGCGCAGGAGTCTAATATAAGTATGTCAATATGCGTATGCAGGCTTCGCTGCTGGCGTCCACCGCACTGTCTGTGGAGGTCGCCGTACTGAAGCAGGGCCTCGAGGGGTCCAGGAAAGAGCTCGGCCTTGCCAAGAGGCAGCTCGAGGAGAACAAGGGTAAGTAATACCCTGTCTTATGTATATATAAAAGAGGACGCGATTGCAAAATGACAAGATCATCGTATGTTTGCCAGGGGCCACGACCGAGGTGGCAACCCTGAAGCAAGCGCTAACCAAGGCCGAAGATACAGTGGCCAAGGAGCGCACCGAGTGAGAGAAGCACGAGGCTTGGGTGGGCAAGGTGCAGCAAGAGCTCCAGGCTCTTGTGGCGAAGCATGAGGCGTTGGAGCTTGACTCCAAGACGCGGGAGTCTGAGCTTGCCGCGGCCCTCGAGAGTGTAAAAAGTGCCAAGGCCGAAGCCCAAAAGGCCCTCCAAGAGATCGACGCGATGAAGAAGATAGTGGCGGGTAAGGCTTTCTATATGCAAAGCAAGCATGTAAAAGTAAAATACCGATTACTTACCCGGATCCGGGGCTCTTCAGGAGCATTCGCAGATTTGCCCCGCAGTGTGTTCGATGCCGCACAATTTTACCAGGCTGAGGACGGAAGCTCGACGGAGAAGTTGTTCTGGTCTCAGTATGCTGAGGCCTAACATCCGGTGCCAATGAGCGACCAGCTGAAGCAGATGGTCGAGTTACATAAGGCGGCCGATCAGGCCATGAAGAGCTTTATAGTCCGATTATGGCCCGGCGACGCCCTTCCGAATAGCTTCTTCGGCCTGGTGAGGCGGCTTGTGGATGCCTGCCCGTGGCTGGAGGTCGTCAAGCGATCTGTCTGCATTGAAGGTGCACGTAGGGCTTTCGCCCGTGTGAAATTGCAGTGGGTCAAGCTAGACGCCGTGAAGCTGATCAAGGAGGGGCCGCCAGAGGGCAAGGAGCACCGCCATCCCGAGATGTACTATGAGGGTGTTCTGCCGGGTGCCCGTCTCATCACGGATGAGTGCTCAAAAGATGTGATATCTGAATGAGACTTGCTCGTGTGATCCTGTATGATGAAAACTTGTTTCATATGCGCTATGCAACGCTTGTGTGAATTTAAAATATTACCTTCTGTTTGGCCGTTTATCCAATCTGAGAGATGGCTAGTCCTTGGCTTTTGCCCCCATGCCACGAGTGCTGGGGTGTTCGGGATAAACCTGAGCACTCTTGTTCCCATATTTGGGTCCTTCGAGGGAGGTGCTCAGCACAACGAACAAGGCAACCAGACTAATAATGCTTTATCACTCTCACTTAGCCATAGAATTCTATAATTTTAAATTTTGGCGAAGCCCCTGGTATTCGGAAGGCCGAATTCGGGGCGCGATACACGCCTGTAAGCCGGACAGGGCCGGCCCCTCGCCCTAAGCGGCATAAGTCTTTAGGGACTCGAAAAACCTCGCCGAACAGTGACCAGTCTCTCGCCTTATCATGACAGTCAGTTTTAGCTTTCTCTACTGAGGTGCTAAACCCAGCAGAACCGCGGCACAATCGCAGTAGTTCTCCTAGAGCTACCTTAGCCGATAGAGCGGAACGTAAGGTACCAAAACATAGGAGCCGGGCAAACCCAACATTTCACCAAAGACATGATTCGGAGCTGATGCATATAATGCTATAAGTTCAGGGTGCCGCACTTGTGAAAGTGTTCGGAGTTTTCACACCGCATTGTGGGGTACGTAAGCCCCTGGTGTATTGGCCGTACCATAGTGTACGGTTGCAAGGCGTCATTAATGAACACATAGATATATATATATAACAAGAATGCAATAATAGTCGTAATGTCATGCATTATTTATTAAAAAATTGCGTTAAAGCAGAGTGATACAGATAGTGCGATAAGCAAAGAGTAGGACTATGTCCCTTCCAAGGGCAAGCTGAGGAATGATGTTAAATTGAATATTTCACCCGTTACTGTAATCAACCTGGGAATTCCGTGGTATGACGTAGCTGTCTGCCTCCTTGGTTGCTGCATCGTGTGTTCGGCAATAGTGCTGCCAGACAGTGTTTCCAGAGATTAAGGTCCTGAAAGAAAAAGAAAAAACAACCAAACGGGAAGCCCCTAGTGCGGTTTAGGCCGCGTCTTGGGGCGTGCCGCAGTTGTGCCCCCCTCCCCACATGTGCCCATGGTATTTTTAATGCGTAATTATGTACGCGTGACACAAGTTTCACCGCTGGGCTAGGATTGGGGTGGCCAACGCATTGCTATGCGAGCTCATATTGCGCCAGGCGGTCTATTTGCCGATTGCCCCGAGCGTGCTTGAAGGTGTCTGGGCTGTGAAGCGCCGAACTGGTTGATTGCCTTGAGAGGCTGCTTTGCGTTTCTGCTGCGAGGGCTGCGGTGTGCTCCTCTGTTCGGAGAGAGCACTCTGTCTTTCCATTGACTGTGATAACTCCGCGAGGTCCTGGCATCTTGAGCTTGAGGTATGCATAATGCGGTACCGCATTGAATCTACCAAATGCGGTTCGCCCGAGTAGCACGTGATAACCACTGCGAAACGGGACTATATCGAAGATTAACTCTTCGCTTCGGAAGTTATCCGGGGATCCGAAGACCACTTCTAGTGTAATTGAGCCTGTGCAATGGGCCTCTACACCTGGAATGACGCCCTTAAAGGTCGTTTTTGTGGGTTTGATCCTTGAGGGGTCTATACCCATTTTGCGCACTGTGTCCTGATAAAGCAGGTCCAGGCTGCTGCCGCCGTCCATAAGGACTCGAGTGAGGTGAAATCCATCAATGATTGGGTCTAGGACCAGTGCGGCGAATCCGCCATGACAGATACTGGTGGGGTGGTCCCTGCGATCGAAGGTGATCGGACAGGAGGACCAAGGGTTGAACTTTGGGGTGACTGGCTCCAACGCATATACGTCCCTGAGCGCACGCTTCCGCTCCCTCTTGGGGATGTGGGTTGCGTATATCATGTTCACCGTCCGCACTTGCGGGGGAAACCTCTTCTGTCCTCCAGTGTGCGGCTGCCGGGGCTCCTCCTCGTCATCGCTATGCGGCCCCTTGTCCTTGTTTTCGGCAATTAACTTGCCGGCCTGCTTGAACACCCAAGAATCCCTGTTGGTGTGATTGGCTGGCTTGTCTGTGGTGCCGTGTATTTGACACGAGCGATCGAGTATACGGTCCAAGCTGGACGGACCCGGCGTACTTTGTTTGAATGGCTTTTTCTGCTGACCGGGTTTAGAGCCTTTGAATCCGGCATTGACTGTCGTATCCTCAGTATTTTCGCTGTTAATGCGGCGCTTATGCTTGTTGCGACGTGACCTGCTATTGCCGTCCTTGGTATCTGAGGTACCATGGTTCTTTGATATGTTATTACTGCGAGCCAGCCAACTGTCTTCTCCCGCACAAAAGCGGGTCATGAGCGTCGTGAGAGCTGCCACAGATTTCATCTTTTCCTGACCAAGGTGCCGGGCTAGCCACTCATCTCGGATGTTGTGCTTGAAAGCCGCTAAGGCCCCCGCATTAACAGTCGATGATTTGATTTTTCTTTGTAAGGAACCGAGTCCAGAATTGCCTGGCCGACTCTTCTGGCCGCTGAATTATGTGGCTCAAATCATCGGCGTCTGGTGGTTGCACATAAGTGCCCTGAAAGTTGTCGAGGAATGCGGCTTCCAGATCTTCCCAACAGCTAATGGAGTCCGCTGACAAGCTGTTAAGCCAATGCTGCGCTGGTCCTTTGAGCTTTAGTGGGAGGTATTTGATGGCATGTAAGTCATCGCCGCGGGCCATGTGGATGTGGAGGAGGAAGTCCTCAATCCATACTGCGGGATCTGTTGTGCCGTCGTATGATTCAATATTTACAGGTTTGAAACCTTCTGGGAATTGATGTTCCATTACTTCGTCTGTGAAGCATAAGGGGTGTGCGGCGCCTCTGTATTGGGCTATATCTTGACGCAGCTCGAATGGGTCTTGCCCGCTGTGTTCGACCCGGTCGGATTTTCTTTTACTGTATCCGGCGTGACGTTTGTTGTCTCGTAGAGTGGTGCACCCTCGTGATCCGTAGATCGATCTTGAATGCTTTTCCTTGTCCTCCAATATGTCTCGCAGGTCTGGCGTATCTCCCCATGCCTTTTTATTTGAATGGCGTTGGGGTGGAGGCTGAGCTTTTGGCTGGAATGCCTCTCTATCGCGGCCACGAGGTGGCCGATCAACCGTATCATACGCTTCTTCGTCCAGTCGGGGTAGTAACCTGCGCCTTGGGTAACTCTTGGAGGGGCGCTCGAGTTTATATTCCTCGTCCGCGAGGACTTCAGTCCATTTATCAGCTAGCAGATCTTGATCAGCTTGAAGCTGCTGCTGCTTTTTCTTCAGGCTATTTGCTGTGGCCATAAGCCAGCGCTTGAAGCGCTCTTGTTCGACGGGATCCTCTGGGACGTCAAATTCATTGTCGCCGAGGCTTGCCTCGTCTTCGGAGGGGGGGATGTAATTGTCATCCTCCTCCTCTCCGTCTGCCGCTCTCTCAGGAGAGCTGGCTCCTTCATCCTCCTGCTCTAAATCTTGCTGGAGGGGTTTGTTGTTTTCTTCGGCACTATCCAGAGTGTTATTATCTCCTGTGCCGGTATCACCACTTTTGCTGTGGCGGGACTTAGAGCGGCGCCGCTGACGTCGGCATTTGAGTTGCTTCTTGGAGGGGTCATACTCCGCTATCCCGTCGCCATTGCCTTCTTTGGGTGTATCCACCATGTAATGTCATATGACGAGGTAGCTTTCCAGTGCCCTATAGGTGCTGGTTCATGTTCGTCTCCGACATTGTCGTCCATACCGTCGATGTCTTCGGAGTCGAAGTCGAGCATGTCGGTTAAATCTTCGACAGTGGCTGCGAAGTGGGTGGTGGGTGGGCTCGAATTTCTTCGTCGTCCGCATCCCAATCCTGTTGGCCATAATCCGGCCAGGGCTCTCCTGACAAAGAGAGAGAGACCTTAGTGAATTCAGAATGTCGCCGAAGGGCGAGTGCTAAAAGATATCCGCGGCGGTGAATTCCATGATCGGCGCCCGATCGGATTCGATTGGCAGGGGCGCGGATGGTTCGGAGTCCGGAAAAGAGTCCGGTCCTTGGAGTCACGGGCTGCGCAGAGGATTATGCTGGTGTTCGGCTCGATCGCCGTTGAGACTGCGGCCCCTGAGGCGGTGTCTAACCACCCGTCCTCGATTGGCGTAGTTGGCTCCGAACTAAGGGTCGGAGCTGATGCGGGCGCGGCCTCTGGTGTACTGTTCGGCGGCAGAGCTTGGTCATACCCATCGCGACAATGCGGCGCGCCCGGCTATGGCTCGAATCCGTCGAAGATCAAGTCTCCACGGATGTCGGCCATGTAGTTCAAACTTCCAAATCTGACCTGATGGCCAGGGGAGTAGCTTTCAATCTACTCCAGATGGCCAAGCGTATTAGCCCGCAGTGCAAAGCCGCCGAATACGAAGATATGTCCGGGGAGAAAATTCTCACCCTGGACCGCATCGCTATCGATGATAGCAAGAGCCATCAAGCCTAACGGCGACGACATAGAGGAACTCTTAATGAAAGCACCAATGTCGGTGTCAAAACCGGCGGATCTCGGGTAGGGGGTCCCGAACTGTGCGTCTAGGCCGGATGGTAACAGGAGGCAGGGGACACGATGTTTTGCCCAGGTTCGGGCCCTCTTGATGGAGGTAAAACCCTATGTCCCGCTTGATTGATATTGATGATATGGGTAGTACAAGAGTAGATCTACCATGAGATCAGAGAGGCTAAACCCTAGAAGCTAGCCTATGGTATGATTGTATGTTATGGTTGTTGTCCTACGGACTAAAACCCTTCGGTTTATATAGACACCGGAGAGGGTTAGGGTTACACAAGGTCAGTTACAAAGGAGGAGATATCCATATATGTATTGCCTAGCTTGCCTTCCACGCCAAGTAGAGTCCCATCCGGACACGAGACGAAGTCTTCAATCTTGTATCTTCGTAGTCTAATAGTGCGGCCAATGGAGATAGTCCGGCTGTCCGAAGACCCCCTAATCCAGGACTCCCTAACATAGGTTCATGGGCGGAACCCGCAAGTTGATCACCAAAACATACATCAAGTGAATCACGTGATATCCCATTGTCACCACAGATACGCACGGCAAGACATACATCAACTGTTCTTAAATCTTTAAAGACTCAATCCGATAAGATAACTTCGAGGGGAAAACTCAATTCATTACAAGAGAGTAGAGGGGGAGGAGAAACAACAGATCCAACTATAATAGCAAAGCTCGCGATACATCAAGATCGTGCCAAATCAAGAACACGAGAGAGAGAGAGAGATCAAACACATAGCTACTGGTACATACCCTCAGCCCTGAGGGAGAACTACTCCCTCCTCGTCATGGAGAGCACCGGCATGATGAAGATGGCCATCGGAGGGGGATTGCCCCCTCCGACAGGGTGCCGGAATGGGTCTAGATTGGTTTTTGGTGGCTATGGAGGCTTCTGGCGGCGGAACTCCCGATCTAATCTCTGTTTTGGAAGTTTTAGGATACGACGATATATATGGGTGCAGGAAGTACGCCGGAGGAGCCACGGGGGCCCCACGAGGCAGGGGGCGCGCCCTAGAGGGGTGGGCGCGCCCCCCACCCTCGTGGGCAGCCCGTGTCTCCCCTGACGTGCACTCCAAGTTCCCTGGGTTGCTTCCTTCCAAAAATAACTTCTCCAGTTGATTTCGTTCCATTTCGACTCCGTTTGATATTCCTTTTGTTTGAAACACTGAAATAGGCATAAAACAGCAAATCTGGGCTGGGCCTCCAGTTAATAGGTTAGTCCCGAAAGTAATATAAAAGTGGATAATAAAGCCCAATATTGCCCAAAACAGTAGATAATATAGAATGGAGCAATCAAAAATTATAGATACGTTGGAGACGAATCACCAGCCCGCTGCCAGACAACCTCATCATGTACGTAGGAATAGATGCGTACGCCACGTACAAGTCATGGAAGACAATCGACAACATCATGACAGGTTGGGATATTTCAGAAGAGCAAGAAGCTGACCCCTACTACCACTGCAACTTCGCGGGATGAGGATGCATGAAAGTCTGCATTTGTGTTGCTCGCACTTCTGCCTGTCCTTAATATTGTTGTTTCAGATTTGTAGTTTGCTTTCGTTATGTTGAACCAGCTACCTTATGTTATGTGTGTCAGGGTTTGAACAAGTTTGCCTATTTATATCATGTACATCCTTTGCTTATGTCAGTCAACAAGTTTGCTAGCTTCCTATTTTTGTTCATCCACCATTTGAAGTTGAAGTAGGTTGAAGTTGAAACTAGTCATGCAGAAACAAAAAATCATACATGGATATTTTCACAAAAAAATAAAAATAGTGGCAGACTAACTAAGGACAACAGCAAAATAGTAGAATTGGACGCTCAGTACAGCTTAGACATTTACGGTAGTACTATCACACTAAGAAAATTCAGTTTTTAGTTTCAGAAGAACACTAAAAAGACTAAGTTTCAGCCGAGGACTACTAATAGCATCGTGCTAATAGTAGTTAGAAATTTACTAAGTACTGCAACAGGAAAACACTACAAGGATTCCGGTCTATTGCAACAAAAATTATTGCTACAACTATCTTTTGTTGCAATAAAATGCTATATTTCCACAAAGTTCCAGTTCGTGGTAATAGGATCTACATATTGCCACAATTTCGTTTCATCGCGCTAATTACTCGTTTTGTTGCAACAGAAGCCATGTATTGCCACAAGCTGCATCGTCATTGTAATATGGTAGTGATATTGCGACCGTCATGTCCCGTTGCGTGAATTGATCATCTTGTTGCAAAAAAGGCTAGGTATTGCAACAAAGTACATAGATACTATTGCAACACCTTTGACATGTGGCGCTAGTCACCAATACTATTGCGACAAAGCATGTATTGGTTGTAATAGGGTGACTTTTTGCCTCACCTTTGTTGCGTTTCAATAACTATTACATATTGCGACAAATTGAGCATCCATGGTAATACGTACAACATAATGCAACAATCCTCTAGTGTTGTCAAAAAGGAGCAGGATATTGCAACGATATTCTCTACCGCGCTCCTGATTTTTTCCTTTATTTATTATACTACTTCGCAGGATCTAATTAAAGGGGCGTACTAGTTTACAGAGATATTAACACATTATACACAACTTGCACCTAAGTTGCATTTTAGTCACATATCTTGCAAAGTGGACATCGGTGGTACCACAACTTGGAGGAATGCTCGCTTACGCGTGTGCGAAGTGTTGCACACTTGCGGACGCCCTTCACTTTAGGGTTTCTTGCACCGCCAGGGTCTCCTCCACTCACCCTACTGACCTCCTCCGGTAGAAGGTCGTGCTCGGCACCCGAAAGACGGCAAGCTCAATGCCCTTCTCACAAAGGTGAGTCATGAGAAATGAGCACCACACATTCTCTTCCTAATTTTTCTGTATCTTGCTTGATGTGATGTATTTATGTGTGCTGTTAATAAAAAAGGAGATTCAATATAAAATTATGTGTTAAGTAGAGAAATTGTGCAAGGCTGCATACTAGCTATTTTTAAACACTCCCAGGCTTCATTTGAATAGCTCTTCAGCCACCAATTGAGCAGCATAACAGTTGTATCCCAGACTAATTTTCAGCAAGAATTCATCAGCAGATCAACAACACTACATCAAGATATATACAAGGACATATGACACAAGATTGTAGTAGGATATAACAAACCATCTCAGCGACATATATAACAAATGTTTCAAAATGACAGCACACAAGTTTCAGCAGCTATACTTGTATAGATTGTTCACACAAAAGACCATAAGTTCAAGGCAGAGTAGTGAAAATAGCAAAAACACTAAAAAACCATAAGTTCATAGCAACAGTGTGTACATAGCATCACTGTCAAAAGGAAAATAGCAACAACACTAAAATAACAGAAACTACTCTTCTCTTCATCACCAAATTGTTAGTGCTGGGCACTAGCTCTTATTCCCATTTGCCACAACATATGACACTATGCAGGCATGCCTTGTCTCAACTTGTTTTATATTAGATTAAACTTCAGGAGAGATATTTCTCGTAGGTAACCATCATAACAGTTCAGGAACTTATACTCATGGCTTACACATGTGAAAAACACCTTACCAAGAAATTAAAAACTATACAAAGAACCCCTGGTCATCATCCAATTCTTCTTGTCCCAAAGGAGCAACATGACCATCATTTACATAAGCCTCATCATCATCCATATCATCATCAGATTCGAATTGGACATCTTCAAACTCAATAGGTTTTATATTTTCTATGACTGAAACATCAATGTTGGATCCTTCGTCATCATTTCTACACCAACTAGTGATCTCTTCAGGTACTGTAATTTTTGGCACTGTAATTTCTGCATCGACGACATCTAGTACATCTTCCTCACCACCCTCATCGGCTTCAACGACTTCATCAAGGCCTACACCATTTAAAACAGAAGGAGCAAACAAATTTCATGGATTCATTTTAATAACAGCTGCCCAATCAAGGTTCTTCACATCTCTCACATAGAAAACCTGTTGAGCTTGGAGGCCTAGAATGTAAGGGTCTCCCTGGAATTGGTGTAGAGTAGTGTCAAGGTCAATAATTCCATATTTGTCCTTCTTATACCCCTTACTCTCAGTTCTGTTCGCAGGAGGCACATCAAACCAGTCACACTAGAATAGAACAACCTCCTTATTAGGAGGAAAGTCAAGAAATATAATTTTCTTGATCACCCCGTAATAATCAATATTTCCTGTGTTTGCATCGCCCTTGACTATGACGCCACTATTTTGGGTACTCAAGTCCTGCTCTATACAGGAATTCCGAAAGAAATATCCATTCAGAACTGTACGGTTGTATACCCGAGCTACGTGATCAGGTCCTCTAGCTAGTGCATAAATAAGATTGCTGACCTTCCCATCATTGTGGAGTTCTGTGATCTGTTTCATGGAATAGAATATGTGTGAGTGTATTGTACAACGTTGGTACGTTATTACAAGGAACATTAGTGAAAATGCGAAAGAAAATTACCCGTCTCTCAAACCAACCAACAAACTCTTCCTTGTGCTGCTTTTTAGGATTAGGAGAATTGTTCCTTATGAGCTCCTCAAGATGTTCACTTCAAAGATAAATTATTGTTAGTTGAACATGAAAGTATTAAAGCATATCATGATGTGAAATAAAAATATAAGTATCCTTACTCAATCCATGGCGCGGTTTCCTCACAGTTTGTTATTATCAAATGCCTCATTTGATTAATATCAGCCAAAGACAATGATTCACAAACAAAACCTTTCTTGGAGTAATCAACTGTACTCATTATGCTAATCCCTGTTGGTTTGATCAGTACCTCCGTCTTCATGACGTTCGGACTGACTTAGCTTGGTAGGCATTCCATCAACGAATCGACTGCAAAAAGTCATGCACTCTTCAAGTATGTACCCCTCTACAATAGAACCTTCTAGTTGAGCCTTGTTACGCACAATCAGTAGACATTTCCAAGCCACTAGCATGCTAGGACTGAGAGTTCTGGTACGCTTGAACAAAATGGTACATTCATTCTACAAAAATATAAAAAGGAACGGGAAGCTTCAGTTCACATTCCATAAAACATTGACACACTCAAGAATAACACTAATAGTACAACTGAAATGTTAGTACAACTTAGTCTGTAAGGCAAGTACTATGATCATACAAAACATTGCCTTGAGAAGAACCACAGCCTAGAAAATAGGTCACCCCCCCGAAGACATATTTAAATGTAGCTAATTTAAACCAGTATTTAAATTTTACTATGAAGTTCAACTACTACAATTCAAGAAGTTCAAACAAAAATCTGGCTCTCAAATCTTGCTAAAATTCTTATACTTGAATAAAATCTGGCTAGAGATGACGTAGCTACTTGGTCATAAATAAGTTCAATGATGTCTACTACACAACCTTCTTCTTGTAGACGTTGTTGGGCCTCCAAGTGCAGAGGTTTGTAGGACAGTAGCAAATTTCGCTCAAGTGGATGACCTAAGGTTTATCAATCCGTATTAGGCGTAGGATGAAGATGGTCTCTCTCAAGCAACCCTGCAACCAAATAACAAAGAGTCTCTTGTGTCCCCAACACACCCAATACAATGGTAAATTGTATAGGTGCACTAGTTCGGCGAATAGATGGTGATACAAGTGGTATATGGATGGTTGATAAAGGTATTTGTAATCTGAAAATATAAAAACAGCAAGGTAACTAATGATAAAAGTGAGCGTAAACGGTATTGCAATGCTAGGAAACAAGGCCTAGGGTTCATACTTTCGCCAGTGTAAGTTCCCTCAACAATAATAACATAATTGGATCACATAACTATCCCTCAACATGCAACAAAGAGTCACTCCAAAGTCACTAATAGCGGAGAACGAACGAAGAGATTATGGTAGGGTACGAAACCACCTCAAAGTTATTCTTTCCAATCAATCCATTGGGCTATTCCTATAAGTGTCACAAACAGCCCTAGAGTTCATACTAGAATAACACATTAAGACACAAATCAACCAAAACCCTAATGTTACCTAGATACTCCAATGTCACCTCAAGTATCCGTGGGTATGATTATACGATATGCGTCACAATCTCAGATTCATCTATTCAACCAACACAAAGGACCTCAAAGAGTGCCCCAAAGTTCCTACCGGAGAATCACGACGAAAACGTGTGCCAACCCCTATGCATAGGTTCATGGGCGGAACCCGCAAGTTGATCACCAAAACATACATCAAGTGAATCATGTGATATCCCATTGTCACCACAGATATCCACGGCAAGACATACATCAAGTGTTCTCAAATATTTAAGGACTCAATCCGATAAGATTACTTCAAAGGGGAAACTCAATTCATTACAAGAGAGAGGAGGGGGAGGAGAAACATAAGATCCAACTATAATAGCAAAGCTCGCGATACATCAAGATCGTATCACCTCAAGAACACGAGAGAGAGATCAAACACATAGCTACTGGTACATACCCTCAGCCCCGAGGGAGAACTACTCCCTCCTCGTCATGGGGAGAAACGGGATGATGAAGATGGCCACCGGAGAAGGATTGCCCCCTCCAGCAGGGTGCCGGAATGGGTCTAGATTGGTTTTCGGTGGCTACGGAGGCTTCTGGCGGCGGAACTCCCGATCTAATGTCTGTTTTGGAAGTTTTAGGGTACGTGGAGTTATATAGGCGGAAGAAGTACGTCAGGGGAGCCACGAGGGTCCCACGAGGCAGGGGGCGCGCCCTAGGGGGGTGGGCGCGCCCCCCACCCTCGTGGCTTCCTCGTTCCGTCCTTGATGTGAGGTCCAATTCCATCGGGTGGCTTTCGTTCCAAAAATAACTTCTCTAGTTGATTTTGTTCCGTTTCGACTCTGTTTGATATTCCTTTTCTTCAAAACACTGAAATAGGCAAAAAACAGCAAATCTGTGCTGGGCCTCGGGTTAATAGGTTAGTCCCAAAAGTAATATAAAAGTGGATAATAAAGCCGAATATTGCCCAAAAAAGTAGATAATATAGCATGGAGCAATCAAAATTATAGATACGTTGGAAACGTATCAAGCATCACCAAGCTTAATTCCTGCTCATCCTCGAGTAGGTAAATGATAAAAGAAAGAATTTTTGATGTGGAATGCTAGTTGGCATAATTTCAATGTAATTCTTCTTAATTGTGGTATGAATATTCAGATCCATAAGATTCAAGACAAAAGTTCATATTGACATAAAAATAATAATACTTCAAGCATACTAATTAAGCAATCATGTCTTCTCAAAATAACATGGCCAAAGAAAGTTATCCCTACAAAATCATATAGTCTGGCTATGCTCTATCTTCACCACACAAAATATTTAAATCATGCACAACCCCGATGACAAGCCAAGCAATTGTTTCATACTTTCAATGTTCTCAAACTTTTTCAATCTTCATGCAATACATGAGCGTGAGCCATGGACATAGCACTATAGGTGGAATAGAATGGTGGTTGTGGAGAAGACAAAAAGGAGAAGATAGTCTCACATCAACTAGGCGTATCAATGGGCTATGGAGATGCCCATCAATAGATATCAATGTGAGTGAGTAGGGATTGCCATGCAACGGATGCACTAGAGCTATAAGTATACGAAAGCTCAAAAGAAACTAAGTGGGTGTGCATCCAACTTGCTTGCTCATGAAGACCTAGGGCAATTTGAGGAAGCCCATCATTGGAATATACAAGCCAAGTTCTATAATGAAAGATTCCCACTAGTATATGAAAGTGATAACATGAGAGACTCTCTACTATGAAGATCATTGTGCTATTTTGAAGCACAAGTGTGGTAAAAGGATAGTAACATTGTCCCTTCTCTCTTTTTCTCTCATTTTTTTATTTTTTTATTTGGGCCTTCTCCTTTTTATGGCCTCTTTTCTCTTTTTTTATTTGGGCTTCTTTGGCCTCTTTTTATTTATTTATTTATTTATTTTCGTCTGGAGTCTCATCTCGACTTGTGGGGGAATCATAGTCTCCATCATCCTTTCCTCACTGGGACAATGCTCTAGCCTCTAATAATGATGATCATCACACTTATTTTTCTTACAACTCAAGAATTACAACTCGATACTTAGAACAAGATATGACTCTATATGAATGCCTCCGACGGTGTACCGGGATGTGCAATGATGCATGAGTGACATGTATGAAAGAATTATGAACGGTGGCCTTGCCATAAATACAATGTCAACTACATGATCATGCAAAGCAATATGACAATGATGAAGCATGTCATAATAACGGAACAGTGGAAAGTTGCATGGAAATATATCTCGAAATGGCTATGGAAATGCCATGATAGGTAGGTATGGTGGCTGTTTTGAGGAAGGTATATGGTGGGTTTATGGTATCGGCGAAAGTTGCGTGGTACTAGAGAGGCTAGCAAAGGTGGAAGGGTGAGAGTGCGTATAATCCATGGACTCAACATTAGTCATAAAGAACTCACATACTTTTTGCAAAAATCTATTAGTTATCGAAACAAAGTACTACGCGCATGCTCCTAGGGGGATAGATTGGTAGGAAAAGACCATCGCTCGTCCCCGACCGCCACTCATAAGGAAGGCAATCAATAAATAAATCATGCTCCAACTTCATCACATAACGGTTCACCATACGTGCATGCTACGGGAATCACAAACTTCAACACAAGCATTTCTCAAATTCACAACTACTCAACTAGCATGACTCTAATATTACCATCCTCATATCTCAAAACAATCATCAAGTATCAAACTTCTCTTAGTATTCAACACACTCATAAGAGAATTTTATTATTCTTGAATACCTAGCATATTAGGATTTTAAGCAAATTACCATGCTATTTAAGACTCTCAAAATAATATAAGTGAAGCATGATAGTTCATCTATTTCATCAAAATAAAACTACCACCATGCTCTAAAAGATATAAGTGAAGCACTAGAGCAAATGACAAACTACTCCGAAAGATATAAGTGAAGATCAATGAGTAGTCGAATAATTATGCAACTATGTGAAGACTCTCTAACATTTAATAATTTCAGATCTTGGTATTTTATTCAAACAGCAAGAAAAGCAAAATAAAATTACATTCTAAGAATGGCAAACATCATGTGAAGAAGCAAAAACTTAGGATCAACCGAAACTAACTGATAGTTGTTCAAGAAGAAAGGTGGGATGCCAACCGGGGCATCCCCAAGATTAGATGCTTGAGACATCTTGAAATATTATCTCGGGATGCCTTGGGCATCCCCAAGCTTGAGCTTTTGTGTCTCCTTAATTCCTCTCATATCACGGTCTCCCTAAATCTCAAAAGCTTCATCCACACAAAACTCAACAAGGACTCGTGAGATAAGTTAGTATAAACCATTGCAAAAACCTTATCATACTCTACTGTAGAAAACCACTAAAATTATTATTCAACATTGCATACTAAATGCCTCTGCATATTTAATAGTCCTATCCTCAAATAGAATCATTAAAGAAGCAAACATATGCAAACAATGCAAACATAACAGCAATCTGCCTAAACAGGATAGTCTGTAAAGAATGCAGCAACATCTATACTTCCCTAGCTCCAAAAATTATGAAAGGAAATTCCCACTGTATTAAATTTATCAGAGCTTAATATTCAAAAGGTTTCAACATTTTATCACATTCTTACTTTTCTAGGGAATTATTGCAACAGCGGTAAACTTTCTGTTTTCAAACCGCAACATGAATACTTGTAACATAGGCATAGTAAAGGCTATCAATGCCACTTTTATTGAAATAAAAGATGCAAAACATTGTTATAAATAACATAAAGCAAATACTAACAAAATAAATTGATGCTTCAAGCAAAACTCATATCATGTGGTGAATAAAAATATAGCTCCAAGTAAAGTTACCGATGAACGAAGACGAAAGAGGGGATGCCTTCCGGGACATCCCCAAGCTTAGGCTCTTGGCTATCCTTGAATATTACCTTGGGGTGCCTTGGGCATCCCCAAGATTAGGCTCTTGCCACTCCTTATTCCATAGTCCATCGAATCTTTACCCAAAACTTGAAAACTTCACAACACAAAACTTAACAGAAAACTCGTAAGCTCCGTTAGTATAAGAAAATAAATCACCACTTCAAGGTACTGTAATGAACTCATTCTTTATTTATATTGGTGTTAAACCTACTGTATTCAAACTTCTCTATGGTTTATAAACTATTTTACTAGCCATAGATTCATCAAAATAAGCAAACAACACACGAAAAACAGAATCTGTCAAAAACAGAACACTCTGTAGTAATCTGAATCAAACATATACTTCTGGAACTCATAAAATTCTAAAATAAATTGATGTACCTGAGGAATTTATCTATTAATAATCTGAAAAAATAATTAACTAAATATCACTTTCCAAATAAACATGGCAGCAATTCTCGTGAGCGCTAAAGTTTCTGTTTTTGACAGCATGATCAACAAGACTTTCCCCAAGTCTTCCCAAAGGTTCTACTTGGCACAAACACTAATTAAAAGCATAAAACTACATATAAACAGAGGATATATGAATTATTTATTTCTAAACAGGAACTAAAAGAAAGGAACAAAAATAAAGTTGGGTTGCCTCCCAACAAGCGCTATCGTTTAACGCCCCTAGCTAGGCATGATGATTTCAATGATGCTCACATAAAGGATAAGAATTGAAACATAAATAGAGCATCATGAAGAATATGACTAGCACATTTAAGTCTAACATGCTTCCTATTCATAGGGATTTTGTGAGCAAACAACTTGTGGGAACAATAATCAACTAGCATAGGAGGGCAAAACAAACATAACTTCAAAACTTTAAGCACATAGAGAGGAAACTTGATATTATTGCAATTCCTACAAGCATATATTCCTCCCTCATAATAATATTCAGTAGCATCATGAATGAATTCAACAATATAACCAGCACCTAAAGCATTCTTTTCATGATCTACAAGCATAGAAATTTTATTACTCTCCACATAAGCAAAATTCTTCTTAATCGGAATAGTGGGAGTATCATAAGAGACTTGAATACTATAAATTGTTTCCACATTAAAAGAGTAATGTTCAGAAAAAGTGTAATCATAATCATGAAAAGTTTTATAAATATAATCACTACTTTTTATAGAATAAGTATCATCACAATAATCATCATAAGTAGGAGGCATGCTATCATCATTATAAACTTGCATATCAAAACTTGGGAGACTAAAAATATAATCTTCATTAATCATAGCTTCCCCAAGCTTGGGACAAACATTAATTGCAGCAAATATATTCTCAAAAACATCATCTTCATAAAACATAGCATCCCCAAGCTTGGGCCTTTTCATATCATAAGCATAATCACTCTCATCATTAATAGTATGGATAGCACCAATAGTATAGCAATTATTATATTCTTCCAAGCAAGTGCCAAATAGATTTTCAAGATCATAAGAAGCATCATTATCTTCCACAATTATATTTTCATGAGGCACAATAGTAATAGGAGCAGCATTATTTGGGAGAGATATCTTTTTACCTCTCTTCCTTTTTTCTTTTATTCTTCTTCACCACATCATGTGTGGGTTCAATCCTCTTTTTGGAGCTCCTTATTAATGAGATTGGTTGAATAGGAGGCTCCTCCTCGTTACCTGATTCATCATAAGAAATAATAGGAGGATATTGGGAAGTCTCTTCCCTTTCATTAGTATTCTCTTCATCTTCTATTTGTTTTCTTTTCCTTATGTAATTGGCAATATAAGGATTTTCAATGCAATTCACCGCACAATACATATAAATCTTCTCTAGATCAAAACCAAGAAATTTATCAAGATTAAACTTTGGAATACCATCAGTTATACGTTTCATTTCCTCATACCCCCAAAGAAGACTAAGCTCTTTATGATGTGCAAGGGAAATCAAGTCATCACAATTTTTGGATATGATACGGTCATGAAACAATTTGCATTTGATATTTAAATGACCATGTTCATTGCAAAGTTCGCAAGTATGGGTAAGATATCTTAAATTTTCAACACTCACATCAAGACTTTCTTGCAACAATTTAATTTCTAAATACTTATGCCTCTCGCAATATCTATCTTCCCAATTTGGTGCGTACTTGCAAACCCAATGCACTCCACAGAAATTGACATGTTTATAGGAGGCATTTTCATCATAACTAGTGCAATCATCATTAGCATCATGGATATTCAAAGAATTCGTACTAACAACATTGCAATCATGCTCATCATCCAAATATTTAATGCCAAACATTTTAGAGATCTCTTCTTCTAGCACTAGAGCACAATTATCCTTTCCATCATACTCACGAAAGATATTAAAAAGATGAAGCGTATGAGACAAACTCAATTCCATTCTTTATAGTTTATTTCATTTTATAAACTAAACTAGTGATAAAAACAAGAAACTAAAAGACTCGATTGCAAGATCTAAAGATATACCTTCAAGCACTCACCTCCCCGGCAATGGCGTCATAAAAGAGCTTGATGTCTACTACACAACCTTCTTCTTGTAGACGTTGTTGGGCCTCCAAGTGCAGAGGTTTGTAGGACAGTAGCAAATTTCCCTCAAGTGGATGACCTAAGGTTTATCAATCCGTAGGAGGCGTAGGATGAAGATGGTCTCTCTCAAGCAACCCTGCAACCAAATAACAAAGAGTCTCTTGTGTCCCCAACACACCCAATACAATGGTAAATTGTATAGGTGCACTAGTTCAGCGAAGAGATGGTGATACAAGTGGTATATGGATAATAGATAAAGGTATTTGTAATCTGAAAATATAAAAACAGCAAGGTAACTAATGATAAAAGTGAGCGTAAACGGTATTGCAATGCTAGGAAACAAGGCCTAGGGTTCATACTTTCACTAGTGTAAGTTCCCTCAACAATACTAACATAATTGGATCACATAACTATCCCTCAACATGCAACAAAGAGTCACTCCAAAGTCACTAATAGCGGAGAACGAACGAAGAGATTATGGTAGGGTACAGAACCACCTCAAAGTTATTCTTTCCAATCAATCCGTTGGGCTATTCCGATAATTGTCACAAACAGCCCTAGAGTTCGTACTAGAATAACACCTTAAGACACAAATCAACCAAAACCCTAATGTCACCTAGATACTCCAATGTCACCTCAAATATCCGTGTGTATGATTATACGATATGCGTCACACAATCTCAGATTCTATTCAACCAACACAAAGGACCTCAAAGAGTGCCCCAAAGTTTCTACCAGAGAATCACGACGAAAATGTGTGCCAACCCCTATGCATAGGTTCATGGGCGGAACCCGCAAGTTGGTCACTAAAACATACAACAAGTGGCACGTGGTATCCCATTGTCACCACAGATATCCACGGCAAGACATACATCAAGTGTTCTCAAATCTTTAAAGACTCAATCCGATAAGATTACTTCAAAGGGGAAACTCAATTCATTACAAGAGAGAAGAGGGGGAGGAGAAACATAAGATCCAACTACCCTCATGGCTTCCTCGTTCCTTCCTTGACGTGAGGTCCAAGTCCATCAGGTGGCTTTCGTTCCAAAAATAACTTCTCTAGTTGATTTTTTTCCGTTTCGACTCCTTCTGATATTCCTTTTCTTCAAAACACTGAAATAGGCAAAAGACAGCAAATCTGGGCTGGGCCTCCGGTTAATAGGTTAGTCCCAAAAGTAATATAAAAGTGGATAATAAAGCCCAATATTGCCCAAAACAGTAGATAATATAGCATGGAGCAATAAAAAATTATAGATATGTTGGAGACTTATCATTCAATCACAAAAAAAAACTTCAGTTCTAATACATTATATGAAATCAGTTCTACATAACAAGGAAGCGTCACTCCACTCACGCTAGATCCACAAGTGCCATCGTGACACCAAAATTTTAAAAGCCTAACGCTGAACGACATTACAATTCAGTACCAACATAACTATACTATAAGTACAAGAAAAAGAGGGTACAGGAACTATAAAGGTCCAACCTAGGTTGGGATAGATGAAAATAAATGATAAATCTCACTTTTCCCAGCAACAACTCGTAATGAACTTGGGAAGACGTGTTTTCAGTTCAACTAGTTTACAAGACTTCAGTAGTAAAAATAGAACTTAACCAGAACGAATTCCCAATGAAACATACACAAGTGATATATCACACAATTATCAAAAATGAAAGACATCCAAAACACTACAATCAAAGCCTACAATGCTTTCAATAGATATATCACACAACTATCCATTTCACTACGCGAATGATGACCATTTCTGCTATGCACTAGGAGCCAAAGGCTGAAACTCCTTGGGAAGCTCCGTCACCAGAAGCTGGTTATTCTGGTTGAACACAACTCTATACAGATCCTTAGCCTTCCAATCAACAATACGAGGCTGCAAAACAATGAAACAAATTATCAAAAAAATCATGACACATTAAAAAGAAGAATACACAATCAGCCAAACACGTAAAAGTGAAAAGCTCAACTAGAACCCACATCTTTATCTCGAATGTTCCCAACGATCTTTTCACCATCATAGGATCCTGCATACTTCATAGTATAATGGCCACATTCATTCGCCCCTTGAAGTGGAACCTTCACAAACATTGGTTTCTTTGCAAAAAGCTCCCATTTGGGCTGCTTACTCGCATTGTACTGAGCATCACCATACACATCCTTCATTACTTGGACCATCCTGGAGATCTGTAAGAAAAGAAAAGAAACCACACATTTTCAGGTCTAAGAAAAAAGCAGAAACAAAGATGCAGAAAAATTAATCCAGTACAGATAATAAATGTTACTCACAATCTTCTCGCAGTCTTTATGATAGGTGTTCTTTGAAGGATGATGGTTCTTCGGATAAGGTAAAGGGTCAAGGATGTCGATGCTACTTCGGTACCGATTCATGACATATAAGGAAAAGTGGTTCACTTTCTTATCCTTTGGTAAAACCATAGGCTTGAATAGAGGCATCATAATCTAAAAACAGATGACCAAAAAAGCGATGTTAAATATTCAAAATAAAAACCAGCATGGCAACAAACAAATAAAACCAAAAATCAGCTAGTAGATCTCACAAGGTCGGCACTGAGCAAGTCTTCATTATCTTTAACATAGCTCTTGAAATCTCTCGCTACACTCTTCACATTAAACTCTTTATTTTCATCACCGTAAAACGTACAATCAAGCACAAGCTGCAAAAAAAGCCAAAAAAGAAATACACAGGGGAAAAGGATAAACAAAGCAAGGTATTATCAAAACTCGTAAAACAAAATATGCGTTCTTGTCTAAGAGAAACAAACGATCTGGTTGGTTACCGTGATGAAATATGGACTCAGCAATACCCTTTTCCCAGACGCAAAATCAACATTTCTATCAGGATCTTTCTTCCAATCATCAATAAGGAAGTCCATTACATCACCCTCCATCATTTGCCCAGGTGCAAAAACTTCCCAGATGCGTTTCCCAGTGAAGCTGCTTACACTACCATCAGGCTGAGGTGTCACTGAGAATGTATTGCTACAGCACGGACAAGAACAAAAAGCAGGGGAAGCAAAGATAAGGCATTCATGGCAGTTCAAGTTGTATAAAAAGTAACAGTTCAGGTTATATCTATCTAGCAGTTACAAACAAAAGAGGAAAAGAAGATGAAACGTAATGAGGGATACTCACTCGGCATAATTCTCACATGCTTCATCGCTAAGCAACAGATTATACAACTTGCGAGCCTTGTCCAGGTGAGGGAATCTATGAGGCTGAAGCTGCTGCATAGGGGAGCAAAACTTTATAGGAGCTCTGGGTGCACGCTTCGTGCTTGTAACATTGCCAGAATCCAAAGCAGGATCCTTCCTAGCACCACCAGCTCTGCGAGCCACTATTCCAGCAAGTGGGGATAAACCCTTGGCAGCAGCAGCGCTCCTGGTGACTCTTCCCATGCCAACAATCTTGTCAAACACATCATCATTGCTGTCTATCAATTCCACAATGGGATTCTTGGGTGTAGAGGGGTTCTCTGCGCAAGCAGCCGTAGAACCTTTCAGAGCTCCCAACCGCCCCTTAAGAACACTAGACCTTGTCTTTTCTGGAGAACGCCACTGGCTAAGATCAATAGATACGCGCTCGAGCTCCGAGAACTGGCTGCCAAAGATCCTGTAGTCATGCTCATTAAGATCCAGCCACTCACCTGCAAAAATAAAAAAATAAAATAAAGCATCAAGGGTAAAGTTCAAATACATAAATCATGACAGTACCAATCAAAGAAGTACAAGTTGCAAAAAATTACGAAAGGTCATGCATTACGTACAGGGTTCGATGCCAAACAAACCACGGAAGTCAACATCAAACACGTCGCTAGTTGCGCAGGTGTACAGAAAAGTCTTCCTAATGTCAAGAATGTCTTCGTGGCTGTAATCTAACATTTCAATCACACCATCCTCCCGGCAATGATAGCTCTTGCAGCTTTGTAGCCTAAAGAATCCAGAATCATGCCTGTTAACAAAAGAAAAAACAAAATGGGTACATCACAAATCCGAAAACACAGTAACACCAGCCTCCCAGCAACAAAAACAACTAACAAAAACTCATTAAAAACGGATACTCACATGTTTTTCTGCTGCGGTACCCGCACAAACTCGCAAGAGAAACCATCAATATGCGCCGGCGAGAACGGTTTCGCCCTGTCTACGCTAGACTCCCTCCAAACCTTCTTTATGTTATCTGTCATATTCCTTAAGAATATAACTGCATCACTCCAGGTTTCATCGCGCAATGAATCGAGACACTCAAAATGACGGAACCTCAAATTCAGAACAATCAAGCACCAATGCCCAGATTCTTCGCTAGGCTTCATGGTAGCCGCAATGGACGGCGGATCAAAAGAAGGGAAGAGAAGCTGACAAAAAAATTACAGAGGAAAAATGAATTTAACAAAACATAATGAAACAAAAAATTCAGCCTCCAAACAATAAAATAATAGAAGAAAAGTGAAATTCTGAAGTACAAACAAAAAATAAGATAATCATAAGTTTTAATTGAGTAAGCAAAACACTACAAAAAATATGTGCTACTCTAGTTAAAATTGCAACAAACATATCAGTTCAATTTCCTTGCGACAATAAGTTCGGCTTCACACAAAAGAAGCACACATCATTCATAAGTGCATGGCTAAAAGAAGGTTGCTCAAGTTCTTTCCACTACCTCCCAAACTTGCAACAAAAACATGACTATTCTAGTTCATGAGTACAAAAAGTACAAGTTCACCTACTTGGTCAAAACCATCAGCGAACGATCTCGTAAACCAATTTAGCACATTGGAATCAATATTTCCATCACGGATCTTGGTCTATTGTACAAAAAGAACAACAAGAGTTAGAAAATTGGCAAAAACAAGTTATCATCCTGTCTACAAAAGCAAAATACTCACCGTCACCCATCTGGGAACTATCAACTTGTCAGTGTCTCGGTACTTCTGACGTAGAGAATATAAAACAACGTCAGCACTGTCTGAGTTGAGCATGCCAGTGGGGACAAACGCTTTAGCAATAGAACCAACACTGGCATCACACTCTTTATTTTGAAACATCGACTTGTCACTAAGAGAACACAAAAGATTACACGAATTAAAACTACTGCAATACCAACAATAATCGTATGAGAGAAAGAAAAGGATACGAAAATGATACGGGAAAAATCCCAAACTAACCATTTTGCACGGTTCTTGCGCAACCTCGTAACAGCGAAGAAAAACATATCAACCTTAACAACATTTCCACTTTCTGCTTGCACAAAAAGAAGAAAAATAATAAGTTCAAGCACTGCAAGTGAACATGCCCAAAATGCCAAAATTGAGAAGCACGCCTCATTTACAAGTCCTTACCTGCACTATCAGTGTTTGATGACGACGGTAGTTCCTGCGATGAGACCAATATGCCTCCAGTTTCAGGGTTTGATGATGGCACAGGCACATCCTGAGAGGACACCAATATCGCTGCACTTTTAGGGTCTGTGGAAAGAAAATCCTGGGACGACACGAGCGCCTCCTGCGTCAAGGGGCCAGAAGAAATTGACAGAAGTAAATCATCATCCTCGGATGGCACCTCCTCCATGCTAGAAGCATCTTGCAATGCATCACCATAATCAAGCCCTCCAGGCGGGAAATTTTCCGGCGGCTAATCTTCAAAATCAGAAAGATTTTCATTCCCAACAATACCAACACCAGACGGTTTGCCATCAAGTATGCTAGCAACACCAAAATCCTCATCAGCAACTTTGGCACCAACATCGTGCCCACTACTCAATGGAACACCATGAGCATCATCTCCACCACTAACAACAGCCTCACGATCAACATCAGTCATCTGAAGAAATAAAAATTCAGAAAAAGTGAATAATATGAGCAAAACTAATAATCAAAAATAAACTAGCAAGAGGTGCACAGAAAAACAAAACCTTAGAAGCATTCACAGAAACATCATCGATCTTGCTGTTGCTAACATTAAAAGCAACATCACCAATAGGCAAACAAGGCTCGTCGCCAACAACAGCACCCTGATTTCATATGTAATGAAAACAAAAAAAACAATGCTATTATTAGCAACAATAAACACAAGGAATTAAACCACATTGGTGCACATGAAAATTCAAGAAATATGAATAAACAAATTAAAACACAAAAAGAACCTTGCATTTATTAGTAGATGGATCATTAACTCCACGGTCAACAACAGCGTCAACATTATGACTGGTCTCCTGCATCAAAACAAAAAATTAATAAACAGATGAAGATCAGGAAGTTCAACTACAATACTGACAGCAGAACAACATAGTAAAAACATACAAACACAGAGGCCTGACTCACATCAACAACAGGCTGCTCCAAGCCAACATTGTTCGTATGGTGATCAGAAACATTAACCTCAGTACCATCATCAGCTCTGCTGTCTGTGGCGGCAGCCTCATCCTGCTCAATCTGCATGGAAGAAAAAAATAATAAACAGATAAAGATGAGAAAGTTCAACTACAATACTGACAGCAGAACAACATAGTAAAAATTGCAAACACCGAGGACTCACTCACATCATCAACAGCGTGCTCCAAGCCAACATCATTCGTTTCATGACCGGGAACATTAGGCTCAGTACCATCACCAGCCCTGCTGTCGGTGGCAGCAGCCTCATCCTTCTCAATCTGCCTGATAACAACTTCTGCACTTTCTTCATATGGCTTGCAGCGAGAGTATTGCATACTTTTGAAACGCTTCATGTTGTTCAAGAGATGAACCGAGCTCTGAACTAGATCAGCAACACCGTCACGCATATCACCAATTAAAATTCTCTCCATCTCAATATAGTCCACTGCTTCCTCAGCGTCAAATTGATGACCTTCAGGAAGGATACCACTGATACAGCTCATACGCTCAACTGTCGTTGGGACCTTTTGCAGCCCAGAACACACATTTCTAAAAATATGCTCAGCGCGCTCCAACGCAGAAACAGCAACATCAATACCAAAACCCTGTCTCTGTGAAGTACTAGCATTACTAGGGCCAGGGGGAACATAACCAGCACCCTCAACACCACGACCACCTCTCAACTCACCGTGCAGAGATGAAGACTTGGGAACCTGAGATGACGGCATCTCCAGGACTGGCCGTTTATACTGTCAAAAAAAACAACCTCCTCTTGAGTTTTCCACTACAAAACAAGGGGGAAAATAGTTAATTAATCAATGCAACACACAAGGGAAAAATAAAACATGATATTAACAAAGTTAAATCAACAGGACTATCAATCTTTAGCTGTTAGTGCCAATTTATTAGTATTTATCGACATGACAATTTAGCAAAGATATTCAGTTCAACCACACATGAAACAATAGTACTAAAAATCATACCAAAACCTCACAAAGCTTAAGAAATGACATAATGTAAACATGTAACTCTGCGGGACACATGTTCACTCCAGCAGAAAAAAGCTATACCGAAATAAAAAAGGTCTGCAAGACACGAAAGAAATAAAACTCACCGGAAGCTTCCGAAACACCCAAGTCTTTGGATCTGCATTGCCTTTTTTTTATCAAATCTGCATCAACCAGATCAGAAAGCTTG
>NC_053026.1:621121874-621279166 GCF_003073215.2 Triticum urartu | reverse complement strand
AACATCGGTAAAATCGATACAAAGTCTCCATTTCCCGTTCGCTTTGCGCACGACTACAGGATTGGCCAACCATGTAGGATGGAGCACTCCTTTGACAAGGCCTGCTGCTTCCAACTTCTTGATCTCTTCTGCAATGAATTCTTGGCGCTCCACTGCCTGCTTCCTGACCTTCTGCTTGACGGGCCGCGCATGAGGACAAACGGCAAGATGGTGCTCAATTACTTTCCTGGGAACACCGGGGATGTCAGACGGTTGCCACGCAAACACGTCGACATTCGCCCGCAGGAAAGCAATGAGCGCGCTTTCCTATTTAGGGTCGAGAGTGGTACTGATGGTGAAGGTACCACCAGTGCCGTCCTCCTTGGCGGACACCTTCTTCGTCTCTGGTGGAGCAGCCATTGTCTTCTTACACTTGCCGGTGGAGCTCGATGGTGCGTCCTCGACGGCAGCGCAGCACTCCGAAGAGGTGCGCTTGCCGGAGTGGGCATCAGAACTCTTGCCGGACTTGGTCTTCTTCTTCCCCCCGGGAGCTTCAGCGGCAAGTGACTTGTGATCTGCAGTGGCTGCCGCTTCCCGGTAGATCTTGTCGGCACAGATAAGGGCATCCTTCTTGTCGCCAGGGACAGAGATGACGCTTATCGGGCCTGGCATCTTGAGCATGTTGTATGCGTAGTGAGAGGCTGCCATGAACTTGGCGAGTGCTGGACGGCCAAGTATCCCATTGTAAGGCAATGGAATATCGGCAACGTCAAAAGTGATCCTCTCAGTCCTGAAGTTCAGCTTGCTGCCAAATGTTATTGGCAACATGACCTTCCCCTTCGGCTTGCTCCTTCCCGGGTTAATTCCTTGAAATGTGCCGGTTTCTTCAAGCTCGCTGTCAGGGATCTGGAGTTTCTGGAGTACAGCTGAGGAGATCAGGTTCAAGCCGGCCCCACCGTCAACTAACATCTTAGTGACCTTGAGGTTGCGGATAGTTGGTGAAACCAACATCGGCAAGCACCCGGCCGCAGTTGTGCGATCAGGGTGGTCCTCAATATCAAAGATGATAGGCATGCTGGACCATTTCAGAAGCTTGCGTGATTCGACAGGTGGTTCTGCTGCATTGACTTCCCGCACCCACTGCTTGAGTTGGCGGTGCGAAGTATGCAGAGAAGCACCGCCGTCAACACACAAGACCTCTGTGGCTTTCTGGAACTCCTGTTCGCTGGTCTCAACATCATCCATATCTTCGTCGTCGTCTTCATCTTTGTCGCGGCCTCGGGGAGGTCTGTCTCCTTGCCGCTGCTTGGCTTTGCCGCGACGTCCTCCCCGACCGGCACGCTTCTTGCCAGATTCTCCAGCGCCTCCTTGGGCCCTCTCTTTGTCTCGCCGTTCGTACTCAGCCTTTTGTTGCTGGACAAGCTGCTCGACCTTCTTGCAGCTCTGGAGGTCATGGCCCTTGGTGCGGTGAATCTTGCAGTACTGCTTGTCGGTGCCGTCCTGCTTGTCGGCGACCGCCACAGCCTGGCAGTTGGTGCATGCGGCAATCTCCTTGCCGGAGCTACCAACTTTGGCTTTCTGGGCGCCGCCTTCTTTGCCGGACTGCTCAACGACTAGCACATCTTTACCTTTCTTCTTCCTGTTCCGCCGCCGGTTTTTCTTTGCCGGGGCTGCATCCTCACTGTCAGATCCTCCTGCTCCTACATTCTCTCCGGGGAGTTTCCTCCCTTCCTTGGCACGTGCACACTTGTCGGCTAGAGCATACAGCTCACTAACGTCTCTGATCTTGCACATCGCCATCTCCTCCCTCATCCTGCGGTTACGCACGTTCTGATGGAACACGTTGATAACCGCGGCAGGGTGGACATCTGGGATGTTGTGTTGCACACGGCTGAATCTCTGAATGTACTTGCGCAGAGGCTCTCCTTCCTTCTGGGCGAGCAGATGAAGGTCACCCTCTTGGCCATGAGGTTTGTGGCCGCCTGTAAAGGCGCCGACAAACTGATGGCATAGATCTGCCCAAGAGGATATGGAGTTGTCCGGCAAGTGCATGAGCCAGGACCTGACATTGGGCTTGAGCACCAGCGGGAAGTAGTTGGCAAGGATCTTGTCGTCCCGCCCCCCGGCAGCCTGCACCGCAATGGTGTAGATGCTGAGGAACTCCGACGGATGCGACTTGCCGTCGTACTTCTCTGGTACGTCTGGCTTGAAATTCTTCATACTGGGCCACTGGACTTGCCGCAGCTCACGAGTGAACGCAGGGCAACCTACCGCGTACGGCAAGTCGCCTGGTTCCCCTGGCGCATGCATGTCAACAGAGGGCCCAGCGCGCTGGTCTGATTGACGCCGCGCTTCTCTTCGGCGCTCGATGCGAGTACGAGCGTCTTCTTGCTGTCGTTCGTGAAGAACTTGGCGCTGATCGCGGCGAGCTCGCGGATCTGACGACGCGGTGGAGTCGCTGTCGAGGTGGATCCGGTGAGTCAGCGATCTTGGCCTTCGGGGTGGAGAGTGCACAGAGGTTGCACCGCCACCGGTCTTGTCACCACCGGCTCGTGCCTGGCTGACTTGCCGCGGCTGCGACGTGCTCGGCTGCTGCTGAGTGTTGCCGTTGGCGAAGCCGATGAGACTCTGGATGGTGGCCCTCCAGTCGTCGATCTTGTCCGCCGTTGGAGGGTAGTCTAGGAGCAGTTGAGCTCGCGCCAAAGCTTCTGCTGCAGTGGCGGCTGGTGGTGGCGAACGGTGCGAGGAGCGGGATATGCTCGGACTTCTAACTATGTTAGAAGGAGCAGTATCCCATCCAGGCGACCGTGCCTCGCTCGTGCCAGCATGTTGGCGTGCATGCTGGTCTTGAGCACTCGGGGACCCACCAGCTCGATCTTGGTCCAGCAAATGCATGGTACCGTGAGTACCATGGCGCTGCCGGTCCCACGCCTCCTGAGATGGGCGCGGTGCATGTACGGACGCCGAGGTCTTGGAGTGCGCCCGGTCGTTGTGGGAGCCGGCTACGCCGCCGATGGGCAGCGCAGCCTTGTCCTTAGACCTGGCAACTCCGTGAGCTCCCTCGTCGACGCCCGTTCTTCCGCCGGCGTCCGCCCCATCAGCCGTTTGCTCCGGTGGTAGCGGGGCGGACGGAACAGCCGCCTCCGAAGCCTTCTTCTTCGGCGGCATGTTGATGAAGATGATGGAGATCTAGCTCGCGTGAACGCCGGATCTGGTTCACACAACTTCGACGCCCCCTACCTGGCGCGCCAAAGATGCCGGGGTACTGATCCACGAACACCTATGGGACCGGCGGGCCGAGTCCCTTTTGGTTCGGCGGGGGCGGAGGTCGCGCAAAGAGCGGATCGAGGCGAAGCACACGAGCAGTTTACCCAGGTTCGGGCCGCACGGATGCGTAAAACCCTACTCCTGCTTTGTGGTTGGTATTGATTTCTTGCTCGGGAGCGCGGAGTGCTACAGTACACTTCAGCAGCTAACGAGACCGAGCGTGAGTGTTCGAACTAGCTCCCCCCTATGTTGCGCATGGGCCTCCTTTTATATGCTCAAGGGGTCACCGACAGGTGGCAACGGAGGCAAAGGGTAGAAATGGAAAGGTGTTGCGGTAGGCACAACTATCTGCTACAGTGTATCATACCTAACCCTGACGGCAGGGGACAAGGACATTAAATGCCCCTCTGTGTCGCCTAAACAGTGCATAAAGGGACCGTCAGGGGCGCCCCCGCTCGCCACGATGGCGATCTTGTCAGCGCCGCTTGCCACCGCGCACCGCAAGCTGCACAGCCTCCCGCCACGTACGCCTGGAAGGGTCCCAGAGCGACACGTTGGTGGATGTGCTGGAGCGCGGGCACAGTGGGGTCTTGCCGCGGCAAGTGCCTCGCCGCGGTCGTTGTCTTGTCACGCCCGGGAGCTTGTCGCTCACCGGGCCTTGCCGGGACGCGGGGCGCGTCCCGGCAAGTTCCTTGAGATGCCTTGGGCGGCCTTCCCGGCAAGCTCCTCTTGCCGGGGTCTTGAGGTGCCTTAGTTGGCCTTCCCGGCAAGCTCCTCTTGCCGGGGTCTTGTCTCCTTGAATGGCTCCAGGGGAACCACGGAGGACTTTGGCGGTCACCCGGCAAGCCTTGCCGCAGGATGCTGCGACTGCCCGTGCACAAGTTCGGGATACTGGGGTACCCCTACTCTAGTACATCGACATAAACACTGCCCCTCCTCCCCTTCACCAGCAGAGGGGGATACGTCCGGATCTGTAACCAGCGGTGAGGATAGAAAGCCATTGTTTTTTGAAGGGTGAAAGACAGTGTTATTACTACCCCTATCTTGTTTAGATCAGGAGATGATGAGAGTGTGTGAATAGAGCAACCCTAGCAAGCAAGCGCGGAGGCTCCGGCCTATATATACGTAGTGGGGTAATTTTCCTTTTTCACTCCATCAAAACAATCGTTTAAAATTGTGTACTACTACATGCTAGGTCGCGGTTTTTAAGTTGTTGATTGTTTTTTGAGATAGCCACCTGCTTGTTCCAAGTGGTGTTACGATGTGCCAGGTCGCACTTTGTATCGTTCAAGTCTGGTACTACAAGTCCCTCCATTAAATGAACAACCACCCCCTCGTAAAAATTGTGAACAAGCCCACAGCTAAAATTAGCGGAAACTTGGGTTGCCCCAACATGCATTATTATTTATATTTTCTACTCCCTTCGTTCCTAAATATAAGTTTTTTTATTAGCCACACCTAAGACAAGAAATTTTTTATTAGCAGTGAACCCCGCATGTCATAGACACAAAAATTGTGGCAAGATTCCCTTAGGCAAGCAAAAGTGTGTCTAACAATTTGAGTAACTCAGGTTAGGCAAGTGTGGGAAAAATAATGTGGCAACATAAGACAAATATAGTCACAATCCAAACAGCCCCGTAATTTTTTGTGACATGCATGAAAATTTGGTTAGTTAAATTTATAGTCAAAATTTGGCAAGGTGCATCAAATCAACACATGCAAGTATCAAAAGGAAAGTCACGACATGCATGCATGCGTTGTACTCCCTCCGTTTCCAAATATAAGTCTTTTTAGAGATTGCAACAAGTGACTACATACGAAGCAGAATATGTCTACTCCTGCATACGAAGTAGCCCATTTGAAATGTGTAAAAAGACTTATATCGAGTGTAATTCTTTGATGTGTCGCGTCAACTCGTACAAGACCGAGAAATTTGATTACTACAACGCCCTCTCCCTCGCGGACTGAGCTCCGGTGCCTTAACTGCACCTGCCTTTTGCTGCATGACGGGAGGGCCAACCACCTGTTGGGCCCACCTGTCATAGACACAAAGGCAGGAGCAGTAAGTAGAAGCTTTTGCTACACGCTATCCCTCCCGCACGAGGTGGACGGACATGCAACAGTGGATTCGATACTGTAGAAGTAGGAGTAACATCATTATTCGTCTTCTCGAAGAGGCGAAGAGCCAAGCGCAACCCGAACGTGGCAGTTGCGAACGCTCGCGTGGTGCGGTTCCTTGGAGTACTAGCCAGGCTCTTGCATGAGACAAAATTTCTATTGTTTAACAATTAAACTCCATTATCCATTGGTTGATACTCATTCTGCATAGGTCCACGCGCTTAGCACCGTTTCCTCCTGGGGTCACCAATGTTTATTTGCTAATTGATAGCATTGCATGCAATGAACTAGCCATTGCAAGTCATTAAAAGCATGCACACCTCTCATCTCTTATTGGTTGATATGTCAAGAAACAAGAAACAAGGTAGAAGTTAATGCACCGCGCCTAAGTGTTTTGGGACTATTTGGTTTTTGTAAGATGACTTACACACCTAGACGGAGGGAGTAGTATAGCCCTGTAAACCGGAAAGGAGTATTTGCCTTTCTAGAGATTTGAACAAGTGACTAGACTACACCGTGTGCAGTACTCCCTCCCTTCTGGTTTATAGGGCTCAAATCTCAAATCTCATGAACCAAGGCATTTTGCGATCGGAGGAATGTATCTCGTACTTTACAAAACTACCCTAATTAAACTCATGCATTAATTACGTAGTTCTCTCATTTTCCTCTCCACCTTGGTCACGGTGCACAATATTGAGCACTCCTATATGACTAGCTGCTCTATCTACATGCAGGACATTTCAAAGCATTCGGGCCGGTGTGCCATCCACCAAATCACAGCGAGGTGCTACAGTCGAGACTCACCTGTAACCCCAGTGTGGCCGTCATGACCCATCATATCACAAAATCCACACCTTTACCAGCAGTGGTAAGGTGGCCTCCAAGTTGGACTGGACGAAGCAACCATCATTTCACTGGAACGCTCGTTCAAGCCCTTTCTTCCCTTTCTTGAAGAAAACCTCACTCCAGGCTACTCACTTCTGCCATTTTTCTTCTGTACCGACGAAGGAAAGGTGGGCGAATCAGTTATGCTACTATATTTTCATTCCAAGAATCTTCTTTTTGCGAAGCACTGACCGATTCTCACATCCTATTCTTTTCCCGTTTTCATTGCGATTGTGGTTTCCTTTCGATTGCTTTTTGTTTGTCAGTTCATTGATGGATCCTGGAGCACTAGGCAAAGAGTTTCCGGCGGACAACCCACTGGAGACAGCGATCTCCAGGAAGCGAGCACCGACCAACGACTTGACCATGTTGGCGAGCCAACCCATGGAGACGAAGAACTCCAAGAAATAAGCACTGGCCAAAGAGTTGAGGACGTTGGCGGATGAACTCCTCAAAGGAAGTTGGAAGAACAGCAAGGGCCCCACCGTGCCTACCCCAGGAACTCTGATTGCCACCTGTGTGAGGCTCAAGACCGAGTTTGAGGAGATAGTCGCCGTTGAGAAGCAGTATTCCCCTGGCAAGGTGATGGCCCCCATCGAGGACGAGGAGATGGCCCCCGGAGGGATGAGATCCCCCGGTGAGCTGCACAAGGTAAAAAATAATGGCTTATTACCATAGTTGTGGTTTTTAATTATTTGCAATGTGCTTGCTAATATGTTAGGGTTGTGCAGGTGCCGGTGGACGTCCTTGATGATTCCGATGTCGTGGCCCGTCCTGTTGGCATCGCCCCGGAGATCGATTCCGATGCCGCTGTCCATCCTGTGGACATTGCCCCAGAGATCGATTCCAATGTCGCGGTCAGTCCTGTGGACATCGCCCCAGAAATCGATTCCCATGCCGCTGTCCGTGCTGTGGTCATTGCCCGAGAGATCAATGACAAGAAATAGTTGGTCGCGCTAATCCTTCAGGGTAGTTTGCATTGCCCTGTGTTTAATTACCAGAACGATGCGTGTTATCAAACCATCTTAGGGCTAGTGCACTGTCTTGTGTGGGCGGATCTTGCTACTTTTGTTTGATAGTGAATCATCCGATGAATAATGCGAACCCTCTCCGAGTTATGGAAACATATGTATCCTCACCAGCTTTTGATGTAATATATGGCATGCTTAGATGTAAGTTTGAACTGTTTATCATATCAGCAGGGCTTGTTTGATGATTCTTGGTGTTAGTAGGCTAGCTACTGTGCGAGCTATAGTACTTGCAAAACACTCACCGAAGAGAAACGTTGGGGCTGATGAGCTCGTGGTACGCTTATACTTATCCCTCGTCGATCGACCAATAGCCCTAGCTCCTAAAATTGTAGGCTTGGCGATCGATCAGACAATAGTCGACATACATTCAGGCCTCATTTGGTTCATAGGGTAGGAAAATCGTAGCAAAAGTACAGAGAACGTGCAACACAAAATCATAGCAGTGTAGAGACGTACTCCCTCCGTTCCAAAATAGATGACCTAGGCGGGCTAGTTTGGCCTAGTGGGTTTCAGTGATATGACGTGGTACAGTGCCGTCCAGTCTTCGCGTGTGGTAGCAGTATTGCGGGTACAGTAAGTTTTCTTGAAGAAGCGGAATTCAACGAAGTCATGATGGTTCCTTCGTCCGAACAACTTACAGTGGGAAAGGTTGGGCCTGTGATACGACCGGGGTAGACCAGGATAATTTTGTGCATGGCAGGTGGACCAGGATGGTCGACGTCCCACATGTCGGCGAATGAAAGTATTCTTTCCGATATAGAGGACGAGCAATGAGTATTCATTGTTTATTTTTGATGAAAGCTATTGTCTCCACTGTTACGACAGAGGAGTGTGAAACACGGCAGCCCAGTGAACTTGGCATGTGCACCACTCCCTCCTTCCTCATGTAATGCCAGGTTACAACTTTTTCTCACTTTCTCTCTATCTATTTCCTCTCAAATGTTTTTTACCTTTCTTTTTTAAGACACAATTGTTTTTTATGCCTTTTTTAGAATTATTTTTTTATACCTAGGAGCACGTGTAGAGACGGGCTCTTGCAGAGCCCACTCCTTGACTTTGTCAATGCCTCTCTCTCCTCCACATAAGGAGTACTACTTGCTATGCATGCATGCGGAGGGCAACTGGCGTCTTGAGGGGCCAGGGCGGTGAGAGCGGGCTTCGGAAGCGGTCCGGACTCCAGCATGGCCCACCTCACATTATCACCATATATTTCTTGGGGTCCATGCACGGCGGGCGGGCGATCTCTTCTCCCTCTCCCGTTTCTCTCTTCTCAGCCGACGCCCGCCGAGCGATTAGATTTCGGCTATCTAAGGTTTATTCAATTACGGTCCCACATGTCAGTGAAATTGCAAGACAACACGTGTCCCCTCTTGTGAGCGGCGTGCAAGCCGGACTGTCGGGGTTGCGACGCGTACGAGTCGTAAGTGTGCCGCCTTTTCCTTAACTTGCGAAGCATAACATTTTTGCGCGATCGATCAATAGAAATCCAGAACAAAATGACGAGGGTGGTGCTTTCCCGCTCGTTAGGCGGGCTAGTTCGAGTGATATGACGTGCTACAGTGCCGTCCACTTGCTCCATTTTTATGTAAGCAAGAGTTTACACTCTTACGCGGGAGGAGTGCGAAACACCGTGGATCTGATTTTGATCGAGGGATAATTGTTCCCTGCCAAATAATGGAGGATTGTTAGCGATTATAGCATGATAGTTAGGGCATCTCCAGCGCTGGCCCACAAATTTACACCGGCATCTGTCCGAGGACACTGATGGATGCCATCCGATGCTGCCCGCATACCTTCCGACAACTATATGAACGAACCGGACGAAATTCGTGCAAACAAAGCAAATTTCAAATTAACCGGTTGAAATTCATTACATACCGAAAACTTTCCCTACAAACTGGACGAAATTCATTACATATTTCACACAAACCGTATTAAAACCTACTGTAAACCTAATCTAAACGATCGCCGGCGCCCGACCACCATGTCCGGCCATGAACCCGAGAAAGCCGGCCATTGCCTTTGCCTCCTCCTCATCCGCCTCGATAACCTCCTCCTCCGGAGCACAAGGTTATGCAGATTTCCACCTCCACATCGCTGTCAAGCGGCTAATCGGCCGCCGATGTTTAGCCCACCAAGCTTGGCGTCGACTGAGTGCAGTAGCGGTGGCCTTCCCGGGACCAGAGCGGCGGCGACCTATCGTGTACTACTCTTCCTCGCTGCTGGCTGCGCCTGCGCACGCGCGCCGGCTTCGTGGTCGTGGCGGTGGAGGGCGGCCCGGGGGGGGGGGGGTGGCGGCGATCTCCTTCGTTTGCTCCTGCGACAGTATGTCGAAGAGAGCTTTGGAGCGCGCCCGGAGCGGAGCTGCCGATGTCCCTCATCTACTCCGGCGACAATACGTCCAAGAGAGCTTCGGAGCGCCAGGAGGCCATGGTTGAAGTGGTGCCGACAGAAGGAAGGGACCGGAGGAGAATAAGTGTGGGTCTTTGGCTATGGCTGGGAGCTGGGGCTCAAGTTAATATAGCGGGCGAATGGCAATGAGCTGCGACAGACGGATGGACAACTGGCACCGGAGTAGGTTCGTTGGGCGTGAATGCGGACGCTGCTTCAGTGACTTAACTGCAGATGCGTTTGGGTTACTGACATGTGGGCCCAACGGGCATCTGGCCCGCATGTCAGTGACACACCAATTGCACCTGCAGTTAAGTCCGGTGAATGCGGCATTGACATTCTGGAGAGACGGTGACCGTTTCAGGCGGGAAGCGCGCGCTAGTGATGCAAGGGGTTTCGGTGTGTAGTGGCACTAAGATCGGTCGCTCACGATAGTACATACTCCGTACTATACTACCATAGTACCCTCTCTAGCTTAGGCTGTTTTATAGATTGTCGTTGTGATGGACGATATACATGAGCAAGGCGGTCCGAGTATGACCGTTGGTGTTGAGCCAGGTGAATATATGCTCGGCGTTCGCGTAGGCCTCCATCAAACGTCTAAACAGTAATGTCAGGCACCGCCGGGGCGCGCAGGTGATGGGCTCACCGTTTGCGTTGCGCCATGAGCAGGACTTTGATTTAGAGGGCGACGTGCATGCATTAGCATGCTTTGACAGCGTGAGCGTGAGTGTCTGACGCGAATTATTTCATTTTCACTTGGCTGACGAGGGTGCGTTGCAGCGACGAGTCCGTGGTTTGATTCCCCACATACGCATAATTTTGGTTTTTATAGTATTTCTTTCTCCATTGACAGGTAGGCCCGCATAGATAGATAAAGAACACGAGCTGATGAGGCGCATGCGGACTGTTTGACTGGTCAACTAGACAAATACGGAGCTATACGCTGAGCCAGTGACCGTATAATCACCATATCTCGTATACAATGATCGAAGTGAGCTATCAAGACAAGTTCAATGACCGCCAATGCATTTTACTCGGTAATAAATAACCAGGATTGAAGGGGAATCCAAATTTGCTTCATCTTCTGTCCTTGAGCTCTTGACAAACCAATGCACTATACGATTGTCCGGCCGCTCCACCCCAGAGCTCTCACCAAGCGTCGTTCATGCCACCACGCCACACACTAACCAATAAGGCAGTGATGGCATCCCGCCGCGCCGAGTTCCTCGCCGCCCACGACCACACACAAAATGGTAGGGAAGCGATGGCATCCCGCCGTGCCGAGTTCATCGCCGCTCGCGACCTCACAACTATGTGGGAGGAATTTTAAGATGCCATGGCCGAATGGGCGGTAGAGCAAGAGGCGGCCAAAGCCGCACAGAGGGAGCGGAAAAGTCAGAAAGCACTCAAGAAAAGAGAGGCCTGCCGCCGTAAGAAAGAAAAGGACGCACGCGCTGCTGCGGAGAGGTCGGCGGAGATCCAAGCACGGTGGGGTGTCGCCGACAAAGCCGGGAAGGAGAACGACGGCGTCTGGCCAGCATGTGAGAAGTATTACTACTAGTAGTTAGTGTGTGTGTCTGTGTCTGAGTACGAGTATGTACCAATACTACTAGTTACTACTATAGTTTTTAGAGCAAATTACCAGTACATTAGCCTAGACTAAATGGAAAAATTCCTATCCTAAGCATCAAATGGCATCTCTTTCTCTATAGGAATTGAGATGCATGTCATCTCACTTCCTATGATTTTCATATTCCTATCCTATGAACGAAAGGAGGCCTCTGTTGGAGTAACTACTGTAGCTAGCAGTACTGCTGGTACAGTAGTTTTCTTCAAGAAGCGGAATTCAACGAAGTCATGATGGTTCCTTCGTCCGAGCAACTTCAAAGTGGGAAGTGGGCCTGTGATTTGATGACTCATTAGTCATTGTTACTGCGGCACGACGACCTGGGTGACTCTCCCTTGGAGTTCTGCATGCATGGCAAGTGGACCAGGATGGTCGACGTCCCACATGTTGGCGAACGGAAGTATTCTTTCCGATATCGAGGAGCAAGGAAACCGTGTGGTATAGTATCACTACTGATTGGTTCACAAAAAAATAGTATCACTGCCGATTTATAATTATTTTTTATTTCGGATGAATGCTAGCGTTTCAACTCTAACGACGAAGGGTGCCAAACACGGCACATGCTGGATGTCCCACACGTCAGTGAAAGGAGTGGGACATGAACAGCGTGGTAGAGCCCAGCGTAAAAAACAGTGTGGTAGAGCGTCTCCACTTCTTCCACTTCCGGGTCGGAGACCACACGTAGTAGTACTTAGTGGTATGAACGATACAAAGTGCGGCTTGGAGAGAAAGACACGTCTAGTTGGAAGGTCTCGGGGCATACACGTAAACAAATATAAAAGTTAATATGTGCCTCCAACTAATATAGTAGTAGTAGAGTACTTAGGCACGTACTCCATAACATCACCGTGCATTGCACATACAACGTTTAGTGGTAGTACGTAGTAAGAGACAAATGCCGCCCAAGAGTTCCCTTCTCGACCAACTTTTGGCTATTTGGTAGAGTGTGTGGAGGGTGCATGAGTCCACGCTAGTTTAGCACAAATACACTAGAAGCATGCATGAAGAGAGCATGCATGAAGAGGGAACAACTATGCTGAGAGGAGAACACAACCAAACACACCCTATATGCCACGCATGTTCATACCATTTGTGCCTTTCTACTTCACTTACTGCGCTACATTACTCAGGTTCGTACGTCCACTCCTGGGTACATGTCCGTCTCGTAGTTCCAGTCCCACGTGTTCTTCATATAGATGGAATGATCCTTGCATAACACGTGCACCTTGATGCTAGATGTCTCGCGTGTTGGCAAAAGGATGAACAAAGCTCACGTAAAAAAATAGAGTGGAAGAACATAGATTCCGGGCGATCGAGAAGGAGCAAGGAACCTCATGGTGGAGCATCTGCACTCATAATATTTAATATTATTCAGCGATATAAATTAACCAATCATCTCCACAGTGGACTGGAAGAGTATGAAACACGGCAGCCCAGTGTAGTTACATCATACTAGTACATGGCTAACCCACGCTATCACCATATTTCTTGGCTTCCGTGTGACACCTATCTCTAGTAATCCAGCAGCCCGTATCGCTTCTCCCTCCTCGTCTCTATCAAAGTGCGGCGGGCTGGCGTTTCTGCCGTCTATTGAGGTCGGTTAACTATCGCATGTTAGCGACATGCCAAGAGCATTCTAAAAAAAATTCCTTTCACGTTCCGTTTTCAAAAAGAAAAAAATCCTTTCACGTATGAATTTGCCTATATGCTTTGAGCAACTTGCATGTCCTATACTGCTCCTGTTTGATACTCTAACTTAGCTAGAGGTTAGACTAACTCATGACTAACCCTGAACTAACTGTAGCCAAAGAGGTGTTTGGGTGACATGGTCAGATTGACAATAAATGCACTTCATGGAAAGAGAAAAGTGATTTTTCAGTGGTCCCAATGAGAACTATCTCTAGTTAGCACCTCTTGGGTGGGACAGTTTTTTTGGTGGGTTCGGTGCAACTTGCTCCAATTTAAACCCTCATGCTTGGATACTTTAGGGCTATTTGATCCCCAACTAGCTCAAACTAACTCTAACCCATGGATCCAAACAGGGCCTATGGCCAGTCTCGACGCGGAGCAGTCGCGTGCACCGGGAAGCGGCGCTCTCTCGGCCGTCGCGCCACTTCAAAGCCGGCGCCAGTGAGAGGTCACCTCCGCTCTGGCATGGCATTAATGCGGCACTGACGCTCCAGGGCGACGCTGACCGTTTCACGCGGGAAGCGCGCGCTGGCAAGGGAGTGTAGGTTTTGAACCGTTTCAGGTGTAGTACTGGTAGTTTGCAAAACTACTCAATTATTGCACTCAGTTTCCTAAGAAATTGTGGTAAAAAACGTTACTCCACAGCCCGCTTCCCTTCTCCTTCCTCTTACACCGCCCACGCACGTCCACGGGAAGCGACCGGTCAACCCTTATATAGGAGTGCTAGCACAAAAAGATGCATGCATGACCCCTAAAATTTCCATATTAAAGCGCCGCTCCAGCGGGAGTATGGCTTATGTTGTTACCTTCGACCGGCCCATGGCTACCGGGCGACGGTGACCAGAGAAGAGGCGGCGGGAGGGGAATGAATGCAGCTACTGTTTGGGTTCGCCTTCTGCCTTAAATAAATGCGCAGCATCACGTGTACCCGCGGGTGCACAAATTGTAACATACGTGTCTGCTTAAGTGGGCGTCACGTAACTGGTGTGTGTGAGAGAGAGATTCTGAGAGGCAGAGTGCGTGTGTGTGACTCTACTCTTCGGACATGTACTCAACCTTTTGCATCGGGATATAAGTATAATGGTATTTACTTTAGCTAGTGATTTACATGGCCATGTTAACGTGGCTGTGTCAAAAAAATGTCACTTCCTGCTCGTGATTTGCGTTATATAATTACAAGCAAGATTTTCTTTACAAAACACCTGTTGTGATTGACCCATGCAGGAGTAATCCCATGTGTAAAAACTAATGATATCTCGAGAATTTTATCAGAAAATGGTATCTTGAGAATGTCATCGAAAAAATGAAAGATGAGAGATAAGGCGAGGAGGAGTGGAGCGTGGTGGTGACTGGTGGTCGGAATGGGCGGAGGCATGGGGATGGACGGCGCCGGCAGGCGGCAGCGGCCACCATGCATGCTAGATTGTTCTAGAGACTTATTCCTTTTTTACTTGCTGAGCAATGAGGTTGCGGGAGATAATGATGTGGAGAGAGGTGCGAGTATCTTTTGTAAAATTATCATAGTTTGCTTTCTATCCTTAGATATAGATCACACGGTCTGTATTACAAGATGGCAGGCACACCATCACCGCCAACTCGTTTTTTTATAAGGGTACAGATGATAAGTTTGCTGACTACTAAAGTAAAGTGGAATTTGTCCTTGTTATGCAAGTAAATAAAGGTGATTGTTTATCATACGGGTAAGGTTGGACGAAGGGTGGTAGGAACAAATGCTCCGCCTAGAGCATGTGTGTGTGAGATGGAGTCTTAGTGTGTGTGTGAGAGAGAGATGGAGTCTTAGTTTGTGTGTGTGCGTGAGAGAGAGAGAGATGTAGTCTTAGTGTGTGTGCGGGGGGGGGGTGCGTGCATGTGTGTGTGTGTGTGTGTTTGTCTGTGTGCGTGTGTGTGTGCGAGAGAGAGATGGAGTCTTTGTGTGTGTGTGGGGGGGTGCGTGTGTGTGTGTGTGTCGCGGGGTCCTCTGTGGCGGATGTAATTTAAGTGTGCATGGCTTCATCATAGAGAGGTAATGTGTATGGCAGAGGCCACCAACGATGGGGTGCGAGAGAGAAAATGCCCGTAGAGAGGGAAGAGAAGGTGTGTGCGCGTGAGAGGAGTCGACATCGAGAGAACGTGTTTGTTCAAGAGACACTAAGGAAGACTACTATATATCGATGGTGCATGTAGGCGGGAATTAAACAAAGGGATGGTCTTATTGCTTTCGGGGATATAGGGGAAGAGTGAGAGGCGGGGGGGGGGGGGGGGGTAGCTAGAAGGAGATTGTTAAGTGTAGTGTGTGTTTTACCCATACCCATCTAGGCGGAAGTTATGTGCACAAAAGAGGAGAACGATTCGATATGGCATTAGGATTTGTCGGATTTCAGGTTCCGGCAGACCCTTGAGGTTCGAACACTTGGGTGCGCGCGGAGATTTCGCCTTCTACCTACCTGCACCCCTCCGCCTCGATAAGAACTAAGCTATGGAAAGAACAGCACAAGAGACACAGGGTTTATACTGGTTCGGGCCACCGTTGTGGTGTAATACCCTACTCCAGTGTGTGGTGTGGTGGATTGCCTCTTGGGCTGATGATGATGAGCAATACAAGGAAGAACAGCCTCGCGAGGGTCTGTTCTTGGCTGAGGGGATGAACTGCTAGGAGGAGTTCAGTCACCCTTCTCTCTCTCTCTCTCTCTTCTCGATTCTCTCTCCGATTTCGATCCCTCTACCCTGGGGGTGGCTAGTCCTTATTTATAGGCAAAGGCCCTGGGCCTCTTCCCAAATATTGAGCGGGAAGGGCGCCAACAATTGGCCATTTTGAAGGGGAACATCTGGTACACTTATCCTGACTAAAGTTGGTCCTCGCCTGCCAAAGGCTCTGGTGGTGACGCTGGCTTGGGCTCCACAATGACTTTCTCTCTGCCGTTGGACTGGTCTTGGTCTCGTTGCACCGAAACGGGCGCCTTTGCTTGATGCTCTCGCCTGCGCTTTCTCCCTTTGCACCAAAGAGGAAAGGAGGACACTGCGCGACTGGCACCTGCCTGGCGCCCTTAGTCGTCATGGCTTGCGTCACGGGCACCTCGTGAGGTACCCCACCTTGATCTCTCCGCCTCCTCGCGAGCCAGCCTGATGAGGTCGTGCCTGAGGAAGCTCCGTGTCGTCCGCCCCACAAGGCTTGGCCCCTTGCGAGGGTCTTAGGTCTGTGTTGATGAAGACAGGCCGCGCTGGGCCCCCTTTTGAGCCACGCCGCAGGCCGCAGGCAGGCAAGTCTGGGGACCCCATTCCCAGAACGCCGACAGTAGCCCCCAGGCCCAAGGGGGCCGGACTTGGCTGTGCAGGGAGGCGAAAGGGCAAGAGCGAAGCGGCGCGGGCCCTAATAGCCTGCGGCCTTGGGCGCCGTGTGGCGGTTGACTGGATGTGGGCGCCTCAGCAACCGCGCGAGTTGATAAGGGAGCGGCATCTGCCTAGGCTTTGCTTTTTTTTTGCTTTCTTCGGTTGCTGCTCAGATCCCCTTTCTTGCGCCTCTCCTTCCTTCCTCCAAAATTTCCAGATCTACTCCAACCGCGTGACCTAGGAAGCCATGGCGCCTCGTCAGTCCCCGGCCGGACCTTGGTACTCATCTGCCCTGGACTCGCCGAACGTGTCGGAGGCGAGCCTCGCCCGGTTGCACCGGATGGCGGCGGCGCAGGGCATCGACGGGGCGAAGGTGTTCAAGGCCGGCTCCGCCACCCCTGAGGGCCAAGGGAGCACCTTCTATCCGTTCTTTGTAAGCGCCATTGCTGCTGGCCTGGTGCCTCCCTTCTCCGAGTTCTTCTTCTCTGTCCTCCGCCATTATAAGCTACAGGCTCTGCATCTCCACCCCAACTCTGTCCTTCTCCTAGCAATGTTCGCCTATTACTGCGAGGCTCACGTAGGGGTGCAGCCCTCAGTGGCCTTGCTGCACCACTACTTCTACCTCCGGGCCTCTCGCGGTCCTGCTTCCGCGTGCGCGAGCTTCATCGCGTACGGTGGTGCCATTGCCATTTCGAACCCCGGGAAAAGGATTAAGGGCTTCAGGAGCAAGTGGGTCTTGGCAGATGCTGGGCGCATCCACCCTCGGCTGATCTTGCCCACAGAGCAACCCACGAGCTCCAGCGATTGGGGTCGAGCGGAGCTCGCGGACCCCCACGCGAAGCTGGTGTTGGAGAAGATGGACGCGGATATGAGGCCGGCCAACATGGCGGCGGCGAAGCTGACCGGCTCGTCGCTGCTGAGGGAATTCCTGGAGCACCAGCTGGCTCCGCTTCGGCAGTACTCACTTCCGATGTGGAGGCCCCATCCGAGCCCCGCGGCCTTGGCCGACGATGATCTGGCTGCGGTCCTCCAATCTCTGGTCGGGGGCGATGTGGCGAGGTTGGAGGGCGCTCCTACGCCCTTGTTCCTCCGCGACGACTGGTAGCAGGTAGTGGAGTCCATGCCCGTCTTCAACGGGGACGGGCTCGTGCCCATGGAAACTCCCGGGGAATCGGTGGACGTGTCCTCCGACGACTCCAGCGAAGAGGAGGAAGGAGGGGAGCGGGAAAAAGGGCTTGACTCCGAAGCGACTGACGGAGAGTCGAGGGCTCCCCTCCCCCGGCGCAGGTCCCGCGCTCTCCGCCTCTCTCCGAGCGATGACGACGAGGATGATGACGAGCAGGGCGGCGGGAGCTTGCCCCCGATCCCGAAGAAGGACATGACCGGGCTGATCTCTCGCGGGTCTGCCCCGGCCCCGAGGCGGACCGCAGACGCGCCTTCCGCTCCCGAGCTTCCCAAGGTTGACCCTTCCAGCCGGCTTTCAGGCTTCAAATTTGGCCGGAGGCTGCCTGAGCTCACTGGCGACGACCCGTAAGCGTTTGATTCTTGTCTTTATTTCTTGTTCTGCTACTGAGGCTTGACGTCCACATCTCTTGGACAGGCTGACGCCCGCAGCAAAGAAGCCGAAGGGAGCTCCTGAGGTTCCATCCGTGGCAGCGCCTCTATCCGTGAAGGAAGGTGACCGCGACGCACGAGCTTCTCCTGCCCGGTCGTCCTCGCGAGGCCTGGCTAAGCCGGCTGGGGCAAGCTCAGCCCCCATGGCCCAAGTGACTCCCGAGGTGCCTTTGCCTGCTGCCGCCACTACAGCCGTTGGGGCACAGCAGGCTCCGCCTCAGGATGCTGTGGTCGCGCTGCCGCCTTCTCCTCCTACTCCACCGACTGCTGTCTCTCCGACTCCTCCTGCCGTACTGGATCGCGCTGCTGCTGAGCTGGACCGGCTGCGGCAGGATCTTCTTGGCGCCGACCCTCGCTTGGTGGCCGGGCGCTTGGAGCTGGCTTCAGGATGGATTCGCTCCGACGCTTTGATTCGGGCGGCGCTGGTCCAGGCCTCGACGTCTTGCGATGAGGAGAGGCAGGCCGTCCTTGAGGCGAAGGCTGCTCGTGACGCAGCCCTGGGGGAGGTGGTCGACGTCCGTGGTCGCTGCAAGGTGCTGGAGGACGAGCTGCAAGGCCTGCGGGACCAGCTCGCGAAAGAGGCCCGCCTTCGCCGAGAGCAGGAAGAAGTCGTGAAGGCTCGCGAGGCGGGCGTCAAGGAGAGGGAGGTCAAGCTCAGGAGGCGCCGTGACCGCCTAGGCATGCTGGAGCAGGAGTTGGGGGCAAGGAAGGTTGAGCTGGACGACAAGGCCCAGGTTCTTGCCGAGGACCGCGTGGCCTTCGCAGAGATGGAGGCGAAGGCTCGCTCCTCGCTGAGGACGCTTTACGACAGCGGCCTGGAGAGCCCGCTGGCTGGCGCCGATGACGGCCCCGCCAAGCTGCTTCCCTTCCTGGTTCGCGCTCTTGAAGATGTCGCCCTTGGCCTTGGCCCCACGGCCAAGGCCGAGGCGCGTGTCCTGTCTTCTACAGCGCTGACGTGGGTCCTCACCCACATCTACCTTCGCGATCCCGGCGTCGACCTCGACAGCCTGCTGGAGCCAGTAAGCGGCGAGCGTGCCACTGCCGCTGCCGAGGCTGTGAAGGGTTGCACGGAGGCTCTTCTGGGGAAGTTCCGGGCCTTCAACACCAAGCCGGAGCGAGTTGCTGCCGACCCTGCTGCTCCATGAGGCGAACCCACTCCACGCTGCTCCACCGCCGACAAGTGACTCCGTTGTGGCTCCTATCCTGCCTTTAATTCCTGCACATGTATCATGCCTCGGGGAGGCGTTTAAACTTGCGTTTGGCATTGAGATAACAGTGTGGACTGTAATATTTGCTTTTGAATTCCTAGAAATTTACGCTTTTCCTTCCTACTTGCTTAAGTTCTACGCCGGCAGAGCCCGGCCCCGCGCATACCTCAGCCGCCGTTAGCCCCGACCGGAAACCAGGATGGGACCAAGGAGTGAGTGGCTACGTGACAAGTTAGGCTCCTGAGTCGCGATGCTCAGGAGTCCCCCTTGGCGCACGAACAACAAGTAGGGAGGTGAGATGTGGGTGGATCTACCATTCTACGCCTGTAGAGCCCGGCCCCGCGCATACCTCAACCGCCGTTAGCCTTTCGGAACTAAGGAGTGAGGGGCTACATGACCAGTTAGGCTCCTGAGTCGCGATGCTCAGGAGTCCCCCTTGACGCTCAAACGGCCTTCGTACCTTGGCTCCGTTCGGGGAGAGACGCGCGACGAACCAGGCCCGGGGGGGGGGGGGGGGGGCGGGGGGGGGGGGGGGGGGGGGCTGGCTGGGTGGCGTGTGTCTGGGCGTGACCCAAGCGCAGCCCCCGTGCCCAGCCCCCTCGCGCGGCACTCCCGAGGGGAGGCGTTACGATGAGGCTAGACACTGAGCTCTGGGCTCCCTGAGGTTGATGTTGAAGGAAATATGCCCTAGAGGCAATAATAAAGTTATTATTTATTTCCTTATATCATGATAAATGTTTATTATTCATGCTAGAATTGTATTAACCGGAAACATAATACATGTGTGAATACATAGACAAACAGAGTGTCACTAGTATGCCTCTACTTGACTAGCTCGTTAATCAAAGATGGTTATGTTTCCTAACCATGGACAAAGAGTTGTTATTTGATTAATGGGATCACATCATTAGGTCAATGATCTGATTGACATGACCCATTCCATTAGCTTAGCACCCGATCGTTTAGTATGTTGCTATTGCTTTCTTCATGACTTATACATGTTCCTATGACTATGAGATTATGCAACTCCTGTTTGCCGGAGGAACACTTTGTGTGCTACCAAACATCACAACGTAACTGGGTGATTATAAAGGTGCTCTATAGGTGTCTCCAAAGGTACATGTTGGGTTGGCGTATTTCGAGATTAGGATTTGTCACTCTGATTGTCGGAGAGGTATCTCTGGGCCCTCTCGGTAATGCACATCACTGAAGCCTTGCAAGCATTGCAAATAATGAGTTAGTTGTGGGATGGTGTATTACGGAACGAGTAAAGAGACTTGCCGGTAACGAGATTGAACTAGGTATGGGATACCGACGATCAAATCTCGGGCAAGTAACATACCGGTGACAAAGGGAACAACATATGTTGTTATGCAGTCTGACCGATAAAAGATCTTCGTAGAATATGTAGGAGCCAATATGAGCATCCAGGTTCCGCTATTGGTTATTGACCGGAGACGTGTCTCGGTCATGTCTACATTGTTCTCGAACCCGTAGGGTCCGCACGCTTAAGGTTACGATGACATTTATATTATGAGTTTATACATTTTGATGTACCGAAGTTTGTTCGGAGTCCCGGATGTGAACACGGACATGATGAGGAGTCTCGAAATGGTCGAGACATAAAGATTGATATATTGGAAGCCTATGTTTGTATATCGGAAGTGTTCCGGGTGAAATCGGGATTTTACCGGAGTACCGGGAGGTTACCGGAACCCCCCGGGAGGTATATGGGCCTTAGTGGGCCTTAGTGGAAGAGAGGAGAGGTGGCCATAGATGGGCCGCGCGCCCCTCCCCCCCTTGGTCCGAATAGGACAAGGAGAGGGGGCCGGCCCCCTTCCTCCTCTCTCTCCTCTTTTCCCCCCTCCGCGAATCCTATTCCAACTAGGAAAGGGGGGAGTCCTACTCCCGGAGGGAGTAGGACTCCTCCTAGCGCGCCTCCTCTTGGCCGGCCAGCCCCCCCCCCCTTTGAGCCTTTATATACGGAGGCAAGGGGCACCCCTAGAGACACAAGTTGATCCACGTGATCATATTCTTAGCCGTGTGCGATGCTCCCTTCCACCATAGTCCTCGATAATATTGTAGCGGTGCTTAGGCGAAGCCCTGCGACGGTAGAACATCAAGATCGTCACCACGTCGTCGTACTGACGGAACTCTTCCCCGACACTTTGCTGGATCGGAGTCCGGGGATCGTCATCGAGCTAAACGTGTGCTAGAACTCAGAGGTGTCGTAGTTTCGGTGCTTGATCGGTTGGGCCGTGGAGACGTACGACTACATCAACCAATTTAACGCTTCCGTTGTCGATCTACAAGGGTACGTAGATCACACTCTCCCCCTCTCGTTGCTATGCATCACCATGATCTTGCGTGTGCGTAGGAAATTTTTTGAAATTACTACGAAACTCAACAGTGGCATCCGAGCCTAGGTTTTATGTGTTGATGTTATATGCACGAGTAGAACACAAGTGAGTTGTGGGCGATATAAGTCATACTGCTTACCAGCATGTCATACTTTGGTTCGGCGGTATTGTTGGACGAAGCGGTCCGGACCGACATTACGCGTACGCTTACGCGAGATCGGTTCTCCCGACGTGCTTTGCACAAAGGTGGCTAGCGGGTGACAGTTTCTCCAACTTTAGTTGAACCGAGTGTGGCTACACCCGGTCCTTGCGAAGGTTAAAACAGAACCAACTTGACAAACTATCGTTGTGGTTTTGATGCGTAGGTAAGATTGGTTCTTGCTTAAGCCCGTAGCAGCCACGTAAAACTTGCAACAACAAAGTAGAGGACGTCTAACTTGTTTTTGCAGGGCATGTTGTGATGTGATATGGTCAAGACATCATGCTAAATTTTATTGTATGAGATGATCATGTTTTGTAACCGAGTTATCGGCAACTGGCAGGAGCCATATGGTTGTCGCTTTATTGTATGCAATGCAATCGCGCTGTAATGCTTTACTTTATCAGTAAGCGGTAGCGATAGTCGTGGAAGCATGAGATTGGCGAGATGACAACGATGCTACGATGGAGATCAAGGTGTCGCGCCGGTGACGATGGTGATCACGACGGTGCTTCGAGGATGGAGATCACAAGCACAAGATGATGATGGCCATATCATATCACTTATATTGATTGCATGTGATGTTTATCTTTTATGCATCTTATCTTGCTTTGATTGACGGTAGCATTATAAGATGATCTCTCACTAATTATCAAGAAGTGTTCTCCCTGAGTATGCACCGTTGCGAAAGTTCTTCGTGCTGAGACACCACGTGATGATCGGGTGTGATAGGCTCTACGTTCAAATACAACGGGTGCAAAACAGTTGCACACGCGGAATACTCAGGTTATATTTGACGAGCCAAGCATATACAGATATGGCCTCGGAACACGGAGACCGAAAGGTCAAGTGTGAATCATATAGTAGATATGATCAACATAGTGATGTTCACCAATGAAACTACTCCATCTCACGTGATGATTGGACATGGTTTAGTTGATTTGGATCACGTAATCACTTAGAGGATTAGAGGGATGTCTATCTAAGTGGGAGTTCTTAAGTAATATGATTAATTGAACTTAAATTTATCATGAACTTAGTCCTGGTAGTATTTTGCAAATTATGTTGTAGATCAATAGCTCGCGTTGTTGCTTCCCTGTGTTTATTTTGATATGTTCCTAGAGAAAATTGTGTTGAAAGATGTTAGTAGCAATGATGCGGATTGGATCCGTGATCTGAGGTTTATCCTCATTACTGCACAGAAGAATTATGTCCTTGATGCACCGCTAGGTGACGGACCTATTGTAGGAGCAGATGCAGACGTTATGAACGTTTGGCTAGCTCAATATGATGACTACTTGATAGTTTAGTGCATCATGCTTAATGGCTTAGAATCGGGACTTCAAAGATGTTTTGAACGTCATGGAGCATATGAGATGTTCCAGGAGTTGAAGTTAATATTTCAAGCAAATACCCGAGTTGAGAGATATGAAGTCTCCAACAAGTTCTATAGCTAAAAGATGGAGGAGAATCGCTCAACTAGTGAGCATGTGCCCAGATTGTCTGAGTACTACAATCGCTTGAATCAAGTGGGAGTTAATCTTCCAGATAAGATAGTGATTGACAGAATTCTCTAGTCACCATCACCAAGTTAGTAGAACTTCGTGATGAACTATGATATGCAAGGGATAACGGAAACGATTCCCAAGCTCTTCGTAATGCGGAAATTGACGAAGGTAGAAATCGAGAAAAACATCAAGTGTTGATGGTAGACAAGACCACTAGTTTCAAGAAAAGGGCAGGGGGAAGAAGGGGAACTTCAAGAAGAACAGCAAGCAAGTTGCTGCTCAAGTGAAGAAGCCCAAGTCTGGTCCTAAGCCTGAGACTAAGTGTTTCTACTGCAAAGGGACTGGTCACTGGAAGCGGAACTACCCCAAGTGATTGGCAGATAAGAAGGATGGCAAAGTGAACATAAGTATATTTGATATACATGTTATTGATGTGTACTTTACTAGTGTTTATAGCAACCCCTCAGTATTTGATACTAGTTTAGTTGCTAAGATTAGTAACTCGAAACGGGAGTTGAAGAATAAACAGAGACTAGTTAAGGGTGAAGTGACGATGTGTGTTGGAAGTGGTTCCAAGATTGATATGATCATCATCGCACACTCCCTATACTTTCGGGATTAGTGTTGAACCTGAATAAGTGTTATTTGGTGTTTGCGTTAAGCATGAATATGATTTGATCATGTTTATTGTAATACGGTTATTCATTTAAGTAAGAGAATAAATTGTTGTTCTGTTTACATGAATAAAACCTTATATGGTTACACACCCAATGAAAATAGTTTGTTGGATCTCGATCGTAGTGATACACATAATCATAATATTGAAACCAAAAGATGCATAGTTAATAATGATAGTGCAACTTATTTGTAGCACTGCCGTTTAGGTCATATTGGTGTAAAGCGCATGAAGAAACTCCATGCTGATGGGATTTTGGAATCACTTGATTATGAATCAGTTGATGCTTGCGAACCATGCCTCATGGGCAAGATGACTAAGACTCCGTTCTCCGGAGCGAGCAACTGACTTATTGGAAATAATACATACTGATGTATGCGGTCCGATGAGTGTTAAGGCTCACGGCAAGTATCGTTATTTTCTGAACTTCACAGATGATTTGAGCAGATATGGGTATATCTACTTGATGAAACATAAGTCTAAAACATTTGAAAAGTTCAAAGAATTTCAGAGTGAAGTGGAAAATCATCGTGACAAGAAAATAAAGTTTCTACGATCTGATCGCGGAGACAAATATTTGAGTTACGAGTTTGGTCTTCAATTAAAACAATGTGGAATAGTTTCACAAACTCATGCCACATGGAACACCACAGCATAATGGTGTGTCCGAACGTCATAACCGTAGTTTATTGGATATAGTGCAATATATGATGTCTCTTACCGATCTACCACTATCGTTTTGGGGTTATGCATTAGAGACAGCTGCATTCACATTAAAAGGGCACCATCTAAATCTGTTGAGACGACATCGTATGAACTGTGGTTTGGCAAGAAACCAAAGTTGTCGTTTCTTAAAGTTTGGGGTTGCAATGCTTATGTGAAAAAGTTTCATCCTGATAAGCTCAAACCCAAATCGGAAAAGTGTGTCTTCATAGGATACCCAAAAAGTTACTGTTGGGTACACCTTCTATCACAGATCCAAAGGCAAGACATTCATTGCTAAGAATGGATCCTTTCTAGAGAAGGAGGTTCTCTCGAAAGATGTGAGTGGGAGGAAAGTAGAACTTGATAAGGTAATTGTACCTTCTCCCTTATTGGAAAGTAGTTCATCACAGAAATCTGTTCCTGTGACTACTACACCAATTAGTGAGGAAGCTAATGATGATGATCATGTAACTTCAGATCAAGTTACTACCGAATCTCGTAGGTAAACCGGAGTGAGATCCGCACCAGAGTGGTACGGTTATCCTGTTCTGGAGGTCATGCTACTTGACCATGACGAACCTACGAACTATGAAGAAGCGATGGTGAGCCCAGATTCCGCAAAATGGCTTGAGGCCATGAAATCTGAGATGGGATCCATGTATGAGAACAAAGTATGGACTTTGGTTGACTTGCCTGATGATCGGCAAGCAATTGAGAATAAATGGATCTTCAAGAGGAAGACGGACGCTGATAGTAGTGTTACTATCTACAAAGCTAGAATTGTCGCAAAAGGTTTTCGACAAGTTCAAGGTGTTGACTACGATGAGAGTTTCTCACTTGTATCTATGCTTAAGTCTGTCCGAATCATGTTAGCAATTGCCGCATTTTATGAAATCTGGCAAATGGATAAACAAAACTGCATTCCTTAATAGATTTATTAAAGAAGAGTTGTATATGATACAACCAGAAGGTTTTGTCAATCCTAAAGGTGCTAACAAAATATGCAAGCTCCAACGATCCATCTATGGACTGGTGCAAGCATCTCGGAGTTGGAATATATGGTTTGATAAGTTGATCAAAGCATATAGTTTTATACAGACTTGCGATGAAGCCTGTATTTACAAGAAAGTGAGTGGGAGCACTACAACATTTCTGATAAGTATATGTGAATGACATATTGTTGATCGGAAATAATGTAGAATTATTCTGCAAAGCATAAAGGAGTGTTTGAAAGGAATTTTCCAAAGAAAGACCTCGGTGAAGCTGTTGACGTATTGAACATCAAGATCTATAGAGATAGATCAAGACGCTTGATAAGTTTTTTTCAATGAGTACATACCTTGACAAGATTTTGAAGTAGTTCAAAATAGAACAGTCAAAGAAAGAGTTCCTGTCTGTGTTACAAGGTGTGAAATTGAGTAAGACTCAAAACCCGACCACGACAGAAGATAGAAAGAGAATGAAAGTCATTCCCTATGCCTCAGCCATAGGTTCTATAAAGTATGCCATGCTATGTACCAGATCTATTGTATACCCTACACTGATTTTGGCAAGGTAGTACAATAGTGATCTACGAGTAGAGCACTGGACAGTGGTCAAAATTATCCTTAGTGGAATAAGGATATGTTTCTCGATTATGGAGGTGACAAAAAGGTTCGTCGTAAAGGGCTACGTCAATGCAAGTTTTGACACTAATCCAGATGACTCTAAGTCTCAATCTGGATACATATTGAAAGTGGGAGCAATTAGCTAGAGTAGCTCTATGCAGAGCATTGTTGACATAGAAATTTGCAAAATACATACGGATCTGAATGTGGCAGACCCGTTGACTAAACTTCTCTCACAAGCAAAACATGATCATACCTTAGTACTCTTTGGGTGTTAATCGCATAGCGATGTGAACTAGATTACTGAATCTAGTAAACCCTTTGGGTGTTGGTCACATGAAGATGTGAACTAATCACATAAAGATGTGAACTATTAGTGTTAAATCACATGGTGATGTGAACTAGATTATTGACTCTAGTGCAAGTGGGAGACTGAAGGAAATATGCCCTAGAGGCAATAATAAAGTTATTATTTATTTCCTTATATCATGATCAATGTTTATTATTCATGCTAGAATTGTATTAACCGGAAACATAATACATGTGTGAATACATAGACAAACAGAGTGTCACTAGTATGCCTCTACTTGACTAGCTCATTAATCCAAGATGGTTATGTTTCCTAAGCATGGACAAAGAGTTGTTATTTGATTAACGGGATCACATCATTAGGTGAATGATCTGATTGACATGACCCATTCCATTAGCTTAGCACCCGATCATTTAGTATGTTGCTATTGCTTTCTTCATGACTTATACATGTTCCTATGACTATGAGATTATGCAACTCCCGTTTGCCGGAGGAACACTTTGTGTGCTACCAAACGTCACAACGTAACTGGGTGATTATAAAGGTGCTTTACAGGTGTCTCCAAAGGTACATGTTGGGTTGGCGTATTTCGAGATTAGGATTTGTCTCTCTGATTGTCGGAGAGGTATCTCTAGGCCCTCTCGGTAATGCACATCACTGAAGCCTTGCAAGCATTGCAACTAATGAGTTAGTTGCGGGATGGTGTATTACGGAACGAGTAAAGAGACTTGCCGGTAACGAGATTGAACTAGGTATGGGATACCGACGATCGAATCTCGGGCAAGTAACATACCGGTGACAAAGGGAACAACGTATGTTGTTATGCGGTCTGACCGATTAAAGATCTTCGTAGAATATGTAGGAGCCAATATGAGCATCCAGGTTCCGCTATTGGTTATTGATCGGAGACGTGTCTCGGTCATGTCTACATTGTTCTCGAACCCGTAGGGTCCACACGCTTAAGGTTACGATGACAGTTATATTATGAGTTTATACATTTTGATGTACCGAAGTTTGTTCGGAGTCCCGGATGTGATCACGGACATGACGAGGAGTCTCGAAATGGTCGAGACATAAAGATTGATATATTGGAAGCCTATGTTTGGATATCGGAAGTGTTCCGGGTGAAATCGGGATTTTACCGGAGTACCGGGAGGTTACCGGAACCCCCCGGGAGGTATATGGGCCTTAGTGGGCCTTAGTGGAAGAGAGGAGAGGTGGCCATAGATGGTCCACGCGCCCCTCCCCCCCTTGGTCCGAATAGGACAAGGAGAGGGGGCCGGCCCCCTTCCTCCTCTCTCTCCTCTTTTCCCCCCTTCGCGAATCGTATTCCAACTAGGAAAGGGGGGAGTCCTACTCCCGGAGGGAGTAGGACTCCTCTTGGCGCGCCTCCTCTTGGCCGGCCAGCCCCCCCCTTTGAGCCTTTATATACGGAAGCAAGGGACACCCCTAGAGACACAGGTTGATCCACGTGATCATATTCTTAGCCGTGTGCGGTGCCCCCTTCCACCATAGTCCTCGATAATATTGTAGCGGTGCTTAGGCGAAGCCCTGCGACGGTAGAACATCAAGATCGTCACCACGCTGACGTACTGACGGAACTCTTCCCCGACACTTTGCTGGATCGGAGTCCGGGGATCGTCATCGAGCTGAACGTGTGCTAGAACTCGGAGGTGCCATAGTTTCGGTGCTTGATCGGTCGGGCCGTGGAGACGTACGACTATATCAACCAAGTTAACGCTTCCGTTGTCGATCTACAAGGGTACGTAGATCACACTCTCCCCCTCTCGTTGCTATGCATCACCATGATCTTGCGTGTGCGTAGGAATTTTTTTGAAATTACTACGAAACCCAACAGATGCGGCCCGGGGGCCGCCCTTAGTTGTTTATCACCAGCGCGGAGCATAGCGCTTCCGTATGTGTACGGGCATAGCCGCTCCTCGGCAGTGTCGTCAGCCAGCGCGGAGCATGGTGCTTCCACTGGTACGTGGGAGGGGGCTCCCCTCCGGGAGGAGCCCCCGGGGCGTGTACAGCCCCGCCCTGACACGTGGCTGCCACGGTAGGGCCTGGCGAGGTGTATCTGGGCACCCGTGAGCCAGCGCGGGACTCACGGGGCCCTACCTCTAGGCGAGTTGCGCCTGGCACTGGGCCTTATCTTGTGATGTGTCCCTGCAAACTTGGTTAGATGCTGGCACTCTACGTCCTCGGGTCCCGGCCCTTGAGCTGGTCTCAGCCGTCGCTGGTATGCCAGGGAGCGATGCCGTGGACAAGACCAGAGGGTGAGGGCTGGAGAGCCAGTAAGAGCCCTGAGTCGCGATGCTCAGGTACCCCCCTTTAACGTGCAAGTGGTCGGCATGGAGAAGAAGAGGTGCCGTGGATAGGCATCAAATAATCAAGCATGGTGGGTCGAACGCATAGCCGGAAATAAACGCAACCCGAGGGGCGCTGACGGTGTCCTGGACTAGGGGGTACTCAACACGTCATCTCTGATCTGATAGATTGGGCCGAGGACCCCCGTGGCCGTATACTCATGGGCTAGTTCGGACAACTGCCGCGTACAAGGAAGATTCCACAAGACTTGGCGATCAAGACAAGGACTTCTCCCCACCGGCGTATTCGGCTAGGATTCTTGTTAACCTAGGCCTCTGGTGCATTATATAAACCAGGGCCAGGCTAGTCGATAGATAATATATACATACACTCATACCATAGGCTAGCCTCTAGGGTTTAGCCTCTTCGATCTCGTGGTAGATTTACTCTTGTACTACCCATATCATCAATATTAATCAAGCAGGACGTAGGGTTTTACCTCCATCAAGAGGGCCCGAACCTGGGTAAAACATCGTGTCCTCTGCCTCCTGTTACCATCCACCTTAGATGCACAGTTCGGGACCCCCTACCCGAGATCCGCCAGTTTTGACACCGACATTGGTGCTTTCATTGAGAGCTCTGCTGTGTGATCGACAAAAGGATCGATGGCTCGCCTGCAGATCAACTTCGACTTCGGCGTCTTCGTCACCAGTTCGACTGGTCACCTTAGTTCGCCAAGAATTGCGCCCCGTGTTCGGATCACCATGTTCGGACGAGGGCCTTCATCAAACATCAACTCCGATCTCTATCAAGATCACGGAGGAATCATCTATGGAGCTCGGGGGCTCAACGTCAACATTGCCCTCAAGCGACCGTGCTGTTTTTTTGGACAGCGAACTCGTATCTGCAGCCACCACCTCCTCGAGTATCGCTTTGACGATCGCTTTGGTGGAATTGTGCGGAATTGAGTCTATAACAACCCTGGAAAATTTCGTCGAGTTCCGATGGAGGAATCTCTGGCAATCCACGATATACCGGAGCCCTGTCAAATTTGGATGGGAATTTGGATGAGTTTAGGGCGTGGTGTCCAGCTTCTAGCTCGGACGTCCTTTGGAAGATCCAACCGTTTATCGGTTGCGGAATTCCTATATCTACCACCTCTCAAAATTTCAGCTCGATCCGACCGTCCAAACTCCGGGAACCTTCCGATTAGTGCATCACTTTTCGGATCTGTTTTCTGCGCGAAAATGAATCCGACCCGAGTTCATCATTTTTATGAACGGGATTTCGGACATCCCTTTTTGAAGGAAGTTTGGTATGGGGCATTGTGTTTTGTTCCCGAACACATCCCACTAACTTTAAGATCTTTTGAACATGATCTTCAACATCATGCTGGTGTCAAACCAGTCCGGTAATATTACTCCACGACTGCTGACCTGCGCTAGACACGTCGTCACTTTAGCCAAGCTCAACTTCTTCGGATCATCATCTCGGCAAGCCGAACAAGAGTCCGGCATCGCGAAGGATAAATCATCATCAATATCGCCGCCCCATGGATTACACGGAGCGGGCATACCGGCATCGCCGCACGGTCGCTTCATCAAGCCGGCATCAACCACGTCACGACCTGCATCGACAGGGCCGCACTATTGCTTCTTCAAACTGGTGTCCATCACGCCGACCTACTTCGACTCATCGGCTGACATCGAGGCTTCGACATCTCGGCTGGACCAGGGGCTTCGCCATCTCTTCATCAACCTACTCCGGACACTTCGGCGTCACTAGCCGACCAGCTCCGTCATGTTAGCTGGGCCAAGGGCTTTGCCTCGGCGAGTTAACCTTTACCAGCATTGCCATGCCGTCGTTTTATCGCCCATCAGGCAATGGGTGTGCGGAGCGAGTCCCAATTTTGGGAATCACCTTCCTTCAGATTGCTACAACAAATAAACCAGGTGCTATTAATCCTAATATTTTTTGCTTGTTTGGATTCATTTTTCCCAAGGAATTATTACTCTGGTTTGTCCATGATATGTACACAGGTCTATCAAATGGTGACCGCATTAACGATGGTCGCGTGGTGGTTCGATCAGTTTCCGTACATAGTCCGGCGAACGCCGCATCCGGAGCTCGGACCGACCTGTGAATTCAGGCTTTGCCACGCCTTACTACATCACGCCGATGCCCTGCATCGACATTGACTTCGGCGCCATGCCATATTTCTTCTATTCCTCACTTTGCATAAATTATTTATTGTGCAACATTTTTTAATTATCATTATTACTATTATCTCCGGTTTGCACTATTTTTTGTGCACAGGAAAATGATCCGTGGACTTCGGCGTCACTCTGCCGGTCTGCATTGACCGTGCTATGTCACCACTTCGTCGTGTCGAGCTCTCCGCTCCGCCACCTCGGGACCGGCTTGGGGGATGGAACCTTGCCCCGCATCAAGCTTGGACCGCGTCATCAATACCGAACACATTAACCAGCTAAGTCGCTTTCATGCTCAAAGCTTTAATTTCTAACTTGTGTTCGGTTCGACCAAGCATTATACTTTTTTGGAAAAAAGTTGCTTGTAAATTTTTTTCGTTGTCCAAACTTTGTTTGTGACACACAAATTCAAGGACCCAATTCACTTGGGGGCTTCCTTTATGAAGCTTTTCCTCTTGCATGTGATTATACTTGTACGGCTTCGTTCCTTGTTCGTGTATTATGCCACAATATGCACCATATTGACTTAAGCGATTTGCAAGCTGGGTTGCCTCGCTCCTGTGTTTACCCATACATTCCCGATTGTTCGGCAGGGAGTAAAGGGAGCACCTCTGCGATTGTCACGATCGGGTCAACCGAGCCGGACCTCAGACTGGGTGAAGCCGAAAGCTAGCGCTCTTATAGTTTTCAATGATGGTCGGCACACAACGGAACTCATGAGTACAAAAAATCTATTGCACAAGTCTCATAATAACAATGAGCACCGAAGAAAGGTATCGGTGGGGGTACTATTTTCTTCGAAGATGCTTCTTACACTTCACGGTAATATAGCATAATTTCCCTGAGCGCGCTTTGTCTGTTACAGCCTTATGGCCTGATTGCCTGGTTATTGGAAACACCGTCGATATTCTCGACCGATGGAGTACATAACACTTTTCGGTCCTTGACCGAAGAGGGAGAAGCTGACGGTCGGTTAAGACGCGTTTAAAGTTCGGTTGAACATAGATATGATATAAGTACTTCGGTACATGCAATCATTCTTCTACCCAAGTCACTTGGGGGCTCTTAAGTTTATTTGAGCCGTTTAATAATAAGTGTTCTTCTTCTTAGTCGTTGCAAAGTTTTATTATTATTTATCACTCCTTTTTTCGACACGAGTGTGCGGTCACTAGCCGGGGAGCCTAATTTCTCTCTCAAAGCCGCTAGAGTTTAGTTTGCTAAACTGGCCTGATGAGAAGTACTCCGCCCTCGGGATAGGAGGTTGAAGCCGTAGGCTGACCCGCTCAAAGTCTTGAGATAGGATGTATCATGTTAAAGCACGACAAAAGCACTTCTTTTTTCTAAGACCAACTTTTGGATTGGCACCGAACACTTGATATTGTTCGGACGTCATGTTTTTACTGACGTTTCTTGGTTTTCCAAGCCTTTTGGCACTTTTAAACTATTTGTGCTTTTCCAGCATTAGTCTCGCAGTGCAACGCCGGACACCTTTAGGGATTCGGCAAAAACATTCTCAGATATTGCTATATATGCATTGGTTTCGAATTGTGTCTTCGGTCAATAGTTGGGTTGCCCGGCTCCTACACTTGCTTCCTACGTTCCGTTTTGTTTGGCTAGGCGTGCAAAGGGAGAACCACTGCGATTGTGCTTCCAGCTCACATGGTTAAGCACCTCAGTGGAGAAAGCCGAAAACTGACTTTCACAATAAGCGTAAACTGGTTAGCGAACCAATGACTATGTTAAATGATGGGCCGTTCATAACATTGGCCGAAGTGTTTACGGCTTGACCCCGATTGTCGCCGAACACTACCGGGGGCTATTAACTGGCCTCCCAAACTAAATCCTCAATATTTTGCTCTTACATTAGAGCTGAGGTTTAATGATCATGCTTAGCATGACAACCCAAAGAAAGGAACCGATAGCGGGTCTATTTTCTTTGGAAGACATTTCTTCTGTTAAACAGTAATATAACTCTTTGCGTACCTTTGTTTATAAAACCGTATGGCCAGATTGCCTTGTTTTTTGTAAATCTTTGCCCTCATAAAGGCTTTATAAAGTAGGACAAACACTCCTCGGCTACTGGCCGAGGAGGTGGAAGCCGATGGTCGGTCAACAAAGTTTTGTACAATGCGGATCTGAGCATTAATGACGTAAAGTACTTGGATAAATAGAGTCATTACACATAATTTGTGATTTTACTATGGATATTGATCCTTAATTCGGCCACCCGTGCCTGCATTAAGGCTCGGGGGCTACTGGGCTTCGGGCTTATTATTTACAAATATTAAAGGGGCACATCGATCCCCTGATCTGGTGTTGCCACCTGACCAGTGTCTCGGGGGCTACTGCATTGCTTGTCCAATGCAGAAAATTTTATGTGCAATATAGTTTCTGAGGAGATTTTGATCCTCAGGTTGGTCGGCTGCACCCAACCTGAGTCTTGAGGATTGAGCACGCCGCTTTTAGTGTCCCGAAGTATTCTGACGAGCTTGGATTTGATCCTCAGGCCGATTTAGCAAATCAACCCGAGTCTCAGCGGCTACTGGGATCAACGGTCTTACGTCATCCTTCAGGTGCATCTCGGGTTTTAAACCGATACACACCTTGAGGGCTACTGGCTATATATCTCAGCAGAGAATAAATTGCACCAATAAAAATTATTAACAAAAATCGGCCCACATTCGGGATGGTGCACCACCTCGGAAGCAGTCTGGCTAAAGCTCGGGCGTTAGTGGCTGGCTCCATAGAGGGCATTTCTGGCATTAAGCTTGGCTAAAATCCTTCAAACTTCTTTTAACCAAGGTGATTTACGACACCTCGGATACAGTCCGGCGTTGGAGCTCGGATACATAGTCCGGCGTTGGAGCTCGGATACATTCCGGCGTTAGAGCTGGGAAGCGGTCCGGCGTTGGTGCTCGGCTGCAAAAGATACCTCGAATGCAGTCCGGCTTTGGAGCTCGGACGCAAGAGGACGCTGTCGCCCGGGAACAATTTCAAACCCGAGGTGTGGCATAAAAATAACAAGGCATTGATAAAGGCTGGAAACTTAAAGGGGCTCCTCGGATACCCGATGTATAAACTTGTCAAATTCATTTCGGCGATCCTCAAGATCGAAGATGAGAAGATTTGTTGGACCAGTTTTCAAGACCGACGACCGAAGATGAAGAACAGTTCGGAAGAATTGAGGAGCGTCCCTTACTTTAAGACCGGTTCAGGGGGCTACTGACGGTGTCCTGCACTAGGGGGTACTCACCATGTCGTCTCCCGATCTGTTAGATTGGGGAGAGGACCCCCGTGGCCGTATACTCATGGGCCAGTTCGGATAGCTGCCGCATACATGGAAGATTCCACAAGACTTGGTGATCAAGACAAGGACTCCTCCCCACCGGCCAGCAGTATGCGTATGGCTTCAAGCCTAGCCACAGGAGCAAATGTTTCATCGAAGTCAATGCCCTCCACTTGAGTATATCCTTGAGCAACGAGACGAGCTTTGTTTCTGACAACTTGACCATGCTCATCTTGCTTGTTGCGGTATATCCATTTGGTGCCTATTATGTTGTGCTTCCGTGGATCAGGACGCTTAACCAGTTCCCATACATTATTCAGCTCAAACTGTTGAAGCTCTTCTTGCATAGCTTGAATCCATTCAGGTTCCATGAAGGCTTCTTCAACTTTCTTGGGTTCTGATATTGATACGAATGCGAAGTGCCCACAGAAATTTGCTAGCTGAGTTGCCCTTGAACGAGTGAGTGGACCAGGTGCATTGATGCTGTCAATTATTCTGTCAATCTGCACTTCATTTGCAACACGAGGATGTACAGGGCGAAGACTTTGCTCTTGCTGATCTGTGTTGTTGTTGGGAGGAATGTCTTCAGGCTGAGCATTGTCTTCATGTTGATCAGGTGCTGAGATGATAAGTTCTTCTTCAGGATGAGCTTCAGAAGGTATAATCTCTCCAGTTCCCATAAGTTTGATTGATTCACTAGCTGGAACTTCATCTAACACATTTGGCAGTTGCTCTCTTTGTGAACCATTTGTCTCATCAAACCGCACGTCCACTGTTTCAACCACTTTGTAATGGAAGAGATTGAAGACTCTGTAGGAGTGTGAATCCTTTCCATATCCTAGCATAAAGCCCTCATGTGCTTTTGGTGCAAACTTTGAGGTGTGGTGTGGGTCATTGATCTAGCACTTTGCGCCAAATACTCTGAAGTAACTGACATTTGGCTTCTTGCCAGTTAGGAGTTCATACGATGTCTTGTTCAGAAGCTTGTGAAGATAAACACGATTGATTACATGGCATGCAGTATCAATGGCTTCAGTCCAGAATTTTCTTGGAGTCTTGTATTCATCTAGCATTGTTCTGGCCATCTCAATGAGTGTTCTGTTCTTGCGTTCGACGACGCCATTCTGCTGTGGCGTGTACGGAGCTAAGAATTCATGTGTGATGCCCAAGGTATCCAGATATGTATGAAGGCCAGTGTTCTTGAATTCAGTGCCATTGTCACTTCTGATGTGCTTTATCTTGGCGCCAAAATTGTTCATAGCTCGACTGGTGAAGCGTCTGTAGACATCCTGCACTTCAGTCTTGTAAAGGATTATGTGCACCCAAGTATATCTAGAATAATCATCAACAATGACAAAGCCATAGAGGCAAGCAGAAGTAGTAAAAGTTGAGTAGTGAGTGGGACCGAAAAGATCCATGTGGAGCAGTTCGAAGGGTTGTGTAGTAGTCATGATTGTCTTCGAAGGATGTTTTGCCCTTGTCATCTTCCCTGCTTCACAGGCACCGCATAAGTGATCCTTTTCGAACTTGACGCCCTCGATGCCTATGACACGCTTCTTCTTCGCAAGGGTGTGGAGGTTCCTCATGCCAGCATGCCCAAGCCTCCGATGCCAAAGCCAGCATTCTGAAGCTTTTGCAAGAAGACATACTGCAAGTTGTGGTCCTGCTGAGAAATCTACCACGTACAAATCACCTTCCCGATACCCTTCAAACACTAGAGATTTGTCAGATTCCATTAGTACCAGGCAACGATATTTTCCAAACATTACGATCATATTCAAATCGCAAAGCATTGAGACAGACGTTAAGTTGAAACCAAGGGATTCAACAAGCATGACTTTATCCATGTGTTGATCCTTTGAGATTGCAACTCTATCTAGACCCAATACCTTACTTTTACCAGTGTCAGCAAATGTGATGTGGCTCTTGTCGGATGGACGTAATGTTGAGTCCATAAGAAGGCTTCTTTTGCCAGTCATGTGATTTGTACACCCAGTGTCAATAATCCATTCTGAAGACTTTGAAGTCGCTGGTGTCGTACCCTACAGTGCAGTTAGGGGGATAGGCTTCACGAAGAGAATTGTGAAGCATAAACATTTGACGAACCAGTGGGTTATGAAAACTTGGATCCAGATAAGGACTAATAGGGAGAGTAGCATGCGATTCAGGAACGAAGTACATAATGATGCCATTCGGGCATTTTATCTTGCGCCCTACAAGATTTTTAAGGTCCCCAGCAATAGCATCAGAAGATTTTGTTATTCTGCTGGAGACCTTTCCCTGCAAAAGAGAGTTAAGCTTTCTTAACCACCCACATCTTCAAGGGTGGCTTAGAAGCAATAAGTCTAAGTGCAGCATCTGAGAATTTTGGCTTTGAAGCCTTAGCAAACAGTCTAGCAGGTGGACAATAATACTCATAGGAATAAGCAAAATAATTTTTGGTCATATGAACATGACGGTTCGATGAACCGCTCTCATATTCATATGCCTGAGTATGGTTTCCCTGCAAAACATTTGCGTTAGCGTGACTCAGGTGAGTCCTCTGTTTGTATGAAACCATTGGACCGTATGAAGCCTTTGGTCTAAGGTTTGTCTTCTTCAAGTGAGGTGTCATGAAGAGATTCACAGGAAGATTTTCCAGACACCTTTTGGAAACCCAGATCTTCTTCATAGGAGGTCCATTCCTGCAGTTAGTACCAATGTATCTGGCAAACACTTCACCATTCTGATTCTTAAACAGTTTATAGTTTGCATCAAAGGATTCATCAATGATAATGGGGTTAGCACAAGTGAAGCCAGATAAGTCGGATGGATCTGCTGAAAGTTCCTTTGCAGCAACCCATGTGGTTTTGGGGTACTGCTCAGGTTTCCAGTAAGAGCCATCCGCATTGATTTTCCTCACAAATCCAACACCCTCTTTCCTAGGGTTTCGGTTCAGAATCTGCTTCTTGAGGACATCACATAATGTCTGATGTACTTTAAGACTTTTGTACATCCCTGTTTCAAGCAATGTCTTCAACCGAGCATTCTCATCAGCAATAGCAGTGGTATCCTCAGCAGAGGGGTTAGTTACCACATCAACAGTTGAAGATATTGCAATAGCAGTAGCAGTGGAACATTCAGCAACAGAATTAGCATTATCACGCTCAATGCATTTAAGACATGGTGGTTCAAATCCTTCCTGAGCGGGACTGATCTGTTCGGAGCGAAGTGACTCGTTTTCCTTTTGAAGATCTTCATGAGCCGCTCTCAATTTCTCAAGTTCTTGCTTCCTTTGAAGATAATCATAGGAAAGCTTTTCATGAGTTGTTGAGAGAGTATCAAGACGATCTTCAAGTTCCTGATACTTAACGTGAAGGTTTTTTATGTCTTCAATTAAGGATTCAGATCGAGTCATTTCAGCACCCAACAGATCATCGCTTCTGTCTAACAGTTTTTGAATATGTTCCATAGCTTTCTGTTGTTCAGTTGCAATTTTAGCAAGTGTTTTGTAGCTGGGTTTTGAATCACAGTCAGAGTCATCGTCACTAGATGTTTGATAGTGAGTAGTGCGTGTGTTTACCTTGGCACCGCGTGCCGTGAAGCAGTAGGTAGGAGTGGAGTCGTTCTTGTCGTTTGCGTCGGTGTCGGTGATGCAGTCATTGTCTTCAGTGTTGAAGATGGACTTGGCGACGTATGCTGTAGCCAGACTCGCAATGCCAGAATCAGACTCCTCCTCAGACTCCACCTCTGCCTCCTCAGATGCGGACTCCTCCTCTGAATCCATCTCCTTTCCAACAAACGCACGTGCCTTGCCAGATGAACTCTTCTTGTGTGATGAAGACTTGGATGAAGACTTGGAAGAAGACTTTGAGTATTTCTTCTTTTTCTTGTCGTCAGAATCATATTCTTTGCTCTTCTTCTTCCTTCTGTTCTCATTGTCCCACTGTGGACACTCAGAGATGAAGTGTCCAGTTTTCTTGCACTTGTGACATGTTTTCTTCTTGTAGTCATGAACAGAAGCTTCATCATTCCTTGAGCTTGATCGTGAAGATTTTCTGAAGCCTTTCTTCTTGGTGAATTTTTGGAACTTCTTCACTATCATTGCAAGTTCTCTTCCAATGTCTTCAGGATCATCAGAACTGCAGTCAGATTCTTCTTCAGATGAGGAGACATCTTTTGCCTTCAAGGCACGAGTTCGCCCATAGTTTGGACCGTAGATATCTCTTTTCTCAGAAAGCTGAAACTCATGTGTGTTAAGCCTCTCAAGTATGTCAGACGGATCGAGTGTCTTGAAATCAGGACGTTCTTGAATCATCAGGGCCAGGATGTCAAACGAACTATCAAGTGATCTCAGCAGCGTCTTGACGATTTCATGTTTGGTGATCTCAGTGGCGCCGAGGGCTTGAAGCTCATTTGTGATGTCAGTGAGCCGGTCAAATGTGTGCTGGACATTCTCATTGTCATTTCGCTTGAAGCGGTTGAAGAGGTTGCGAAGAACACTGATTCTTTGATCTCTCTAGGTTGAGACGCCTTCATTGACCTTGGAGAGCCAGTCCCAGACCAGCTTGGATGTCTTCAAGGCACTCACACGGCCATACTGTCCTTTTGTCAGATGACCACAGATGATATTTTTGGCAGTAGAGTCCAGTTGAGTGAACTTCTTGACATCAGCAGCAGTGACACCTTCTCCAGCCTTGGGAACGCCGTTCTCGACGACATACCATAGGTCGACGTCAATGGCTTCAAGATGCATGCGCATCTTATTCTTCCAGTAGAGATATTCAGTTCCATCGTAGACGGGGCACGCAGCGGAGACTTTGATTATCCCTGTAGTTGACATAGCTAAAACTCCAGGTGGTTAAACCGAATCACACAGAACAAGGGAGCACCTAGCTCTGATACCAATTGAAAGTGCGTTATATCGACTAGAGGGGGGGTGAATAGGCGATTTTTATGAAAGTCTTCAAAACGTGAGAATTATGAAGACAAACAGTGAAGATTATGCCTATTACTAAGCAGCGGAAGTTAGATTACACTAGGCCAGCCATGGTCATGTATTCAACAGAGTGAAAGCATAATGACAAACAGCTTCAGTGTAATAAGGATCAGGTAGGAAGAAGTTATGAAGCCAAACAGATCATACATTCACGTTGTGAAGACAAAAGATAAAGCACGCATGCAATGGCTTCACAATGAGTAACAGTAAGAAAAAGGAAGTGAAGATGAAACCAGTGACTCGTTGAAGACAATGATATGTTGGACCAGTTCCAGTTGCTGTGACAACTGTACGTCTGGTTGGAGCGGCTAGGTATTTAAACCTTACGACACACAGTCCCGGACACCCAGTCCTGAACACACAGTTCAGGACACCAAGTCCTCACCGTATTCTCCTTGAGCTAAGGTCATTTAGTCCTCGCCCAATCAATCTGGTAAGTCTTCAAGGTAGACTCCCAAACCTTCACAGACTTCGTTCACTGGCAATCCACAATGTCTCTTGGATGCTCTGAACGCGAAGCCTAACCGTCTGGAGGATTCACAGTCCTCAAGTGTAATAAGTCTTCAGATCACACAGACACAAAGACTTAAGTGATGCCCAATTTACTCTGGCTTTGGGTGGTTAGGGCTTTTCTCCTCTCTAGGAATTTTTCTCTCAAAGGCTTCGAGGTGGGTTGCTCTCAAACGACAAAAGCCGTGCACTGAAATCTGAGCAGCCAACCGTTTATGGTTGTGGGGGTGGGCTATTTATAGCCACTTGGCAACCCGACCTGATTTGTTCGAAATGACCCTGGGTCACTAAGGAACTGACACGTGTTTCAACGGTCAGATTTCGAACTCTCATGGCAACTTTACTTGGGCTACAAGCAAAGCTGACTTGTCCGGCTCTAGACAAGATTCGCTCTCATTGTCTTCGCTCGAAGACATAGGTTTTTGATTTAGGCATCACTTCAGTCATTCTGACTGGTTCTCCTGGACCCCACTTAACAGTACGGTGGTTCCTATGACTCAACACAAAATAAAAAGAACTACGAAAGATCTAAGTCTTCGAGTTCCATAGGCTTCATAACGTGTCTTGTTTTGTCATAGTCTTCAATGTGAATATCTTCATATACCACCTTTGTCTTCAATGTCTTCATACATTTTTAGGGGTCATCTCTGGTAGTAAAACCGAATCAATGAGGGACTTCTACCTGTGTTTTCCTGCAATTCTCACAAACACATTAGTCCCTCAACTAGGTTTATCGTCAATACTCCAAAACCAACTAGGGGTGGCACTAGATGCACTTACAATCTCCCCCTTTTTGGTGATTGATGACAAACTAGTTGAAGTTTTCAACGGGGAATATAAAGTGTGAAGTTTGTAAAGGAATTGTCTTCATAAGTTGCAAGGGCTCCCCCTGAAGATGTGCATATAAGTTAATTTGCTTTTGGAATGCAAATGCACATGGCAGGTTGTACTTGTGGAGATCCGCTTCAGCTTATGATGACAATCCACTATGCATGTGAAGGTATATGAAGATAATGACATGCATAATGGAAAATGGACGTCTGCAGAATGAGATAAGTGCGGAATTTATCGTCGCACATGCGGAATTTATCTTCGCAAACAGAGTGGTAAACAAGTAGCAGACGACCATCGAGTTTTAGTGTTTACAACTCAAAGAACCAAATGAAGCAAAATCAAGAGTTGTAAACACGAAGCAAAATAGAACAAAACATAAGGCACTCGCCCATATTGACCCGCTTGAAGACTATAAACATCATATGCTTCTCCCCCTTTTGTCAGTAATGACCAAAAAGGTTTGAAGACATAGAGTTTTCTACGCGTTCCCAGGCGCAGCAGGGTCGGTGGAGTAGTTTGGCGGTGCAAAACTTGGAGGTGCTGAAGCAGATGGTGGCGATGTAGCATCGTCGTCTTCATCAATGATCCTTGCAGTAACTGTGGCAGCAGATGAAGAAAACTCAGAGTCTTCAAGTGACGGTGTGTTGCGCATCACAGCCCTTCTAGGAGGTGCGGTGTCAAATTTGAAGCGCTCTGTGAAGCCATCCTCTTCAAGTTCAGCTTCAGTGTAGATCATTGAGAGCCCTTTCCACGTACGACAGCAAGTCTCATGTGTAACGAAGGCATTCTTGGTGGCAAGGTTTCGAAGACGATTGACATCCACCAAGAGGCTCTTCATCTGACGTTTCAGCCAGTCGTGATGCCTATCTTGCTTTTGGTGAAGGGCCACAAGAAGCTCTCGGTCAGTGAGGACACGAGAACGCTTCTTGGGTCTTGGAGCATTTGTGCTATCTGTGGCTTCAGTAGATGCTGGTGCACGTGTAGTGCCAGCCATCGGATAGACCCTGGACATGGCTTCAACACCTTCAACATTCTGCGTGAAGCTCTGGTGTTCGGCGTTCTGAAGACTTATCGGTTGCTTGGCAGGCTCAGGGTATATTGCTTCAGCAGAGATATCCACATCTGGCAGGAAGATCCGATGGTTTCGAGCTGAGGGCTGATACGAGATCGTAGAGTGCAGTTTGATCAGCCTCATCACCCAAGGGGCATAGAACTTTAGACCAAATAAGTCCGAGCCTGACGCTGCAAGTTGGCGTATGAAGAGATCCTATGCGTTGAAGCATTTGCCATGCATGATATAGAATATGAGAGTCTTCATTGCACCCTCAATCTTGGCATGTGGTGAGTGTCCCTTAATGGGCCAGAGAGTCCGCCGGATAATGTGATATATGGTCCTGGGCAGGTACTCTAGGTCTTCAACAAAGAACTCAGTTGGATAGGGTGCATCCTGAGGCAATGGCTTCATCATTGAGAGCATCTGACTCATATTGGGTTCAGGTCTCTGAAATATACTCTCAATAGCTTCAGAATGAAGTTGACAGCCTTCCTCGAAGAATTCGCCTGGAGTGGGCAGGCCGGTGAGCTCAATGATATCAAATGCATTGGCTTCATGATGGACATTTCCGGTCATCCACTCCAGGATCCAAGTCTTCGGAGCTCTGTTGTATCCTTTGGTATGGAGAGTGGCATAAAACTGAAGCAGAAGCTCTTCGTTCCAGTGCTCTTCATCAGTCACAAACGGCAGCAGACCCACTTGCCTGAAGCAGTCCAAAGCTTCCTCAAGACATGGCAGACCAGCAATGGCTTCAACCTCAAGGCGCTTGTGCGGAAAGATGCGGCCTTGGTTGTATAAGATGCATGAATAATAGCTGCGCTGAGAATAGCTCCAGAACCTGTCTGATACAATCCTTTCCCTTGAATAGGGTTCTTGGAGCTATTGAAAAATGTATTGTCTGCCTTGAAGCTGTTTATATCAAAGGAGCCAGGTGCTGATGCAGGACCTGGGAACCTTGGAAGCCTTGGGACTGGCTTCTGGACATGAGGCCTATGCTCTATGTGATAATCAAACTGTGGACCTGCAGCAGATTCAGGAACTGAAGTGTCTGGCTCAGTGGCTTCGCTGTCCGCTGAAGCATTTGGTGGGGCGGGCTCCACATTGGCTTCAGTGTTTGTAGTTGGAGGGACAACCTCAGGCACATTCTCCTGGAGAACTGCATCTTGATGGAGCGGTGGAGTGGGTTCTGGAGGTGCTTCTTCATTGTCTTCGGCTGATGCAGCCGGGATTTCTGCAGACTGGGCTTGAGGCCATGGACCTTTGCGAAGCCTACGGAACGCAGACGACGCTTGTGGGGTCGGAGTGGGCTGAACCTCAAAGTCTTCTTCCTCCTGAGGGCGATCCGCCCATGACTCATCTTGTGCCATTGGCGTCAGAGGATGACCAATACTGATGAGTTCGCTTGTTTCAAGCTGAGGAAGGGCTGCATCATCTTGCACATTGTCCTGATGACCAATGTCTTCAGCAGCTATTGGGTCGGCTGCTGGAATATCTTCAGCGTCAGGAGCCTCTGTGGGAGCAGGCTCATGAACTGTCAGTCTTCTTTCTGCATTGGGGTGAATGACAGAAAGGGGTTCAACCATCAAGGGCTCTGTGGGAGCAGCCCTAGATTTCTTGACTTTGCGCTTCTTTTTGCTGGGGGCAGTAGGAGAGGCTTCAGAGCTCTTCCTTTTTCTGGCTTCAGCTTCTACAGCTCTTGTCTTCTTTAGCTCTGAAGCTGTTGACCGGCTCTTTGGCTTCGAGCCAGTCGTGGCGGTTGGGAAGACAATCGGAATAGCTGCTTGTCTTGATGCCTCTGGTTCACTCACAGCAGGCTACTTCTTCTTCTTTGCGGCCATCTTGGGGTCGATGCCAGGACGCCCAAGTGCCTTGCGCTTTTTAGCCTCGTTGTAGGCTTGAACACATTTGTCTGCCAAAGACTTCATCCTTTCACGCGAGCCCTGAGCTTCAGCATGCTTCTTCAGAAAGTTTTCTTTGAGCTCATGCAGCATGATTTTGAAGCTCCTCACTTCCTGCACGCTGAGGCTGGCCATGTGCTGCTTGAACTGAGCCTTTTCGTGATCAATTTTATGCTTCAGCTCAACAATGCGCTGAGCAATGGCCAGTTCTGAAGCAATTGCACCTTGGAAGGCGACGCCGAGTCCAACAGGCAGCTGCAGATCATTGAAGCTTATGTCTGGTGAGTCAAACCATTCATCGATGAAGCTGTGGATGATGGCGACATCAAAGAGAGGCAGATTGTTGAAGATTTCCGCTTCTTCCTTGCTTTTGATGAGCTGCTCTAGTGCGTCATCGCCCAGATTTTCATCGCTTGATGGATCAATGGCTTCACTTCGCAGAATGGCAGCAGCAGTGAGCTCTTTGCCTGTTTGTTGCTGGGGCTCCTTTTCCTTCAGGGGCTTGGAGACGCGGGATACGTCTTCAGACTGCACACTGACTTCAGGAGGAGCAGTTTTCAATGGCTTCGCCCTTGAGACTTTTGAGGCAGGGGCCGGCTTTGAAGCTTTTGGTTTCTTTGTCTGCTTTGGCTTCGGCACGGCAGGAGCTTCATCAGACTCAGAATCAGCTGGAGGGTCATTCACAGCAGTCCCTTGGACTAAGATGTGGGTGATCAGGCCCTCAAGATTGGCAAACGGACCGATGATGTTGGGTTCCGCATCGCGTGTGCCATCTGCCCTTGGTGAGGAGGGACCAGGGTTGAAGTCAAGCCCAAATTTCTTCTTGTTTAGCTTCACTAACTGTTGGGCAAACTAAAAGTTGCGCTTGAAGAGATTGTCGTCACGACACCAGAGAAGTGACGACGGATGTGCATCATCAGGCTGTGGTCCTCGGACCATGCAAGGGTAGAAGCCTTGAGCAATGGCTTCATCTCTGGTCCTGGGTACAAGGTTCTTGTATAAGATATCCCCCCATGGACTCTTGATAGCATTCTTTTCAGCATACTCCTGGGTGACGAAGCGGTATTTGAACCACTGTTCTGCCCAATAGCGTCGAATCCATTGGATTCGGGTTTTGCGCTGCCCATAGCTCTCTTCTGGATCTGTTTTGTACATTTCTGCCAAGTCTTCAGGCAGATCCTTGGAAGTTCCCTCACGTCTCTGTCTGCCCCCCTTTCTTGCTGCTGCTACTGAAGCCATAAACTTTAACTTGAAAGGCTTCAAAACTTTCAAGGGCTTTCCTTTTCTGGACCAATAGGAACTGGCTTCAGGAGAGTTTATGTGATGCTGTAGGAATTCTGCAAATGAATGCAGACTATGAGAACCGAAGGATTCTCCCACGGACATGTACCTGTGACAGCATTAAGGTGCGAGGGAAGGGGAAGAGGTCATATGCATTCTCAGAAGGTTTTGAAGATTAATCAGTTTAGAAGACATTGACCTCATCGTGCGAAGACATTTACCTCCATCAAGAGGGCCCGAACCTGGGTAAAACATCGTGTCCCCTGCCTCATGTTACCATCCACCTTAGACGCACAGTTCGGGACCCCCTACCCGAGATCCGCCGGTTTTGACACCGACAGGCGCCCCCAACAAGGTAAGCTAACAACATGAAATAAAAGGGATACATGCCGCAGGGACGGACCCACGCGGCCTGGGAATAATGCAGCCCTGGGGGGCGCTCCCAGTTGGAAATGAAACTTGAAAGATGTCACCTGATGATGTTGAGGATGAAGGAGTGTTGGTGTAGCAGACTCGGTGGGCTGCGGAAGCCGATCCTCATGAGCCCCTAGGCCTAGGGGCCTCGGGAGGCTCCGGAGGCGCTAGTGGCTCCTCACGGACCATCTCCATCTCCGCCAGGGCTGCGGAACGCCTGGCCTCTTGAGCCTCTATGATACCCCTCATGAGGCGCTGGTACGTGGCAGCCGCATTCGGCAAGCCGTAAGGCATGCGAACGTAGCTGTGGGGTGGACCTTCGCAGCGCCCCACTCGCGAGGGCCAGAGGCGCTCCAGAGAGGCGACTCGATTGAGCCCTGGTATGTCGATGCAGACGCGCAGCCCACCATCCTCGCCTGGATGGGGAGCCACAGCTGGTAGGCGGCGGCCGCCTTTCATGACTCTTGACTCCTGTAGCTCCCGAATGGCCTTGCTGACGAACTCCTGGGGGTCTGGCTCTCCTTGCCTTACTCCTTCTTGAGGGAAACGTGCTTCGAAACACGCCTCCATGTGGTGCCCAAGCGCCTCCCTCGTGACCTTAGCCAGGTCGGTGGCCCTCCAGGGGAGAGCCCCCGAGCCCTGCCTGAGGAGGGCGCCGGGCGCGCTTTCCTATGCGATGGAAGGAGGTTCCCCCTGGGCAGGCACGGGCCCTGAGGGGCCGGGCCGGACGATGTCTTCTTCTTCTTGGGGGCAGTCTCGGGAAGCCTCCTGCTTCCGCGATCCGGGTCTTCCAGTGATGCGGCCTGAAAGGCTCGTTACAGGGAACACACCGCGTCCTTCTCTTCACAGGGCACCGTGATGACTCCGCCACTTCCTGGCATCTTGAGGACGTTGTAGCCATGGTGAGTTACGGCCATGAACTTGGCCAGCGCTGGGTATCCAAGGATGGCGTTGTACGGCAGGCGAATGTGAGCGACGTTGAAGTCGATGAGCTCGGTGTGGTAGTTGTCGCGTGCCCCGAAGGTGACAGGGAGGCAGACCTGCCCAATCGGGACCGTGGAGCCGTCGGTGACTCCGGAGAAAGGCTTGGTTGGCTGAAGCTGGTTGTAGGGCACTTGGAGATTGTTGAATGTTTCCACGAACAGGACGTTGAGCCCTTCCCTGCCATCGATGAGGGTCCTGGTGACCACCACGTTGCTGATGATTGGGGAACAAAGCATCGGGAGGACTCCGGCTGTGGCTGCACACTTGAGCTGATCTGCTGAGCTGAACGTGATGGCGCACGCCGACCACCTGAGAGGGCGCGTGGCTTCGAGCTTGGGGAGGACTGCATTCACTTCGCGGGTGAACTGCTTGAAGATGCGTTGAGAGGCTGGGGCTTGAGCCCCGCCCAGGATGCAGGCGATCGCGTGCGGCTCCTGGAAGCCCCCAGCCCCCTCGTCCTGATGGCGGTCCTCGTTTCTCCTTGGCTGCGGCGGCAGCGGAGGGAGGCCTGCGTTGCCTTGCGGGCGATCCTCGCAAGGCTGATCCCTCCAGTCTCCCTCGCGAGGCGGGTCTTGCCAGCGATCCTCGCGAGGTCGATCGCGCCACCCCTGGCGCGGGCAGCGGTCTTCCCAGCGTCCTGCGTTCCTTCCTCCTCCTCGACCGTAGCCCCGGTCACCGTGGTCGGGGCGACGGCTGATCCTTCCTTCTCGCACGGCTCGGAGCTCTTGACATTCGTTGGTGTTGTGGGTGTGGAGGTCGTGGTACACACAGTACCGATTGCCCTTGGAAGATTCAGGCTGATGTCTGCCCCGCTTGGTGTCTGGTTCTGCCGCGAGCACGGCAGCCCCCTTGCGCTTCACATCCTTGGCCTTGGGCTTCTTCTCTTATGGGTATGCGGCAGGCATCTCGAGGAGGGAGAGACGCCCTTCCTCAGCCCTGGCGCACTTGGTTTCCAAGTTGAACAACTCCAAGGAAGTGCACATGTCTTCATGCATCGCCAGCTCCTCCTTCATCTTGACATCGCGCACGCCGTCGGAGAAGGCTGAGATGATGACCTACTCGGTCACCTTGGGAATCTTGAGGCGTGCGTTGTTGAAGCGCTGGATGTACTTCTGCAGGGCCTCTCCAGGTTGTTGCTTGATGCGGCACATGTCGCTCACGGCGGGTGGCCGGTCGCGAGTACCTTGGAAGTTGGCGATGAAGCGGGTGCGCATCTCGTCCCAGGAGGAGATCGTGCCTGGAGCCAGGTTCAGGAGCTAGGTGCGGGCCCCATCCTTGAGCACCATGGGAAACCAGTTCGCCATGACCTTCTCGTCTCCGTTGGCAGCTTCGATGCCTAGCTCATAGAGCTGGAGGAACTCCGCAGGGTCGGCCGTGCCGTCGTAACGAGGAGGCAGGTCTGGCTTGAACTTGCCGGGCCACGTGACGCTGCGTAGCTCGGTGGTGCAGGCACGGCAGCCTGCTGTGGCCACGGGAGGCCTTGGGTGGCGGAGAGCTTGGTCTTGCATGTCCCCACACGCTGCAGCTGGGAGCAGCGCGGGGTCTTGACGTGTGGGAACAGGAGCATGGTCGCGACGTGCTGGAGCAGGGAGCGCCCGGGCAGCTTCTTGCGGGCGAGGGACTTCTTGGCAGCTCTGCTCTTGCCGCGCTGGTACCTGACGGAGCGGGTTCCACCCAGGGGCCATGCGCCTTGGAGCCATGGCGCCTTCTTGAGGAGGAGGCGGCTGGGGCGCCGCCGGAGCTTCGTCGCCCGCGCGGGGTGGGGTGCGGTGCAGCGGAACAAACGGCGCAGGAGAGCCCCCTGCGGCGCGGACGAGCTCGGCGACGCGTTCGAGCCATTCTTTGTAGACGTCGTCGACGGGACGGTAGCGCAGGAGCTCGTTTGCCGCGATGAGCGCAGCTCGAGCCTCCATGGGTGCGCGGAGCGCGCGGGACGAAGAACCAGCTGGGGTGAGCGAGGGAGTAGCGGCGCGGCCGTCTTGCCGCACGGACGGATGCTGAGACGATGCTTGCTGCTCGTCCCCCGCTGGGCCGGTGGCAGCGTTGACGGCAGGTGATGTGGAACGGCGAGGACGCCCGCCGACAGGAGCCGTCTGGGCGACGCGGGAAGTGAGAGCGGCCCGGCGCTCGGCGCGGGCCCGACGAGCGTCAGACATGGACGCGATGGTCGGAGGAGAACGGGGTGGTGGAAGACGAATTCCGGCGCACCCCTACCTGGCGCGCCAAATGTCGGATTTCGGGTCCCGGCAGACCCTTGAGGTTCGAACACTGGGGTGCGCGCGGAGATTTCGCCTTCTACCTACCTGCACCCCTCCGCCTCGCTAAGATCTAAGCTATGGAAAGAACAGCACAAGAGACACAGGGTTTATACTGGTTCGGGTCACCATGGTGTAATACCCTACTCCAGTGTGTGGTGTGGTGGATTGCCTCTTGGGCTGATGATGATGAGAAATACAAGGAAGAACAGCCTCGCGAGGGTCTGTTCTTGGCTGAGGGGATGAACTGCTAGGAGGAGTTCAGTCACCCTTCTCTCTCTCTCTTCTCGATTCTCTCTCCGATTTCGATCCCTCTACCCTGGGGGTGGCTAGTCCTTATTTATAGGCAAAGGCCCTGGGCCTCTTCCCAAATATTGAGCGGGAAGGGCGCCAACAATTGGCCATTTTGAAGGGGAACATCTGGTACACTTATCCTGACTAAAGTTGGTCCTCGCCTGCCAAAGGCTCTGGTGGTGACGCTGGCTTGGGCTCCACAATGACTTCCTCCCTGCCGTTGGACTGGTCTTGGTCTCGTTGCACCGAAACGGGTGACTTTGCTTGATGCTCTCGCCTGCGCTTGCTCCCTTTGCACCAAAGAGGAAAGGAGGACACTGCGCGGCTGGCGCCCGCCTGGCGCCCTTGGTCGTCATGGCTTGCGTCACGGGCACCTCGTGAGGTACCCCGCCTTGATCTCTCCGCCTCCTCGCGAGCCAGCCTGATGAGGCCGTGCCTGAGGAAGCTCCGTGTCGTCCGCCCCGCGAGGCTTGGCCCCTCGCGAGGGTCTTGGGTCTGTGTTGATGAAGACGGGCCGCGCTGGGCCCCCTTTTGAGCCACGCCACAGGACGCAGGCAGGCAAGTCTGGGGACCCCCGTTCCCAGAATGCCGACAGGATTGAGGGTAATTAACTACGTATGGAGACATAGAGACCTTGAACATGCATGTGTGAGAGGTATACATGTATACGTGGGATGTGTGTGTGTGCGCGCGCATGATCGAGATAAAAGAAAGAAGACATAAGTCATAAGATCAACGACATGGGACAGACGGATCGGTATGACAATATGCATGCATGTGAGAATGCAGGGAAGAAGGCCCGACAATTGAGCATGTGTTTTTGTCTTTAAGAGATAGTGGCGTGGGCTAGAGCATGCATCTATGGCGAGCAGAGGGAGTGAGGCGCAACGATTGTGCAGAAGAGACCAACCTATAAATGCATATGTATGGAGAGACATATATAGTGTGGGTGATAGGAAGCAAGACTCCGTGCGAGAAAGAAATGTTGACGGAGAAACTACAGATAGATACAGAGATGGAGATGCTAGCTAGAGGGACATCTGCTAGTTTGGGTGTTGGAGATGACCGTCGGGTGGTTCAAAGGGTGAAGTTATAGATGTGTGTGAGAGGGCACTTGACTGCATGTAGAGAGAAACATATGTACTATGCGTGATAGGAATCAAGAGTGAGGGCGAGAAAGAAGGTTGATGGAGAAACAGATAAATAGAAAGATAAAGATGCTAGCTAGTGTGCGTTAGAGATAGGAGTCGAGTGGATCAGAAGGCTGGGTTATGTGTGTGGGTGTGAGAGAGATAGAGAGAGGGTGCATGTGAGTCACATACAAACAGATATCAGAGAGAAATGAGATCCAGAGAGACAGAGTTTTGTGTCTGCGAGAGACAAAGATAGTTCACAACGAGAGTGATAGCTAGAGAGACATATGAGGGAATGCAAGATATCTCTAGAGAGAGAGGGTGTGTGTGAGCGACATACAAGAGAACAATGGAGAAATATGAGACCCTGGGAGACAGAGTTTGTGTTTGTGTGTGAGAAAGAGATATTGAAGAGGAGGAGTCGTAGGTTCTCATATCTAAGGAGCGAAAGACATCTCTGTATGAGGGGTGTGCGAGTGGCACACATGGGAATAGTAGAGAGAAATGAGACCCCGGGGGACAAAGTTTTGTGTTTGTGTGAGAGAAAGAGATTCCACATGGATAATCATAGTTAGAGACACATAACAGAGAGCGAGATATACTTAGAGAGAGATAGAGTGATGAAGGTCGAGGGAGAGAGTACCGTCAGTCTGTTACGAAGATAAAAGATCATTGTCGACATACAGGTAGCACGAGAGATACCTGAGAGATGATGAGCGTGTATAGGTCTAGAGAGATAGTCCTATATAAGCATGAGTGATAGCTATATGAGACGAATATCTGGATTAAAAGGGATTCAAATATTTAAACTGGAGATCACGACATCAATAATATCATAACGCAAATTGGTGTATCAAACATGCATATTCATTTGAATTTGGGAACACGTGTAATGTTATATAGTTTATCAATATTGGTGATCCATAGATCCTTCAATTACAAACAATGCATGGTTTATATGCAATTAATGTCTAAACGGGATTACACTATATGTTGCGTGTGTGAAACACATTATACATGTTTGAGAAGTAAAAAAACCCGCATGAAACACACATTAATTGGAGACCGTTGGCGAGGAATGCATACATTGGATTTCAACATAAAGTGGTTTCAAATATTTGAAAATCCAAATTGATGGATACAACCTTATGAATATGAGATCATGCCATTTGTAAACCATATTTATGTATAAATGGTGTTGTGCTTTTGAAAGTATATATAAAAAATGATGTATATAGAATGTAATTCCAATTGAAAATGGATCCCGCCCAAAAAAAATTAGAATACAAACGGGATTCGAATTGAGTTGGCATGGTAAACGTGCACTCTGCAAAATTTGAACGAAGCGGGGAAAGTCGCAGTAATCGCCCGAAACCAAAATCTACGAGATGGAAATCACTACTGCCTATCCCTGCCACGCAAAGTCTATCTGCTGGATTTCGATAGGTTTCGATAGGGGTAGGTTTGTAATTTCACCCAAACATGGCGTAACTGCCTCTCACCCGGATTCATACACGGTGGGCGCCAAAACACAGTGTGTCCTCGGCCGAAATCGACTCCCTCCCCGATTCATATTCATACACGGTGGGCGCCAAAAACAAACTCTCGTCGTCAAATATTCGGTGTATGCGAGATTACCGTCCTATCCCCAATCGACTAATGTTGCTGTGATGTAGTAGAAATTTGAAACGGGGGCTAAGTTTGTAAATTTCCTCGCATTTGAGACAAGCACGCCCTGAATACATGGTTCCCCCTTCCTATCTACCCCCCTTTTCCCCATTCGTACTTCGTGGGCGCCAAAACACCCTCTCCACCCCACCCTCCTCCGTCCGCCACCGTCTGCCACCCCATCCACCGCCGTCCTCCTCCACCATGCCGGAGCTGATACCCCGACGCTGCCGTCCATTACAAGAGATCGACCTCTCTCATCCACGGCTTTGGACCGGGATCCTTGCATCCCGTCCTCTCGCTTCATCCCCGCGATTGTCCACCTTGCCGGCGTCGCTCCTACGACCGTCTCGTCCACCGCGCCCCGCCGCCACCGTCTACCCTCCTAGATCTTCTTCCATGCCGCCGATAGCCATCGCTACCGCAGCACCGTCAAATTCTCAGTAGATGCGTACACGGCGCCGCACCAGAGGCGGTACTCTTTCGTATCTGCTCAACTTATTTATCGCAGCAAGAAAATAGATCACCACTGCTTTACTCTGATTACTTGTCTTGGTTGCGAAGTTGCCTTTGTCCGGTTTGCACCTTCAGATCCGCCATGGCATGCTGATCACTATACTCCCAATGCTTATGGTTTTCCCCTTTTATATTCCACACTAGTTAAATCACAGTAGACTAAATTTCAAAATTGGATCAGTCGACTTTTCAGAGCTCGCCGGAGTTCGCCGGTGCGATCGAAGGGGCTCGGGTGGTCGTGGGGCCTTACTTAACAAAGAAAACTCGGGGGGGGGGGGGGGGGGGGGGGGGGGGGGGGGTGGGGGTGCCGGAGGAACACATGCGGTGGGGGCCGGTGGTCCGGCCCGCAGCCAGTGCGGTGTTCTATATGGGAAGAATCAGAGACGAGGAAGAAGAAGGGTTAGTGTAGGATCGAAAGTATGTCTAGAGGGGGGGGTGATTAGACTACTTGACCAAATAAAAACTTAACCTTTTCCCAATTTTAGTTCTTGGCAGATTTTAGCTATTGTAGAACAAGTCAAGCAATCATCACACAATTCAAGCAAGCATGCAAAGAGTATATTGGCAGCGGAAAGTAAAGCATGCAACTTGCAAGAATGTAAAGGGAAGGGTTTGGAGAATTCAAACGCAATTGGAGACACGGATGTTTTTCCCGTGGTTCGGATAGGTGGTGCTATCCTACATCCACGTTGATGGAGACTTCAACCCACAAAGGGTAACGGTTGCGCGAGTCCACGGAGGGCTCCACCCACAAAGGGTAACGGTTGCGCGAGTCCACGAAGGGCTCCACCCACGAAGGGTCCATGAAGAAGCAACCACCCACAAAGGGTCCACGAAGAAGCAACCTTGTCTATCCCACCATGGCCATCGCCCACAAAGGACTTGCCTCACCAGCGGTAGATCTTCACGAAGTAGGCGATCTCCTTGCCCTTACAAACTCCTTGGTTCAACTCCACAATCTTGTCGGAGGCTCCCAAGTAACACCTAGCCAATCTAGGAGACACCACTCTCCAAGAAGTAACAAATGGTGTGTAGGTAATGAACTCCTTGCTCTTGTGCTTCAAATGATAGTCTCCCCAACACTCAACTCTCTCTCATAGGATTTGGATCTGGTGGAAAGAAGGTTTGAGTGGAAAGCAACTTGGGGAAGGCTAGAGATCAAGATTCATATGGTAGGAATGGAATATCTTGGTCTCAACACATGAGTAGGTAGTTCTCTCTCAGAAATAGGATGCTGGAAGTGTAGGCTTAGTCTGATGGCTCTCTCCATGAATGAAGAGGAGGTGGAGGGGTATATATAGCCTCCACACAAAATCCAACCGTTACACACAGTTTTCCAATCTCGGTGGGACCGAATCAACAAACTCGGTTGGACCGAAAAGGTAAACCTAGTGCCGTTAGAGATTTTCGGTGGGACTGACATGCAACTCGGTAGGACTGATATGGTTAGGGTTTGGGCATAACGTAATCTTGGTGAGACCGATTACACAAACTCGGTGAGACCGAATTTGGTAATTAGCTAACCAGAGAGTTGGTCAGGAAAACTCGGTGGGACCGATTTGCTCTTTCGGTGAGACCGAAAAGTTATAAAAAGGAAACATAGAGTTTACATTGCAATCTCGGTGGGACCGATTCGCTCTTTCGGTGAGACCGAAAAGTTACGAAAGGGAAACAGAGAGTTTGCAATCCCATCTCGGTGAGACCGAGATCCCTATCGGTAGAACCGAATTGCTAGGGTTTGGCAGTGGCTTATGACAAGTGAAACTCGGTGGCGCCGGATAGAAGAATCGGTAGGACCGAGTTTGGCTTAGGGTTTAGGTCATATGTGGATATGGGAAAGTAGTTGAGGGTTTTGGAGCATATCACTAAGCACATGAAGCAAGAGGCTCATTAAGCAACACCTCATCCCTCCTTGATAGTATTGGCTTTTCCTAAAGACTCAATGTGATCTTGGATCACTAAAATATAAAATGAAGAGTCTTGAGCTTTTGAGCTTGAGCCAATCCTTTGTCCTTAGCATTTTGAGGGTTCCACTTTCACATCCATGCCATGCCAATCAATTGAGCTTTCCTGAAATAATCATCTTGGAATAGCATTAGCTCAATGAGCTATATGTTGTTATGAATTACCAAAACCACCTAGGGATAGTTGCACTTTCAATCTCCCCCTTTTTGGTAATTGATGACAACATGTAGATCAAAGCTTCGACAAATGATAATAAGCATGAAATATATCGTCGCTTTGAGTAGTATGTAAGTAAGAGCTCCCCCTAAATTTGTGCATATTTAAAATTTGCTTTGGACTGCAAATGCACAAGGAGTTAGAGTCATGGGTTACTCTTCCATGTCACATACATCTTGGTGGAGCACTTAAAATGATAAGAATGAAATACATGCACTCATCACCAAGAATAGTGAGTGATCACATAAGATAGATAAGATAATAGCATTAAGCAAACATTAAGTGTAGCTTATGATCAAACACATGATCATCAATGTCTCACAGATAATGACGTAGTATCTCAAGCACTCAAAAGCAAACAAAGTTTGAAAAACCACCAAATAAAGCAAGAGAGAAAAAAGCAACACTCTCTCTCTCTCGAAGCCTATGATCTATACATTTTCTTCCCCTTTGGCAACAAGTTACCAAAAAGTTCCTAGAAAATGCATAGTGCTAGTTCGACGCTCAGGCTTGATCTTCTGGTGGTGGTGGAGTCCGGATCACTCCAAGGACGAAGGCTTCCGTAGATGCTGAAGTAGACGCTGGAGTTGGAGCTGAAGTAGATGCTGGAGCTGGTGGAATTGAGGCTGTAGCTGGTGCAGACGTGGTGGCTCTAGGGTCAGTAACTGGCACTGCAGACGACCTCGGACCTCGTGGCACTTTGGCAAAGGCATCAGTTGTAGTCCTGCCTCTCCTCTCCTGCATGTCATCTTGGAGCTGCTCCACTGCAGTCTGAATCTCTCTCACCTTGACATCCAAGTCACAGAACTTTTGTTCCATGATTCTCTCTAGGCTTGCCTGGTTCTGAGTTAGGGTGGCTGGTCCTTTCTCAATCCGCAGGGTGGATGCAATCAGGTAACCAAGCTGCTCTTGTTTGGTTTTCAAGAAATACTCAGATGCCTCCTCTTGAGTTGGCATCTTGGCAGCTTTCTCCTTCCTTGCCTTCTCCTTCTTTGCTTGTGCTTGTGCATACGATGGTTCATTCTCAGTCATAACAACTTGATTGTCCTCAAAATCTGGACGGATGGGCAGGTGTTCCTTGTCCAATAAGTATATGCATGTGCCCATCTTGGAGTTAATGAGCTCCTGAATCTGAGGGGCATAACCACAGCTGAAGATAATGCACAGACCCAAACTTGAAAGTATCAAGTGCCTCGTTTGGAATTTCCTTGTACATATTTGACATTGAGTTATGATCCATCTTTTTCTTGGCATAGACATCCAAGTCATCTTAATTTTCCTCTGGGGCATTGATCAGCGGAGCCCATTCAGCAACTGTAGATTGGTACCTCGTACCTTCAGACATCCAAGTTATCCTACCATCTGGATAGAAGTGTGTCGTGGAGTAGAATTGCATGATGAGCTCCTCGTTCCACTTTGTGAGCTTCTGCCCAACAAAGTCTGCAACTCCACAAGCATTGAAGCTGTCATACACTCCAGGGTAGTACTCTTCGTTGTCCTTGATGTACTCCCAATCAACCCATCTCATGTCACAGACTATTGGCTTCTTATCAAGCAGCATTGTCTCATAGAAGTCCTGCTGTTCCTTGGTGTGAAATCTATAGTCAACAGCAGTCCTCCTCCTTGAAGCATACGGGTCTGCTTCTCTCCACTTCCTGAGCCCTGAGTCTCTCCTGAGCTTCATATCCTCAGCCACAGGATGAGCATCGTTGTGGTCTGGGATCTTGGGCTTGAGCTTTCTAAGAACTTGCTCTTCATCATCTTCTTCTGCAGCTTCAGGCACTGGGGCCTTGTTCTTCTCAGCAGCTGGGATGCTTCTTGTATTTCTCTTTGGTGCAGACTTGGGCTTGGAGGCAGCTTTGGGTGCTTCTTTGGGCTTAGATGCAGCAGCCCCTGTCCTGATAGCATCACCCATAAGCTTAGGTGCCTTAGGTGCTGGTGCAGCAACCTCTTCTTCTTCCTCTTCTTCCATGATGGAAGCCTTTCCAAGCACTCTGGCTACGGTCTTCTTGACCCTTTCCTTCCTTTTCTTGCCTTCAGCAGCAACTGGCTCAGGAATCTGAGTTGAGGCTCTGGCCTTTGGCATAGGCTGCCTGCCTGCTGGCCTTTTGATTTTCATCCCTGGCTTTATGCCTTGAGCTGGCTCAACTCTCTTGGAAGTTGCTTCCTCTTCTGCCACATAGTCTTCATCCTCTGAGTCTGAGGTTCTCTTCTTCCTCTGTCTGGTGGCAGCTTTTGGCAAATTGCTAGGGGTGCTCCTGCTGCCTTCATATGAAGAGCTGGAGGGACTAGTGCCCTCACTGATGTGCACTTGCTGTTCTGACACATTCTGGCTGTCACTCTGATCTGACATGATGAACAAGCTGTCTGCTGACCCTGTGAATAGTTTATAGAGGAGGTAGAATAGATGAGCATCACAAAATGCAGAGATTTTTGCAAAAGAATGATCCAAAAACCTAGTTTTAGTTTCCCACTGAAATCATCTCGGATCTATCAATTTTTAAACTCGGTGATACCGAAGCAGTTTTGGCACCTAAACTAGTGAACTCGGTCAGACCGAGTCACAGTTCGGTGGCACCGAGACTGCTAGGGTTTCACAAAGTTCCAAAATCGGTCACACCGATAAGTAATTCTCGGTCAGACCGAGTCTCACTTTTGCAATGGCATAAGCCAAATCGATGGGACCGAGTTTTTCAACTCGGTGGGTCCGAGATGGTTTCGGCGGAAACCTAACCCTAAAATTTTCGAATCAAACCTAATCTACGAGCGCATTGACTGGATAGGAGTGTTTCAATCGTGGCAAGAATCATGATGATCACAATGTGCTAAGAGTCGGAGTGGAGAATAGCACAAAGATCGAGTCCATACCCTAGTTCGGCGGAGACTCGCTACGGCGGCAACGGCGGGGTAGAATTCCGTTGACGGCGATGGAGACCAACGACTGGAGGCGGCTGGCGGCGAGGAGACGATCCGGAGACCACGTTGGCAGAGCAGGCTATCGCGCGGGCGAAGGGGTTCGGAGAAATTTCCAAATTTTTGCCCGTGATTATATATAGCCCGACCCTGTCGGTGTGACCGAGTGGAACAACTCGGTGGCACCGAGATTCATAACTGCAAGCAGTTACTGAAACTCGGTGTGACCGAAAGGTTCAAATCGGTTGCACCGAGATCGAAATCCTAGATCAACTTAATGATCTCGGTAGGACCGAAAGTGGGGTATCGGTCAGACCGAGAATCATAAAGAGGTTTTGGAAGTTTAAGTCTATGACGAATCGGGGACTCCAAGCGCTCCTCACACAGAGTGGTTCGAATCTGACTTGATTAAATTTTGTGATGTAGCATGAATAGAGTTTGAGACGAGAAAAGCATAGATAGCTAGAGGAGGTTCTTAGGCATTCTTGTCCATCCACTTGGCAAAAGGAAATAAAACCGAACAATCAAAACAACAAGTGGATGTCCTCGAATGAGTAAAATATGCAACCAGCATGCTCACACAATAAGATGGCAAATGAAATATGTGACAAGGCATGCACAACCAGTTCTAGCATCTATCAAGCAATTTGCGATGACAAGGTCATCTATATATGAGTATATTGACCCTAGGAGTCAAGTGAGAACACTTGATCATAGGTCATACTCATCGTTTAAGCTCAAGTGGGGTTACCACTTTTACATAAAGCACTGTTGTGTTCACATCTTTAGAGTTGCTTTAGCTCAAGTCTTAGAGTAAAGCTCCCCCTAGATGTGATATCCCCCCTTAGAGGGATGAACTAACCTCGGGTTTTGTCGATGATGACTTCATGTAGATGTTGAAGATGTGGATGCTCAATGTTGATGTAGATCACTTGGAGCTATCCATTTGAGTGAATTGCACTTTCAATACCAACAAGAGGGTTTGTGACTCCTTGAACTAGTGCAACATGTGGAAGTTGATTGCACTTGTTATTGCCAAAATGATAAGAGTGAAGTATGTTGGCGGAGTCACCCTCAAGAACTCTCTAGTTCTTCTTCTTTTGGATCCACATCATCTTGATGGGAATCCTTGGAGTTGTAGTCATACTTGATGAAGTGGAACTTGAAGTAGTCTTGGGAATCCACTTGAGTAAGGTCTTAGGAGCTTCTTCAAATGCATCAATTTCCTCTTGAAGCTTGTCCTTGCCTTCTTGCTTGTAGTCTTGTGGGGAAGATCATCTTGAGCTTGTGTCCCCTTGAAAGAAGTATCATACTTCTCTTGTTGAGGAACAAACTTTGTCTTGGGGTATTGATCTTCTTCCCACTCAACTCCATTGGCATTGAACTTTCGTTCAAAACCAACACCTTGATTCTTCCGGTGCATTCCTTGCTTGCGCACAATTTCCTCGAATTGCTTACTCCCGGCAAGGCTTTTGTACACTCCTTTCTCTATAATTCCCTTCAATAAGCTATTTTCTTGCTCAAGTGTAACTTGGCTAAGAGAATCATTTGTGGAATCAAGAGAACTACTAGAAGCAACAATATTGGATTTAGCATGATCATTGTTACTACTAGAGGAAGAATCTTTCTTGTTCTTGTTACTAGACTTGACTTGAGGCATGTAAGTGGATAAGATTAAACGCTTGGCAATGTAAGAAGAACTTTTCTTGCGGAGATCATCATTGATTGCTTTTAAGAACTCATGCTCTTGCTCAATATTGAGCTTTTCAAAGAGTAATTTCTCATGAGCTCTTAAAAATTCTCGATGATCTTCGAAGATAGTTTCATGAGCTAACTTAAGAGTGTTTAGTTCTTTAGTTAGAGCCTCAATCTTCTCCTTATCACTGTCATTCATTTTATCTTGATTAGCATGATTAATTGACTTTTCATCATAGTATTCATCACTAGATTTGTCAACTAGCAAATCATCACCTAACAAGTCATCTTCATTACTATTGAAATCAACATACTGTGTGTTACCTTAGGACCTTTGGCCATGAAGCATCTTCCAATTCCTTCATTTGGTGAGTCAAATATGTCGTAGGAGTTGGTTGACACAAGTGCTAGACCGGCAACACCTTCATCTTGAGTATCTTCGGAGTCGGAGTGATAACTTCTCTCGGAGTGGCTGTCGGAGTCGGAGCCGAATACCCATTCACCAACATGAGCTTGATGTCTTCGTTTTGTGTAGCTCCTTGATGATTTTTCCTTCCTTTCCGAATCCTTGCTTCTCCATGAGTATCTTCGTTCATAACGATCATCTCTACTCCTTCTCTCTCTTGGTGGTGATTCTTTGCTTCTTCCTTTTGGAGAATCTTCTCTTCTCTTGTAGGGAGCCGTACACTCATTGGAATAGTGTCCGGGTCTTCCACAACTGTAGCAGTTTCGCTCTCGACTAGAAGATCTTTTTTCATTGTAGGACCTTGACTTGAAGCTTCTATCTTTGCTTCTACTCTTGTAGAACTTGTTGAAGTTCTTCACCATTAATCTCAATTCTTCATTGAAGTTTTGTTTCTCACTTGATGATGTAGGGGCTTCACATGAGGCTTTGTAGGCACCACTTGATTTGTTGTGAAGTTCCTCTTTATCCTTAAGTGACATCTCATGAGCAACAATTCTTCCAATCACCTCTGTTGGCTTGAGATCTTTGTAATTGGGCATCATTTGGATCAATGTGCACACGGTATCATATTTTCCATCCAAGGCTCTTAGAATCTTCTTGATGATGAATCTATCGGTCATCTCTTCACTTCCTAAGCCGGCAATCTCATTTGTGATGAGAGCAAGCCTAGAGTACATTTCAGCGACACCTTCACCATCCTTCATTTTGAACTTGTCAAGTTAACTTTGAAGCACATCCAACTTGGATTCCTTGACGGAGTCGGTACCTTCGTGCATATCAATCAAAGTGTCCCAAATTTCCTTTGCATTCTCAAGACGGCTGATTTTGTTGAATTCTTCGGGGCACAATCCGTTGAAGAGAATATCACAAGCTTGAGCATTGTATTGCAACATCTTCAACTCATCCATGGTAGCTTCACGGTTTGGTTCTTTCCATCAAAGAATTCACCTTGCAAACCAACACACATAGTAGCCCAAACGGCGGGGTTATGTCCAAGAATATGCATTTTCATTTTATGCTTCCAACTAGCAAAATTAGTACCATCAAAGTAAGGACCTCTACGGTGATAATTTCCCTCGCTAGACGCCATACTCTCCTAGGTTTTGAAACCAAGGCTATGACCACCAAAAGCTATGGAGATCAAAGCTCTGATACCACTTGTAGGATCGAAAGTATGTCTAGAGGGGGGGTGATTAGACTACTTGACCAAATAAAAACTTAACCTTTTCCCAATTTTAGTTCTTGGTAGATTTTAGCTATTGTAGGACAAGTCAAGCAATCATCACACAATTCAAGCAAGCATGCAAAGAGTATATTGGCAGCGGAAAGTAAAGCATGCAACTTGCAAGAATGTAAAGGGAAGGGTTTGGAGAATTCAAACGCAATTGGAGACATGGATGTTTTTCCCGTGGTTCGGATAGGTGGTGCTATCCTACATCCACGTTGATGGAGACTTCAAACCACAAAGGGTAACGGTTGCGCGAGTCCACGGAGGGCTCCACCCACAAAGGGTAACGGTTGTGCGAGTCCACGAAGGGCTCCACCCACAAAGGGTCCACGAAGAAGCAACCACCCACAAAGGGTCCACGAAGAAGCAACCTTGTCTATCCCACCATGGCCATCGCCCACAAAGGACTTGCCTCACCAGTGGTAGATCTTCACGAAGTAGGCGATCTCCTTGCCCTTAAAAACTCCTTGGTTCAACTCCACAATCTTGTCGGAGGCTCCCAAGTAACACCTAGCCAATCTAGGAGACACCACTCTCCAAGAAGTAACAAATGGTGTGTAGGTAATGAACTCCTTGCTCTTGTGCTTCAAATGATAGTCTCCCCAACACTCAACTCTCTCTCATAGGATTTGGATCTGGTGGAAAGAAGGTTTGAGTGGAAAGCAACTTGGGGAAGGCTAGAGATCAAGATTCATATGGTAGGAATGGAATATCTTGGTCTCAACACATGAGTAGGTAGTTCTCTCTCAGAAATAGGATGCTGGAAGTGTAGGCTTAGTCTGATGGCTCTCTCCATGAATGAAGAGGAGGTGGAGGGGTATATATAGCCTCCACACAAAATCCAACCGTTACACACAGTTTTCCAATCTCGGTGGGACCGAATCAACAAACTCGGTTGGACCGAAAAGGTAAACCTAGTGCCGTTAGAGATTTTCGGTGGGACTGACATGCAACTCGGTAGGACTGATATGGTTAGGGTTTGGGCATAACGTAATCTTGGTGAGACCGATTACACAAACTCGGTGAGACCGAATTTGGTAATTAGCTAACCAGAGAGTTGGTCAGGAAAACTCGGTGGGACCGATTTGCTCTTTCGGTGAGACCGAAAAGTTACAAAAAGGAAACACTGAATTTACATTGCAATCTGGGTGGGACCGATTCGCTCTTTCGGTGAGACCGAAAAGTTACAAAAGGGAAACAGAGAGTTTGCAATCCCATCTCAGTGAGACCGAGATCCCTATCGGTAGAACCGAATTGCTAGGGTTTGGCAGTGGCTTATGACAAGTGAAACTCGGTGGCGCCGGATAGAAATAATCGGTAGGACCGAGTTTGGCTTAGGGTTTAGGTCAAATGTGGATATGGGAAAGTAGTTGAGGGTTTTGGAGCATATCACTAAGCACATGAAGCAAGAGGCTCATTAAGCAACATCTCATCCCTCCTTGATAGTATTGGCTTTTCCTAAAGACTCAATGTGATCTTGGATCACTAAAATATGAAATGAAGAGTCTTGAGCTTTTGAGCTTGAGCCAATCCTTTGTCCTTAGCATTTTGAGGGTTCCACTTTCACCATCCATGCCATGCCAATCATTGAGCTTTCCTGAAATAATCATCTTGGAATAGCATTAGCTCAATGAGCTATATGTTGTTATGAATTACCAAAACCACCTAGGGATATTTGCACTTTTAGTTAGGAGACGTAGGATCTTCATCCAACCGCCTGAAATGGTCGAGAGACAGCTGGGAGTTGCATTCTTAATGTGCTCTGGTTCATCATGTGTGGGCACTGCGCAACCAACATTTTATTATCCAAAATCTGCTTGCTCTTCTTTACCATGTTCCTCTTCTGTTCTTCTTTAATATGTACTCTCTCCGTTCCTAAATACAAGTCTTTGTATAGATTCCACCATGGACTACATATGGAGGAAAATGAGTGAATCTACACTCTAAAATGTATCTGGATACATCAGTATGTGATCCATAGTGGAAATCTCTACCAAGACTTATATTTTGGAATGGAGGGAGTATGCTAGTAGTATAGTATGTTCCTTGTACTGAAGATGAGCAGGGACATTTGCAGTGTAGAGGTCTATACAGTCGGTTGTGATGGACACTTTGAGCCTCTTTGATTTGTAGGATCTTGTAAACATAGGAATAGGATTTGTAGTGGCCTGCCCACTTGAATCCTATAAGAATAGCAAGGAAATGCGGGGAGCTGTGTCGCCTTTGAGAGTTACACTGATATTAACAGTACCGCATCTTCACTTGAAGAGAGATGGTATCCGAAGCCTTTCTAGCCGTACCGGCAATACTAGCACATATATTCCAGCAAGTTCCACTTTGCTGATTTTACTCTGATGCTTAAGGTTTTCCTGTTATATCTACACTATGATCTATGTAGCTGCTTTGTGTCGCACTAGCAGCAGTCCACTCTTGAAGCTAAACACTGCAATGACTTACAAAATTGGCACCAAGGCATTGAGTGCCATTCTGGATGCAATGAAACTCATACGCTCCCCACCTATTGATTCTTGTTCAGAATATGATCCTAATGACTATTCTAACCTCGAGGAGTCAAAGGCAGATGGCCTATCCTGTTCACCCATCAAGGTGCCTGTTCTAATTTGGCAATGTTTTATTGATTGCGGGTATCTTGCATATGTTGTCTTGCATTTCTTCTACTTTGTTGCACCGCCATCTGCTTAGTTTACTCATCATATATGTCGAGATGCCATGCCCATCCATTATCAATACATATTCGATTTGTCATCATACCATATTTTTTCACTCAAATGCTATTCTTGTGCATCAGACATCAAAAAGGAAGAGGGTGATTGCCGAACCTGAAGGAGCACCAGCAAAGTCCTTGAAAAACGTGGTGGTGCCGGAGAAATCAGACATCACCCCACTTATATTGGCTGTACAACCAGTGACACAAAACGTAGGACCGACTCCAGTAGACTGTACCCATACTTCACTGGCCACACCACTAGCCCCACCACACAGGGCCTGCACTCCAGCAAAAGGTATACCGATTTCATTTGCCATAGCACCAGCTGTACCACAGAAAAATCCCACTCTAGCAAAAAGTACAGCAAGTCCACCGGCCGAAGACCTATCCCAACTGCAGAGACGGCCAATTCCTGCAGATTGGAACCCCATTCCATTTATTCCCAGTTTAAAAGATAATGCTTTCAATGTTGTTAGGGACTACGTGCATATATTCCCATCATGGGAAGATTATTGTGAAGACAAACACCATTTTCACATCTTCCTGTCCAACTTACGTGTAAGTGCTATTATTCATGGTTATTATTTTCCTGTTTTCTGCTGATTGAACACATCAATGATTTACATTACATTGTTGTAACTAGGTGAGGGTCAATCTGGATAGTCATGACGAGCAAAGCTTGCTTATGCTTTTCAAGGAAGCATTGCAGCAGTATCAGTGTTACCTGAGGAAATCACACTTTGATGGCAAGTCTATAAACGAATTTCCGGTGAAGTCTCCTGTGCTTAATTTAGAAGAGATTGAATGGAAAAACCTTGTTATGCACTGGTCTCGTTCCTAGGATGAGGCACTGTCTATGAAATCACATGACAATTTGAACTTCTAGTTTTACGCATGTGCCTTATGGATCTTTTTTGCAGGAAATCTGCTCGAAGAAGAATTCCTGTTTGACAAGAACGACAGGATATCGCAAATATGCTGCCCGCTGCTTTGCTCTTGTTAGTACCTGTTGTCCTGTATCACTGTACTTGCATACATACCTGGTTCATTATGTGACAGCAGTATGCATGATAGCTTGCTTATCAATTGTTCGCTCCAAATTATCTGATCTGTATGAATGGTTACATTAGTATAGAATATATCCAATGCCAATGTTTTTAGCTCTGCATTGTTCTTGTAAGTACATGCTGTCCTTTATCAGTGTACTTATAATGACAGGTAGTTGTTCATGTACCATCACTCTACAACTTATTTTCCTTTGCCCTTCATTTTCTACACACCAGATCTATATTTACTCTTACCATAAGGTTGGTACTGAAGAAGTTTAGCTATGCATTGCTCTTGGCTGTACCTTTTGCCAGTATCGCTGCACTTACATTTATAGCTACTTGGTTATGTATCACCACTCTTCATCTTATCTTAAATATTCTCCATTTTTTCATATATTATCACATCTATATTTAATCTTAACAAAATTTAGAATAAATGCAATGCTTTTGAAGAAGATTCTGTGGTAAACTCCTTGAATTGCCCCGCCCCATCAGCATGGACAAGGCCTTTATAGAGCGTGTCTTCACCAATAATGTAAGTTTGTCCATCTCAAGCCTTCAAACTTTGTTGTGTATATTTGGTTAGGCATGACTGCAACAGCTGTTTATTTTTGGTGTTTGCATCAAATTGCGTGTTTAAAGTTTATTATGTAGTTCATAAACAAAAGTTTGCCCTTTCTCAATTTAAGTATTTAGTTGTACAACCAAGTTCCTTCTTCATACCATGTAAATTAAACTATACAGAGCAAGTGATCTTCTTTCACACTGCATGTATGCTTCTGTTCTTCATCCGTAATCCAGTGGTGTGGTGAACCTACCCACTACAGCACAATGTCATATTCTGCAATGTCTTAACTATGAACAATGTCATATCATTCTACTATTATTTAAACCGTCTCTTTATTTGCCAATCTGAAATGGTATAAATTGACAGCACACTAACCATTGATACTTATGAGTTCTTGATCTGTAATCCAGTGGTGTCGTGAAGCTGCCAACTCCTTCACAATGTCATTTCCTACCATGTCTTGACTTGAACAATACCATATTGTGTTAATGCAATTTTAAACCGTGTCACTTTATTCGTCAGTAAGAAATGTGATGAATTCTCAGCACTGATACTTTTATGTGCAAAACCTATCATCTGTCTGCTTGTTTATCTTTTAGAGTGAGGAAGATATAAGTGTTGAACAAGCGCAGTCTCATCATCTTGCTCAGCTGCTTGCGCTACAGCTCCCCAGCAGGGCTAACCTTTCTGGAACTCTATTGAAGTGCAGTCGGTTTTGTATATTATTTTGTCAGCGTGTTTATTTGCACTGATGGCGATCTTTGATGCCTAGTGTATGTAATCTACTGTCTGCTTGTGCTTTATTATCATAGTGGCAAACTTTGATGCCCAGTGGATGTAATATGCCGTAATTTCTTTATTGTATAGTCTAGGTTTTTTCTTATTCACGATGCTGCAGTTATTTTACTGTATATATATCCTGTCTTCGTTGTAAACCGGCCAAACCGTAAAATTACGGTACATAATTGGGCCGTCATGCAATCACGATGTAGGTTGGGCTTGAAACGTGCCGAACAGCTCATGGGCCGGTAGCAGCCCGAAATGAACCCTGGCCCATGATTGTGCGAATCAAGTCACGGGCTTTTAACAGGCCAAAATTGTCTCGGTCCTTCTTTGGACCAATCAGATATCGGCTGCGAGCAGGCCGGATGCAAACCGGGCCGTAGTTAGGCCCAACTATATGACGGGCTTTTAACAGGCCGAAATTAATATAGGGATGAAATGTTAAACGGGCCCTTAACAGGCCAAAACTAATATCTGGCCGAATTACTAAGTGGGCCTTTAGCAAGTGGGCCCAAAAGCATAGTGTCTAGTCGACGAGCCGAATCTGATATGGGCCATAATTGAGCCCAAAGCCTCTTAAAGGGTCGGACCTGATCTGGGCCGTAATTTGGCCCAGAACGTGGTAGGCTTTTAACGGGACAGATCTCATATGGGCCACTATTAGGCCCGGAGCGTGGCAGGCCATTAATGGACCGCATCAAATATGGGCCGGCATTTGGCGCAAAACATGGCAGCCAGTTAATGGGCCGACCTACTAGGGTCCTCAAAATCTTGTGGGCCTACAGCTGGGCCGGCCCATTAATGTCGGCGAAATCTCGTGGGCCTTTAGCTGGGCCGGCCCATTATGATCCGCAAGAATCTTGTGGGCCTTTACCTGGGCCGGCCCATTATGACACACAAAAATCTTGTGGGCCTTTACCTAGGCCGACCCATTATGGCCCGCAAAATCTTGTGGGCCTTTAGCTGGGCCAGCCCATTATGGTCCGCAAAATCTCGTGGGCCTTTAGCTGGGCCGGCCCATTATGGTCCGCAAAATCTTGTGGGCCTTCAGTTGGGCCGACCCATTTAAACTTGATGGGCCGGTCCACGTGTCAACATATCATAGGCGCGTCTCGCCCATTGGATGAGTGACACCTGTGCCAACGCGGACCTGGCACATGTCTCCTAAAGCCATTGATGATTTTACACGTGGAAAATCCCCATTGGTCGGGGCTGTTAACGGGTTATCGCATCCAAAATCCGACCCGATAGCTTAACGGCGTTCCATTACGGTGGATGCCACGTGTCGGTCACCCTTGACGAAAGCACTTCTGTGACACACGATTTATTGTCATGGAAGTGGACACTTCCGTGATGATAATTTTGGTAATGTCATGGAACACTTCTACGACAACACATGTATGTCTATCTTGATTCTGTCATAAAATCGTCATGGATGTACATGCATGACAGAAAACGCGACCTACTGGACAAACACGTATCATCACGGAAGTGTATTTTTTTGTAGTGATGATCATTATGCTAAGCTAACGGATGGGTCTTGTCCATCACATCATTCTCTAATGATGTGATCATGTTCATCAAATGACAACACATGTCTATGGCTAGGAAACTTAACCATCTTTGATTAACGAGCTAGTCAAGTAGAGGCATACTAGGGACACTCTGTATGTCTTATGTATTCACACATGTACTAAGTTTCCAATTAATAAAATTCTAGCATGAATAATAAAAATTTATCATGATATAAGGAAATATAAATAACAAATTTATTATTTCCTCTAGGGCATATTTCCTTCAGTCTCCCACTTGCACTAGAGTCAATAATCTAGATTACATAGTAATGATTCTAACACCCTTGGAGTCTTGGTGCTGATCATGTTTTGCTTGTGAGAGAGGCTTAGTCAACGGGTCTGCAACATTCATATCCATGTGTATTTTGCAAATCTCTATGTCTCCCTCCTTGACTTGATCGCGGATGGAATTGAAGCGTCTCTTGATGTGCTTGGTTATATTGTGAAATCTGGATTCCTTTGCCAAGGCAACCGCACCAGTATTGTCACAAAAGATTTTCATTGGACCCGATGCACTAGGTATGACACCTAGATCGGATATGAACTTCCTCATCCAAACTCCTTCATTTGCTGCTTCAGAAGCAGCTATGTACTCCGCTTCACACGTAGATCCCGCCACGACGCTTTGCTTAGAAATGCACCAACTGACAGCTCCACCATTCAATATAAATACATATCCGGTTTGTGACTTAGAGTCATCCGGATCAGTGTCAAAGCTTGCATCGACGTAACCATTTATGACGAGCTCTTTGTCACCTCCATAAACGAGAAACATATCCTTAGTCCTTTTCAGGTATTTCAGGATGTTCTTGACCGCTCTCCCGTGATCCACTCCTGGATTACTTTGGTACCTCCCTGCTAAACTAATAGTAAGACACACATCAGGTCTGGTACACAGCATTGCATACATGATAGAACCTATGGCTGAAGCATAGGGAATGACTTTATTTTCTCTCTATCTTCTGGAGTGGTCGGGCATTGAGTCTGACTCAACTTCACACCTTGTAACACAGGCAAGAACCCTTTCTTTGCCTGATCCATTTTGAACTTCTTCAAAACTTTATCAAGGTATGTGCTTTGTGAAAGTCCAATTAAGCATCTTGATCTATCTCTATAGATATTGATGCCTAATATATAAGCAGCTTCACCGAGGTCTTTCATTGAAAAATTCTTATTCAAGTATCCTTTTATGTTATCCAGAAATTCAGTATCATTTCCGATCAACAATATGTCATCCACATATAATATCAGAAATGCTACAGAGCTCCCACTCACTTTCTTGTAAATACAGGCTTCTCCAAAAGTTTGTATAAAACCATATGCTTTGATCACACTATCAAAGCGTATATTCCAACTCCGAGAGGCTTGCACTAGTCCATAAATGGATCGCTGGAGCTTGCACACTTTGTTAGCACCTTTTGGATCGACAAACCCTTATGGTTGCATCATATACAACTCTTCTTTAAGATATCCATTAAGGAATGTAGTTTTGACATCCATTTGCCAAATTTCATAATCATAAAATGCGGCAATTGCTAACATGATTCAGATAGACTTAAGCATCGCTACGGGTGAGAAGGTCTCATCGTAGTCAACTCCTTGAACTTGTCGAAAACCTTTCGCAACAAGTCGAGCTTTGTAGACAGTAACATTACCGTCAGTGAGGGAGTCCTGGATTAGGGGGTATCCAGACAACCGAACTATATCCTTTGGCCGGACTGTTGGACTATGAAGATACAAGATTGAAGACTTCGTCCCGTGTCCGGATGGGACTCTCCTTGGCGTGGAAGGCAAGCTTGGCAGTACGGATATGTAGATCTCCTTCCTTGTAACCGACTCTGTGTAACCATAGCCCCCTCCGGTGTCTATATAAACCGGAGGGTTTAGTCCGTAGGACCAAGAACAACAATCATACCATAGGCTAGCTTCTAGGGTTTAGCCTCTCTGATCTCGTGGTAGATCAACTCTTGTACTACCCATATTATCAAGAACAATCAAGCAGGACGTAGGGTATTACCTCCATCAAGAGGGCCCGAACCTAGGTAAACATCGTGTCCCCTGCCTCCTATTACCATCCGCCTAGACGCATAGTTCGGGACGCCCTACCCAAGATCCGCCGGTTTTGACACCGACATTGGTGCTTTCATTGAGAGTTCCTGTGTGTCGTCATCATTAGGCTGGATGGCTCCTTCAATCATCGATAGCGATGCAGTCTGGGGTGAGACTTTTCTCCTCGGACAGATCTTTGTATTCGGCGGCTCCGCACTGCGGGCCAACTCGCTTGGCCATCTGGAGCAGATCGAGAGTTACGCCCCTGGCCACCAGGTCAGGTTTGGAAGCATAAACCACACAGCCGACATCCACGGAGACTTAATCTTCGACGGATTCGAGCCCTTGCCGAGTGCGTCGCATGGTCACGATGAGCATGATTTAGCTCTAGCATCGGATAGTGTTCGGGAGATCGTACCGGCGACCGCTCCGACCGTCAATTCAGAGCCAGTTGCACCATCCAAGGACGGGTGGATAGACCCCGCCACGGAGGCCACATCTTCAGCGGCGATCGAGCCAAATACCGACCTTACCCTTCACGGGAGCCGTGACCCCGAACTGCTAGATTCTTCCCCGGCCACGGACTCCAAACCGCCTGCGCCCGTGCCTATCGAATCCAACCGGGCGCCGATCATGGAGTTCACCTCCGCGGATATCTTTCAGCACTCGCCCTTTGGCGACATACTGAACTCATTAAGGTCTCTCTCCTAGTCAGGAGAGTCCTAGCCGAACTTTGGCCGGCCAGATCAGGATGCGGACGATGGAGAAATTCGCTGCCCACCCACCACCCACTTAGTAGCCACTGTCGACGATTTGACCGACATGCTCGCCTTCGACTCCGAAGACATCGACGGTATGGACGACGATGCAGGAGACGAACAGGAGCCACTGCCCACAGGGCACTGCATGCCCACTTCATCATATGATGTATACATGGTGGACACACCCAAAGAAAACGACGACGAGGAACAGAAGGACGCAGCGAAGGATCGTTCCCTCGAGAAGCAGTCAAAGCGGCGGTGTAAGCGCCGCTCCAAATCCCGCCTCGGCAGAAACAACGATCATATAGACCCCGCGATAGAGTAGGGTGAGCCAGCGGACGACAAACACGGCATTGAACCACCGTCCGACCACGGCAACACGGAGAATCAAACCGAACAACCCGACTCCGGCGAAGATAACAGTCCGGATGACATCACACCGGACAGGCACCCGGAGCAACAGAATACCCATCAAAGGCTTGTTGCCACTGTGAGGAGTCTGAAAAAGCAGAAGCAAAGGCTCAGGGCTGCACAAGACACCCTCAGAATTAGATGGAGTGAAGTACTCAACACTGCAGCAAAGTACGGCGGTAGTCGCCACACAAAGAGCTACCCGAAGCAAAATCTGCTACCTGAATTCGATGAGGAGGCCTTAGATCCCCCGCAATCAAAAAACAAAATAGCCATCCAGTCGGATAGACGACCCCGTGGCCAACATAGAGCGGCAAACGACGCCGCACACAAGCCAGTACGCGATCCACATGAGGGCTCGCATCAAAAGGACAATGCAACCAGATCCATCTATGGGCCAAGCAAGCGCGCCCCAGCACGCAATGCAACACAACAAAAATCCGAACACCACGGTACACCCAAATACAGGGGTGCCGCACACCCCCTATGTTTCGCCGATGAGGTGCTGGAACATGAATTTCCAGAGGGATTCAAACCCGTAAACATAGAGGCGTACAACGGAACGACATACCCTGGGGTCTGGATTGAGGACTACATCCTCCATATCCACATGGCTCGAGGAGACGATCTCCACACCATCAAGTACTTACCCCTCAAGCTCAAAGGGCCAGCTCGGCATTGGCTTAAAAGCCTCCCCGAAAACTCCATTGGAAGTTGGGAAGAGCTCGAGGATGCTTTTTGGGCAAATTTTCAAGGGACCTATGTCCGACCACCGGATGCAAACGATTTAAGTCATATAACTCAACAACCCGGAGAGTCAGCCCGAAAGCTTTGGACCAGGTTTCTCACTAAAAAGAACCAAATAGTCGACTGTCCAGATGTCGAAGCCTTAGCAGCTTTCAAGCACAGCGTTCGAGATGAATGGCTTGCCAGACACATCGGCCAAGAAAAGCCGAGAACAATCGCAGCATTAACAAGCCTCATGACCCGCTTTTGCGCGGGGGAGGACAGCTGGTTAGCCCGATGTAGCACCAGCGACCCAAGTACATCCAAAATCAGGGACGGAAACGGGAAGCCACGATGCAGCAAAAACAAGCGCCGGAATAAAGAAGACAGCCCGAAGAGCACGGCGGTAAACGTCGGATTCAGAAGCTCTCGGCCAGGTCAGCAAAAGCTGCCCTCCAAAGGCAACAGAGATGAACTGTCTAGCCTGAACAAGATTCTGGACAAACTATGTCAGATCCACAGCACCCCCGATATACCTGCAAATCATACCCATAGAGAGTGTTGGGTCTTGAAGCAGTCCGGCAAACTCAACGCCGAACACAAGGGGCAGGATACACCAAGCGAAGACGAGGACGAGCCTCGCAAGCAAAGCACTGGGGAACAGAAGAAATTCCCACCAGAAGTCAAAACAGTAAACGTGTTACATGTGATGAAGGGGAGAAACAAAGCGGCACTCCTAGAGACACATGCCCCAGGGCCTATCACCGCGGAGTTCTGCCACTGGTCGTCCCAATCGATCACCTTTGACCATCGGGATTACTCGGCAATTATCCGGCATGCAGGATGGGCTGCCTTGGTGTTAGACCCGATAATTGACGGATACCACTTCACACGAGTCCTGATGGACGGCGGCAGTAGTTTAAACCTGATATATCAGGACACAGTCCGCAAAATGGGGATAGACCCAACAAAAATCAGCCATAGCAATACTACCTTTAAAGGAGTAACGCCAGGCCCAGAAGCCCATTGCACGGGCTCCCTGCTACTAGAGGTTATATTCGGCTTTCCCAATAACTTCCACAGCGAAAAGTTAACCTTCCATGTCGCTCTGTTCCAAAGTGGCTATCAAGCACTACTCGGACGCGAAGCTTTCACTCGCTTTAATGCAATACCGCATTACGCTTCTCTCATGCTTAAGATGCCTGGTCCACGTGGCATCATTACAGTAAATGGAAATATTGAGCGCTCCTTGCACGCAGAAGATCGTGCGGCCGCCTTGGCAGCCGCACACTAGACGGCCTCACCAACTAGAGCATCTGACAGGTCATTAAGACCACAAACACGGTTAGACGAGTCCGGTGCAGCTATATATAATTGATACAGGTTTGATGGCTATACCCCTACAACAATACAAGGGGCTCAACGCGTGTAAACAAGTGATAATTAGGCTCAACTTTACTCATCTTGAACTGTACATGGTTTATTTAGTATAACCTAACTTTTGCACGACAACTTTTCAACTAAGTTCCTCTCTTTTATAGCTGACCATCGTGCTACACCGTCCAGGATACGGCACAATGGAGACACAGGCGCAGACGTGCAGCAGGAACCCGTTCCAAGGATTCTTTTTAGATTAAGACCCTGCGTAAACCTTTTTTACTGTCTCTTGTTGATACACATCCCCTGGATTCTCAATACAATTGAGAAGGATGCTGACGTATTGGCATGTGGCCACGTCAGAATATTGCATGTACCTGGACACCAGGGGCTTATTACAAAGGGCACTGTTTAGCCCGGTTTACATCATAAAGACCGAATACCTTAGGGAGTGTTCGGCGTCGTGAGTTTGGCCTTATATGCATCAGCTCCGAATCATGTCTTTGGTCAAATGTTGGGTTTGCCCGGCTCCTGTGTTTTGCTGCCTTACGTTCCGCTCTATCGGCTAAGGCGGCACCAGGAGAACTACTGCGATTGTGCCCTGGTTCATCCAGACGAGCACCTCAGTAGAGAAAGCCGAAAACTGACTGTCATGATATAGCGTGAGACTGGTCAACCACTCGATGACCTAGTGGAATCTTCGGGATTCCTCTGCCTTAACGAAGGGCCGTTTCCCGACCAGGCATGTACGCGCCCTGAATTTGGATGAGCGCGGAGCCACCAGGGGCTATATAGTAGCCCCACTATCAAACTCCTCTTGCTAAGTGAAAGTGTTAAAACATTATAGTCCGATTGCCTAGTTCGCTGGGCTATCACCTCCTTAATGGACCAAGACGTTGGATCAAGTGTGAACATGCATCTTCTGCGAGCACCCCCGCATTATATGCGTGGGGGCTGAAGCCGACGACTGCCATCTTTCAGGTTATATACATATATACATAAACGGCCGCACAGGAGGTATTATAATTCTTTCAGGCACAAGTATAAAATAGCCTTTACGATTCAGTAAAACATTGTTTTTCAATGGGAATACATGTCATTAGAACATAATATTCTTCGAGCACTGCGCTTCTATTGAACGAGCGCCCTCAAGAACTTCTCGAAAGTAGTGCTCGGCTGGTACTTGGCTCTCGTCCGAATCTTGGGCTGCAATGGCGGTGGCCTCCATCTCCGCCCAGTATGTCTTCACATGGGCAAGGGCCATCCGTGCACCCTCTACGCACGCCGACCTCTTCATCATGTTGATGTGCGGCGCTGCACCAAGGAACTGCTGTACCAAACTAAAATAAATGTTCGGCTTTGGCCTTTGCAGCCACAGATGATCCACAATAGACCTCATGGCAAGTCAGGACAACCTATTTAGCTCGGCCCATTCGGCCAACCGATCAGTCAATGGAAGCGGATGCTCTGGAACGTTAAATTGTGACCAGAACAGCTTTTCCACTTCGCGATCTTTTTGATCTCGGAAGTATTCGGACGCATCGGCAGCACTCGCCGCTAAGTCCAGATATGCGTCCACAGACTCCACAGCCGGTCCAAAGGGGCGTACCGAGGATCTCCAAACTTCATCCGCAGCATAAAGGGCTTCCCAGCCGCGATATCCCCGGCTTGACGCAGCTCCTCCTTCATCGCTCTCATTGCAGAGCGGGTGCCTTTGGTCGCCATCATGGCCTTCTCCAGGTCTATCCTCTTTGCTCGATCTTCCTTTTCAAGAAGCTCGTAATGGTCAGCGGCGTTCTTCAAGTCCATAGCCATCCTGGCTATTTCCTCCTTGCTTTGGCAGTGAGCAGCCTGTTCGGCTTTCAGCTCCTCGATTGCCTTTAGGGCAGCCGCATCGCTTTTCCTAGCTTGTTCTTTGGCTCGGGCAAGTTCCGCCCGAAGGTTCTCCACGTCCGCATCTTCATCTGCATTCACACACATTTTATAGATACTGGCATCATGCTCCTCTTCCCATGTGTCACCGGAGGAATCACATACCCTGTGCCTCGTCAAGCCGCTTGTTGACAAGTACGATGTCGGCGTCTGCCACGTCAAGCTGCCGCTTTAGCTCGGAAAACTCATCAGTCCGGCTGGCCACCGGACCCTCCGCCACCTGCATATTAAGGCGGCACGATTATTCCTGGGACTATGATCCTCCATGCGCTGTCGTCTTCGACAGCACCCAGAGTCTCAGGGGCTACTATCTACACAGGGCACATTTAAAAATGTGCGGTACTGTCAAGAATGTACATCATTTCACGTACCTCAAAACCCGTCAGTAGACTTGAGGGAGTCCTGGATTAGGGGGTCTCCGGACAGCCGGACTATCTCCATTGGCCGGACTGTTAGACTATGAAGATACAAGATTGAAGACTTCGTCTCGTGTCTGGATGGGACTCTACTTGGCGTGGAAGGCAAGCTAGGCAATACGTATATGGATATCTACTCCTTTGTAACCAACCTTGTGTAACCCTAACCCTCTCCGGTGTCTATATAAACCGAAGGGTTTTAGTCCGTAGGACAACAATCACATCATACAATCATACCGTAGGCTAGCTTCTAGGGTTTAGCCTCTCTGATCTCGTGGTAGATCTACTCTTGTAACACCCATATCTTCAATATTAATCAAGCAGGATATAGGGTTTTACCTCCATCAAGAGGGCCTGGACCTGGGTAAAACTTCGTGTCCCTTGCCTCCTGTTACCATCCGGCCTAGACGCACAGTTCGGGACCCCCTACCCGAGATCCGCCGGTTTTGACACCGACATTGGTGCTTTCATTGAGAGTTCCTCTGTGTCGTCGCCGTTAGGCTTGATGGCTCCTACTATCATCGGTAGCGATGTGGTCCAGGGTGAGACTTTTCTCCCCGGACAGATCTTCGTATTCGGCGGGTTTGCACTGCGGGCTAATTCGCTTGGCCATCTGGAGCAGATTGAAAGCTACGCCCCTGGCCATCAGGTCAGATTTGGAAGTTTGAATTATATGGCCAACATCTGTGGGGACTTGATCTTCGATGGATTCGAGCCACAGCCGGGCGCGCCGCACTGTCGCGATGGGTATGACTTAGCTCTGCCACCGGACGGTACCCTAGAGGCTGCGCCCGCATCAGCTCCGACCCTTAGCTCAGAGCCAACCGTGCCAATCGAGGACGGGTGGCTAGACACCGCCTCAGGGGCTGCAGTCTCAATGGCGATCGAGCCAAACACCAGCATAATCCTCCACACGTCCCGTGACTCCAAGGTGCCGGACTCTCTTCCAGACCCCGAACCATCCGCGCCCCTGCCAATCGAATCCGATTGGGCGCCGATCATGGAATTCACCACTGCGGATATCTTTCAGCACTCGCCCTTCGGCGACATCCTGAATTCACTAAGGTCTCTTTGTCAGGAGAGCCCTGGCCGGATTATGGCCAATAGGATTGGGATGCGGACGACGAAGAAATTCGACGCCCACCCACCACCCACTTTGTAGCCACTGTCGATGATTTAACAGACATGCTCGACTTCGACTCCGAAGACATCAACGGTATGGACGATGATGTAGGAGACGAACATGAACCAGCACCTATAGGGCACTGGAAAGCCACCTCGTCGTATGGCATATACATGATGGATACACCCAATGAAGGCAACGGCGACGAGATAGCGGAGGATGACCCCTCCAAGAAGCAACCCAAGCGCCGACGTCAGCGGCGCCGATCTAAGTCCTGCCAAAGCAAAAGTGGTGATACCGGCACAGGAGATAATAACACTCTGGATAGCACCGAAGACAACAACAATCCCCTCCAGCAAGATTTAGAGCAGGAGGATGAAGGAGCCAGCTCTCCTGAGAGGGCGGCTGGCAGAGAGGAGGAGGATGACAATTACATGCCCCCTCGAATACGAGGCAAGCCTCGGCGACGACGAATTCGCCGTACCAGAGGATCCCGTCGAACAAGAGCGCTTCAAGCGCAGGCTTATGGCCACGGCAAATAGCCTGAAGAAAAAGCAGCAGCAGCTTCAAGCTGATCAAGACCTACTAGCTGACAAATGGACTGAAGTCCTCGCGGCCGAGGAATATAAACTCGACCGTCCCTCCAAGAGTTACCCAAGGCGAAGGTTACTACCTCGACTGGATGAAGAAGCGTATGATACGGCTGATCGACCACCTCGTGACCGCGATAGAGAGGCATTCCAGCCAAAAGCTCAGCCTCCACCCCAACGCCATCCAAATAAAAAGGCATGGGGAGATACACCAGACCTGCGAGACATATTGCAGGACAAAGCAAAGCATTTAAGATCGATCTACCGATCACGAGGGCACACCACTCTACGAGACGGTAAACGTCACGCCGGATACAGTAAAAGCAAATCCGGCCGGGCCGAACACAGCGGGTAGGACCCATACGAGCTACGTCGCGATATAGCCCAATACAGAGGCGCCGCACACCCCTTATGCTTCACAGACGAAGTAATGGAACATCAATTCCCAGAAGGTTTCAAACCTGTAAATATTGAATCATACGATGGCACAACAGATCCCGCAGTATGGATTGAGGACTTCCTCATCCACATTCACATGGCCCGCGGTGATGACTTACATGCCATCAAATACCTCCCACTAAAACTCAAAGGACCAGCGCGGCATTGGCTTAATAGCTTGCCAGCGGACTCCATTAGCTGTTGGGAAGATCTGGAAGCCGCATTCCTCGACAACTTTCAGGGCACTTATGTGCGACCACCAGATGCCGATGACTTGAGCCACATAATTCAGCAGCCAGAAGAGTCGGCCAGGCAATTCTGGACTCGGTTCCTTACAAAGAAAAATCAAATCGTTGACTGTCCGGATGCGGAGGCCTTAGCGGCTTTCAAGCACAACATCAAAGACGAGTGGCTAGCCTGGCACCTTGGTCAGGAAAAGCCGAAATCTATGGCAGCCCTCACGACGCTCATGACCCGCTTTTGTGCGGGAGAAGACAGCTGGTTGGCTCGCAGTAACAACATATCAAAGAACCATGGTACCTCAGATACCAAGGACGGCAATAGCAGGTCACGTCGCAACAAGCATAAGCGCCGCATTAACGGCGAAAGTACTGAGGATACGGCAGTCAATGCCGGATTCAAAGGCTCTAAACCCGGTCAGCGGAAAAAGCCATTCAAACAAAGTACGCCGGGTCCGTCCAGCTTGGACCGTATACTCGACCGCTCGTGTCAAATACACGGCACCCCAGACAAGCCAGCCAATCACACCAACAGGGATTGCTGGGTGTTCAAGCAGGCCGGCAAGTTAATTGCCGAAAACAAGGACAAGGGGCCGCATAGCGATGACGAGGAAGAACTCCGGCAGCCGCACACTGGAGGACAGAAGAGGTTTCCCCCGCAAGTGCGGATGGTGAACATGATATACGCAACCCACATCCCCAAGAGGGAGCAGAAGCGTGCGCTCAGGGACGTATATGCGTTGGAGCCAGTCGCCCCAAAGTTCAACCCTTGGTCCTCCTGTCCGATCACCTTTGATCGCAGGGACCACCCCACTAGTATCCGTCACGGCGGATTCGCCGCACTGGTCCTAGACCCAATCATCGACGGATTTCACCTCACTCGAGTCCTTATGGACGGTGGCAGTAGCCTGAACCTACTTTATCAGGACACAGTGCGCAAAATGGGTATAGACCCCTCAAGGATCAAACCCACAAAGACGACCTTTAAAGGCGTCATTCGAGGCATAGAGGCCCACTGCATAGGCTCAATTACACTGGAAGTGATCTTTGGATCCCCGGGTAACTTCCAAAGCGAAGAGTTAATCTTCGATATAGTCTCGTTCCACAGTGGTTACCACGCGCTGCTCGGACGAACCGCATTCGCTAGATTCAATGCGGTGCCACATTATGCATACCTCAAGCTCAAGATGCCAGGACCTTGCGGAGTTATTACAGTCAACGGAAACACAGAGCGCTCTCTCTGAACAGAGGAGCACACCGCGGCCCTTGCACCAGAAGCGCAAAGCAGCCTCTCAAGGCAATCTACCAGTTCGGCGTTTCAAAGCCCGGACACCTTCAAGCGCGCTCGGGGCAATCGGCAAACAAACCGCCTGGCGCGATCTAAGCTCGCGTAGCAATACGACGGCCACCCCAATCCCAGCCCAACGGCGTTGTTCGTGCCGCGCGTACATAATTACGCATTAAAAATACCATGGGCACAGGTGGGGAGGGGGGGCACAACCACGGCACGCCCCAAAACGCGGCCTAAACCGCACCAGGGGCTTGCCGTTTGGTTATTTTTCTTTTTCTTTCAGGACTTCCATCTCTGGAAACACTGTCCGGCAGCTCTATTGCCGAACACATGATACAACAACCAAGGAGGCCGACAACTACGGAATTCCCAGGTGGATTACAGATTTCATATAATTGCTCAGCTCGCCCTTGGAAGGGACATAGTCCTACTCTTTTGCTTATTACACTATCTGTATCACTCTACTTTAATGCAATTTTTTAATATACAATGCGTGACATTACGACTATTATTGCGTTTTTGTTATATATATATATCTATGTGTTCATTAACGACGCCTTGTAACCGTACACTCTGGTACGGCCGATGCACCAGGGGCTTACATACCCAAAATATGGTGTGTAAAGTCTGAACACTTTCACAAGTGCGGCACCCCGAACTTATAGCATTATATGCATCAGCTCCGAATCATGTCTTTGGTCAAATGTTGGGTTTGCCCGGCTCCTATGTTTTGGTACCTTACGTTCTGCTCTATCGGCTAAGGTAGCGCTAGGAGAACTACTGCGATTGTGCCCCGGTTCTGCCGGGCCGAGCACCTGAGTAGAGAAAGCTAAAACTGACTATCATGATAAGGCGAGAGACTGGTCGCTGTTCGGCGAGGTTTTTCGAGTCCCTAAAGACTTATGCCGCTTAGGGCGAGGGGCCGGCTCCATCCGGCTTACAAGCATGTATCGCGCCCCGAATTCGGCCTTCCTAATACCAGGGGCTTCGCCGAAATTTAAAATTATAGAATTCTATGGCTAAGTGAGAGTGATAAAGCATTATTAGTCCGGTTGCCTTGTTCATTGTGCTGAGCACCTCCCTCGAACGACCCAAACATGGGAACAAGAGTGCTCAGGTTTATTCCGAACACCCCAGCACTCGTGGTATGGGGGCAGAAGCCGAGGACTAGCCATCTCTCAGATTGGATAAACAGCCAAACATAAGGTAATATTTTAAATTCACACAAGCATTGCATAGAGCATATGAAACAAGTTTTCATTACACAGGATAAAAAACGAGCAAGTCTCATTCAAATATTACATTTTTTGAACACTCATCCGCGATAAGACGGGCGCCCCGCAGAACACCCTTGTAGTACATCTCGGGGTGGCGGTGCTCCTTGCCCTCCGGCGACCCCTCCTTGATAAGCTTCACGGCGTCTAGCTTGACCCACTGCGTTTTCACACGGGCGAAGGCCCGGCGTGCACCTTCAATGCAGACGGATCGCTTGACGACCTCCAGCCATGGGCAGGCATCCACAAGCCACCTCACCAGGCCGAAGAAGCTGTTCGGAAGGGCATCGCCAGGCCACAACCGGACTATGAATCCCTTCATGGCCTGATCGGCCGCCTTATTTAGCTCGGCCATTTGCTTCAGCTGGTCGATCAATGGCACCAGACGTTCGGCCTCAGCATACTGAGACCAGAACAGCTTCTCCGTCGAGCTCCCATCCCTGGCCCAGTAGAATTGTGCGGCATCGGACACACTGCGGGGCAAATCTGCGAATGCTCCTGAAGAGCTCAGGATTCGGGTAAGTAATCGGTAATTCACCTTTACATGCTCGCTATGCATATAGAAAGCCTTACCTGCCGCTATCTTCTTCATCGCGTCGATCTCCTGAAGGGCCTTCTGGGCCTCGGCCTTGGCACTCTTCGCGCTCTCACGGGCCGTGACAAGCTCAGACTCTCGCGTCTTCAAGTCAAGCTCCAATGCCTCGTGCTTCGTCACGAGGGCCTGGAGCTCTTGATGCACCTCGCCCACCCGAGCCTCGTGCCTCTCTTGCTCGGCGCGCTCCTGGGCCGCCTTCTCTTCGGCCTGGGACAGCGCTTGCTTCAGGGTCGCCACCTCGGTCGTGGCCCCTGGCAAAACATACAATGATCCTGTCATTTTGCAATCGCGTCCTTTTTTATATACATATATCTATAGACGGGGTATTACTTACCCTTGTTCTCCTCGAGCTGCCTCTTAGCAAGACCGAGCTCTTTCTGGGACCCCTCGAGGGCCTCCTTCAGTATGGCGACCTCCGCAGTTAGTGCGGCGGACGCCAGAAGCGAAGCCTCAATATGCATATTGACATACTTATATTAGACTCCTACGATATTATTTGATCCTCTGTTCGGCTTTCCTTCATGAACACTGAACAAAGCATCAGGGGCTACTGTCTCTGCGGTAATATTTCTACTACATTTTAAAACACTTACCTCGAAGGCCTATTAGAAGGCTAGTACAGGCTTCAGTCAATCCGCTCTTGGCGGACTGAACCTTCCGGATCACCGCGCTCATGATAGTGCGGTGCTCCTCCTCAATGGAAGAGCTGCGAAGCGCTTCCAACATAGTGTCTGACGCCTCTGGATGGACAGAGGTCACCGGCACAGGCATCTCAGCCCCCTCAGAAGGGGGCCGCCTACCCGAGCTTGTAGCCGTTGGAGGGTCCGACACGGTGTTCGGCTGACGGCCGAACTCGGAGCTCTCGGGGACCCCGTCCCCTCGGCTCCCGGAGTCCGGAAGGTCGCCTTGAGGCGCCTCCGTGACTGTCCCCCCTTGATCCGGTGCCTCTTGAGATAGTACCTCGGGGTCGTCGGCTGGATGAGGGGATGTGGCGGTCGGGACTGGATCGCTATCCATGTCCGACGCGCCTAGGGAGCCGTCTGAGGATACCTCGATATTGGCTCGGGGCGGCCTGCACAATGGAGTTCGGCATTAGGGAAAGCAATGCGACAAAGGAATCCTATGGGTTACTTTGGTTTCCGAACACTTACGATCTCCCCTGGGGCTTGCCCCTGGGCAACCACTCGTCTTCACTTTCGTCGGCGGTGGTGGAGCTGTCCGGAAGGAGCGTCCTTCCCTTCTTGGACCCTCCGGCCTCCCCAGTTGGGGCGGCCTTCCTTTTCTTGTCTCCCCCAGTCGGTGGGGGAGCCTCTTCTTCCTCTTCCTCATCTTCGGGGGAAGAGTGCGCCGCAGACTCATCGGACGGTGAGTCCGACGACGCCTGGCGTCGGGAACTCTTTCGAGCTCCCTTGGCCTTCTGGGTCTTCTCCGGCACCTTATAATGGGCCGGAGTCAACACCTTCGCTAGGAGGGCGTCTGCAGGGTCTTCGGGCAAGGGAGCCGGATGGTTGATTTTTCCAGCCATCTTCTGCCAGTCCTGTTAACGGCACGGGAGTTTAGATCCCGCATAGAATCAATCTATACAGAAAACAAGTATCCTGTAAAAGGTAAAACAACTTACCGCACTGGCTTGGCGCTTCGCGCTGAATCCGCGATCCTCAGTAATGGGAGGAGGGACCGCGGTGCCCTTGAACAGCACCCTCCGGGCATCTTCATGAGTCGTGTCGAAGAGCCTGTTCAGAGTTCGATGCTGCGCCGGATTGAACTCCCACAAGGTAAACTCCCGTTGTTGGCACGGGAGTATCCGGCAGACGAGCATAACCTGGACTATGTTGACAAGCTTGAGCTTCTTATCCACCATGTTCTGAATACATGACTGGAGTCTGGTCAGCTCTTTTGAATTACCCCAGGACAGGCCCTTCTCTTTCCAGGAGGTGAGCCGCATGGGGATGCCAGATCGGAACTCGGGGGCCGCTACCCATGCGGGGTCGTGCGGCTCGGTGATATAGAACCACCCCGATTGCCACCCTTTTATGGTGTCCAAGAAGGTGCCCTCGAGCCATGTGATGTTGGGCATCTTGCCCACCATGGCGCCTCCGCACTCCGCCTGGCAGCCACTCACTACCTTCGGCTTGACGTTAAAGGTCTTCAGCCATAGGCCGAAGTGGGGATTGACGCGGAGAAAGGCCTCGCACACGACGATAAACGCCGAGATGTTGAGGATGAAGTTCGGGGCCAGATCGTGGAAATCCAGGCCGTAATAAAACATGAGCCCCCGGACGAAGGGATGGAGAGGAAATCCCAGTCCGCGGAGGAAATGGGTGAGGAATACCACCCTCTCATGGGGCTCGGGGGTGGGGATGAGTTGTCCCTCATCTGGGAGCCGGTGCGCGATGTCGTCGGGCAGGTATCCGGCTCTCCTCAGTTTCTTGACGTCTCCCTCCGTGACGGAGGAGACCATCCACTTGCCTCCCGCTCCGGACATGGTTGGAGAGGGTTGAGATGGAAGTGAGGACTTGGGCGCTAGAGCTGGAGTGTGCGGGAGCGGATGAGCAGAGGAGGAAGATGGCGTGGATAGAAAGGTGAATCCTTATCCCTTTATATGGGCGGACAAAATTAAACGTCCCACTTGCCTGGTAAAACTCGCTTATCCCCCAAGCGCCGCAATTGATGGCGCGGTTGGGTTACCCACACTCGTATTGATGAGAATCCCGTAATAAGGGGACACGATCTCTGCTTTGACAAGACGTGTTGAAAAACTGCCTCGCGTTATGTGCTGGGCTGGTTAAAAGAAACGGTTCGAATAATCACCGGGCCATGACGTAATGTCATGTTGCCAAAACAAGCTAGCGGATTAGATCTGCGAAAGCATTATTCTCTATGGTGCAATGTGGAACTTATTTTGCAGGGTCGGACACTATCCTTGTATTCAAATTCTTCTGTGATGTATTCGGAGAAGGAACCTGCCTTGCAATGCCGAAGACAACTGCGTGCCGGACTCATCGTCATTGAAGCCTGGTTCAGGGGCTACTGAGGGAGTCCTGGATTAGGGGGTCTCCGGACAGCCGGACTATCTCCATTGGCCGGACTGTTAGACTATGAAGATACAAGATTGAAGACTTCGTCTCGTGTCCGGATGGGACTCTACTTGGCGTGGAAGGCAAGCTAGGCAGTACATATATGGATATCTCCTCCTTTGTAACCGACCTTGTGTAACCCTAACCCTCTCCGGTGTTTATACAAATTGAAGGGTTTTAGTCCGTAGGACAACAATCACATCATACAATCATACCGTAGGCTAGCTTCTAGGGTTTAGCCTCTCTGATCTCGTGGTAGATCTACTCTTGTAACACCCATATCTTCAATATTAATCAAGCAGGACGTAGGGTTTTACCTCCATCAAGAGGGCCGAAACCTGGGTAAAACTTTGTGTCCCTTGCCTCCTGTTACCATCTGGCCTAGACGCACAATTCGGGACCCCCTACCCGAGATCCGCCGGTTTTGACACCGACAAGACTCATAAAGGCTTCATGCAACCCGCTTTTGGTGGACGAAATCCTTTCAATCACCGTACCCATCAACGTGCGGTGCTCTTCTGAGATAGCCGCTTGCTCTAGCAGATCCCTCAGTACGTCTGACCGTACACCAGACGGTGCCGGACTCTTTCGATTGCCCTCTTCAAGAGCAGGATACTGAGGACTTCGGGTGGCCATAGGATTACCTTCTAGCCTTGCCGGATCAGAAGAAACCCTCCGCGACGACACCTTGGGGTCGCCCGCCTCATGAGGCAGTATGGTAGGGGGAGGCGTTTCACTCTCCATCATCTCTGGAAGAAGATCCCCCGAAGACGAGCTCTGCTGAGAAGGGCTAAGACCCAAACTGCAAGATAAATGCTTCGGTTATTTTCCTCAGAAGTAAGGCGAGATATTTTCATTATTAAGTACCCTTTTACTTACGGCTCGGTGGAGGGCTGATCCCCTTGAGGGCATAGTGCGGTCGGGGTATCCCCCAGGGCAGGAACCTCCGGCGAAGATTTCTTCCCCCGTTTGGAGATCATGGTCTCCGGGTCCTCAGAGGCGGTCCTTTTCCTTCCCTAGGGAGAGGAAGTTTCAGTACCTCCTCCCCGGTTAACCTCCTTCGCGAAGGCACTAGCCTCCTTGTCCCCCTTTATCTTCTCCTGAGGGCGCTTGATAAGGCGCGATCTCCAGCATCCGGATTAGCACGGGATTTGGTGATGTCTCAGGGAGGGGGGCAGGACACCTGATCAACTATGCCTTTGCTATCCAATCCTGGTCAAAGAGCGGCGTTTTTAGGGCGACGTTGCGATAAATAAACGGACAGTGTGTTCAGATGCGGGGCTACTTACTTGGGTATCCAGGCGATTGCAGCTCAGACCTGCATCCTCAGTGATGACCGGACACATTATTTGTGGTCCGAAGAACAATTTGTACATCTCCTCGGGCGTCATGTCAAGGAAGTGTTGAATAGCTCGCGGTCCTTCCGGGTTGAATTCCCACATGCGAAGGGACCGGCATTTGCAAGGCTGGACTCGACGAACTAGCATAACTTGCACTACCATAACCAGACTAAAATCTCTCTCAAAGAGATCTCGGATACGACTTTGCAGTATTGGCACGTCCTTGGCTGGACCCCAGCTCAGCCCCCTGCTGATCCATGACGTCAGTTGTGGTGGGGGGCCTGAGCGAAAGGTGGGGTAGCTACCCACTTGGCACTTCGGGGAGCTGTGATGTAGAACCACTCCCGCTGCCACAATCCGGACACCTTTGGGAAGCTACCCTCAGGCCATGGAGCGTCAGCAATTTTGCTTATTAAAGCGCCACCGCACGCTGCGTGTTGCCCCTCGATCATCTTCGGCTTCACATCGAAGGTCTTGAGCCACAGGCCGAAGTGAGGGATAATGCGGAGGAAGGCCTCACATACGACAATAAATGACGACATGTGAAGAAGGGAATCTAGGGCCAGATCATCAAAATCTAGCCCATAATAGAACATAAGACCCCTAACAGAGGGATCTAGAGCGAGGCCTAGTCCTCGGAGGAAGTGGGAGACGAACACGACGCTCTCGTTGGGTTCGGGAGTAGGGACGACCTGCCCTCGGGCAGGCAGCCGATGCGAAATTTTGGCGGTTAGACATCTGGCCTCTCTCAACTTCTTGATGTCTTCTCCGTGACGGAGGAAGGCATCCACCGACCTTGAAGGTTGGATCCGGACATAGTTGAAGGTCCGAAGCACCTGACCTGTGTTTTGGGTGTTAGAACTCGAGGCGGGGGAAGGATTTGATTGAGCACGAGAGGGAAAAAAGAAAAAGCCTTGTCCCCTTTATAAAGAGGGTGAATATCAAGTGCCCTCCTCGTGGCCGTTTGGGACTTGCCTAAGATCTAGGAGTCCTACCAATAGGCACAGTTGGGTTACCCACGTCCGTATTGATGAGAATCCCGTGATAAGGGGGACACGATCTCTGCTTTGACAAGACGTGCCAAGGAAACCGCCTCGCGAAACACGCTGAGATGGGTTATGAAAAACGATTCGAATAAAGACCTGGCTGTGGTGTGATGTCACACTACGGGGTACGTCAGCAGATTAGATTTGTGGAAATATTATTCTCTCTACGGTGGTATGTGGAACTCGTTTTGCAGAGCTGCACATGATCCTCATGTTCAAAATCTTCTATGAAGTATTCGGCGGAGGAACCCGCCTTGCAATGCCGAAGACAATCTGCGCGCCGGACTCATCATCATTGAAGCCTGGTTCAGGGGCTACTGAGGGAGTCCTGGATTAGGGGGTATCCGGATAGCCAGACTATATCCTTTGGCCGGAATGTTGGACTATGAAGATACAAGATTTAAGACTTTGTCCCGTGTCCGGATGGGACTCTCCTTGGCGTGGAAGGCAAGCTTGGCAGTATGGATATGTAGATCTCCTTCCTTGTAACCGACTCTGTGTAACCCTAGCCCCCTCCGGTGTCTATATAAACCAGAGGGTTTAGTCCATAGGACCAAGAACAACAATCATACCATAGGCTTCTTCTAGGGTTTAGCCTCTCTGATCTCGTGGTAGATCAACTCTTGTACTACTCATATTATCAAGAACAATCAAGCAGGACGTAGGGTATTACCTCCATCAAGAGGGCCCGGACCTGGGTAAACATCGTGTCCCCTGCCTCCTATTACCATCCGCCTAGACGCACAGTTCGGGACCCCCTACCCGAGATCCGCCGGTTTTGACACCGACAGTCAGCGTCAGTCTTCTTCTTGAAGATCCATTTATTCTCTATGGCTTGCCGATCATCGGGCAAGTTAACCAAAGTCCACACTTTTTTCTCATACATGGATCCCATCTCAGATTTCATGGCCTCAAGCCATTTTGTGGAATCTGGGCTCATCATCGCTTCCTCATAGTTCGTAGGTTCGTCATGGTCAAGTAACATGACCTCCAGAATAGGATTACCGTACCACTCTGGTGCGGATCTTACTCTAGTTGACCTACTAGCTTCGGTAGTAACTTGATCAGAAGTTTCATGATCATCATCATTAGCTTCCTTACTAATTGGTGTAGGAATCACTGGAACTAATTTCTGTGATGAACTACTTTCCAATAAGGGAGCAGGTACAATTACCACATCAAGTTCTACTTTCCTCCCACTCACTTCTTTTGGGCGAAACTTCTTCTCTAGAAAGGATCCATTCTTAGCAAGGAATATCTTGCCTTCAGATCTGTGATCGAAGGTGTACCGAACGGTCTCCTTTTGGGTATCCTATGAAGACACATTTCTCCGATTTGGGTTCGAGCTTATCAGGTTGAAGCTTTTTCACATAAGCATCGCAGCCCCAAACTTTAAGAAACGACAACTTGGGTTTCTTGCCAAACCACAGTTCATATGGTGTCATCTCAATGGATTTAGATGGTGCCCTATTTAATGTGAATGCAGCCATCTCTAAAGCATAACCCCATAGCGGTAAATCAGTAAGAGACATCATAGATCACACCATATCTAATAAAGTACGATTATGACATTCGGACACACCATTACGCCGTGATGTTCTAGGTGGCATAAGCTGTGAAACTATTCCACATTGTTTCAAATGAAGACCAAACTCGTAACTCAAATATTCACCTCCACAATCAGATCGTAGAAACTTTATTTCCTTGTTATGATAATTTTCCACTTCACTCTGAAATTCTTTGAACCTTTCAAATGTTTCAGACTTATGTTTCATCAAGTAGATATACCCATATCTTCTCAAATCATCTGTGAAGGTCAAAAAATAACGATACCCGCCGCGAGCCTCAACAATCATCGGACCACATACATCAGTATGTATTATTTCCAACAAGTCTGTTGCTCGCTCCATTGTTCCAGAGAATGGAGTTTTAGTCATCTTGCCCATGAGGCATGGTTCGCAAGCATAAAGTGATTCATAATCAAGTGATTCCAAAAGCCCATCAGCATGGAGTTTCTTCATGCAATTTACACCAATATGACCTAAACGGCAGTGTCAGAAATAAGTTGCACTATCATTATTAAACTTATATCTTTTGGCTTTAATAGTATGAATATGTGTATCACTACTATCGAGATTCATTAAAAATAGACCACTCATTAAGGGTGCATGACCATAAAAGATATTACTCATATAAATAAAACAACCATTATTCTCTGATTTAAATGAATAACCATCTCGCATCAAACAAGATCCAGATATAGTGTTCATGCTTAACGCTGGAACCAAATAACAATTATTCAGGTCTAATACTAATCCCGAAGGTAGATGTAGAGGTAGCGTGCCGACGGCGATCACATCGACTTTGGAACCATTTCCCACGTGCATCGTCACCTCGTCCTTAGCCAATCTTCATTTAATCCGTAGCCCCTGTTTCGAGTTGCAAATATGAGCAACAGAACCAGTATCAAATACCCAGGCGCTACTACGAGCATTAGTAAGGTACACATAAATAACATGTATATCAAATATACCTTTCACTTTGCCATCCTTCTTATCCGCCAAATACTTGGGACAGTTCCGCTTCCAGTGACCAGTCCCTTTGCAGTAGAAGCACTCAGTCTCAGGCTTAGGTCCAGAATTGGGCTTCTTCACTTGAGCAGCAACTTGCTTGCCATTCTTCTTGAAGTTCCCTTTCTTCCCTTTGCCCTTCTTCTCGAAACTAGTGGTCTTGTTGACCATAACCACTTGATGCTCCTTCTTGATTTCTACCTCCGCAGCCTTTAGCATTGCGAAGAGCTCAGGAATTGTCTTATCCATCCCTTGCATATTATAGTTCATCATGAAGCTCTTGTAGCTTGGTGGCAGTGATTGAAGAACTCTGTCAATGACACTATCGTCAGGAAGATTAACTCCCAGTTGAGTCAAGTGGTTGTGGTACCCAGACATTCTGAGTATATGTTCACTGACAGAACTATTCTACTCCATCTTGCAGCTATAGAACTTATTGGAGACTTCATATCTCTCGATCCGGGCATTTGCTTGAAATATTTGCTTCAACTCCTGGAACATCTCATATGCTCCATGACGTTCAAAACGTCGTTGAAGTCCCGGTTCTAAGCCGTAAAGCATGGCACACTGAACTATCGAGTAGTCATCAACACGCGTCTGCCAGGCATTCACAATGTCTGGAGTTGCTGGCGCGGGTGGTACACCTAGCGGTGCTTCCAGGATGTAATTTTTCTGTGCAGCAATGAGGATAATCGTCAAGTTACGGACCCAGTCCGTGTAGTTGCTACCATCATCTTTCAACTTAGTTTTCTCTAGGAACACATTAAAATTCGAAGGAACAGTAGCACGGGCCATTGATCTACATCAACATAGACATGCAAAATACTATCAGGTACTAAGTTCATGATAAATTAAAGTTCAAATAATCATATTACTTAAGAACTCCCACTTAGATAGACATCCCTCTAATCATCTAAATGATCACGTGATCCATATCAAGTAAACCATGTCCGATCATCACGTGATATGGAGTAGTTTTCAATGGTGAACACCACTATGTTGATCATATCTACTATATGATTCACGCTCGACCTTTCGGTCTCAGTGTTCTGAGGCCATATCTGCATATGCTAGGCTCATCAAGTTTAACCCGAGTATTCTACATGTGCAAAAATGGCTTGCACCCGTTGTATGTGAACGTAGTGCTTATCACACCCGATCATCACGTGGTGTCTCGAAACGATGAATTGTAGCAATGGTGCATACTCAGGGAGAACACTTTTAACTTGAAATTTAGTGAGAGATCATCTTATAATGCTACCATCGTACTAAGAAAAATAAGATGCATAAAGGATAAACATCACATGTAATCAAAGTAACTGATATGATATGGCCATCACCATCTTGTGCCTTTGATCTCCATCTTCAAAGCACTGTCATGATCACCATTGTCACCGGCTTGACACCTTGATCTCCATCGAAGCATCGTTGTCGTCTTGCCAACTATTGCTACTACAACTATCGCTATCGCTTAGTGATAAAGTAAAGCAATTATATGGTGATTGCATTTCACACAATAAAGCGACAACCATATGGCTCCTGCCAGTTGCCGATAACTGTTACAAAACATGATCATCTCATACAATAATTTATATATCATCACGTCTTGACCATATCACATCACAACAAGCCCTGCAAAAACAAGTTAGACGTCCTCTACTTTGTTGTTGCAAGTTTTACGTGGCTGCTACGAGCTTCTAGCAAGAACCGTTCTTACCTACACATCAAAACCACAACGATTTTTCATCAAGTGTGTTGTTTTGACCGTCAACAAGGATCGGGCGTAGTCAAACTCGATTCAACTAAAGTTGGAGAAACACACACCCACTAGCCACCTATGTGTGAAGCACGTCAGTAGAACCAGTCTCATGAATGCAGTCATGTAATGTTGGTCTGGGCTACTTCATCCAACAGTACCGCCGAATGAAAATAAGACATGCTGGTAAGCAGTATGACTATGATTGCCCACAACTCATTGTGTTCTACTCATGCATATAACATCTACGCATACAACTGGCTCGGATACCACTGTTGGGGAACACAGTATTTCAAAAAAAATCACCTACGATCACGCAAGACCCATCTAGGAGATGCACAGCACTGAGCGGGGAGAGTGTGTCTACGTACCCTCGTAGACCGAAAGCGGAAGCATTTAGTAACGCGGTTGATGTAGTTGAACGTCTTCGCTATCCAACCGATCCAAGTACCGAAGGCACGGCACCTCCGCAATCAGCACACGTTCAGCTCGATGACGTCCCTCGAACTCTTGATCCAGTTCATGCCAAGGGAGAGTTCCGTAAGCACGATGGCGTGGTGATGGTGATGATGAAGTTACCGACGCAGGACTTCGCCTAAGCACTACAATGATATGACCGAGGTGTGTAAGTGTGGAGGGGGGCACCGCACATGGCTAAAAGATCAACTTGTGTGTTCTAGGGTGCCCCTGCCCCCGTATATAAAGGAGGGAGGGGAGGCCGGCCGGCCCTAGGGGCGCGCCCAAGGAGAGGGAGTCCTACTAGGATTACCAATCCTAGTAGGATTCCTTGTTGGGGAACGTACTAATTTCAAAAGATATTCCTACGCACACGCAGGATCATGGTGATGCATAGCAACAAGAGGGGAGAGTGTCGTCCACGTACCCTCGTAGACCGTTAAGCGGAAGCGTTATGACAACGCGATTGATGTAGTCATACGTCTTCACGATCGACCGATCCTCTGTACCAAACGTACGACACCTCCGCGTTCAGCTCGGTGACGTCCCGCGAACTCATGATCCAGTAGAGCTCGGGGAAGATTTTTGTCAGCACGACGGCGTGGTGACGATGTTGATGAAGCTACCATGGCAGGGCTTCGCCTAAGCACCGCTACAGTATGACCGAGGTGGATTATGGTGGTGGGGGGCACCGCACACGCCTGGGAGAGATCTTTGTGATCAACTTGTGTGTCTAGAGGTGCCCCCTGCCCTTGTATATAAAGGAGCAAGGGGGAGGCCGGCCGGCCCTTGTTGGTGCGCCAAGAGGAGGAATCCTCCTCCTAGTAGGAGTAGGATTCCCCTCTTTCCTACTCCTACTAGGAGGGGGAAAGGAAGGGAGAGAAAGAGAAGGAAAGGGCCCCCCTCTCCTAGTCCAATTCGGACCAAAGGGGATGGGGCGCACTGCCTGCCCTAGGCCGGCCCCTCTCTCTTTCCCTTATGGCCCAACAAGGCCCATTAGCCCCCGGGGGGTTCCGGTAACCCCTCTGGTACTCCGGTAAAATCCCGCTTTTACCCGAAACTCTTCTGATGTCCAAATGTAGGCTTCCAATATATCAATCTTCATGTCTCGACCATTTCGAGAGTCCTCGTCATGTCCGTGATCATATCCGGGACTCCGAACTACCTTCGGTACATCAAAACATATAAACTCATAAAACTGATCGTCATAGAACTTTAAGCGTGCGGACTCTACGGGTTCGAGAACTATGTAGACATGACCGAGACATGTCTCCGGTCAATAACCAATAGCGGAACCTGGATGCTCATATTTTTTTGGATATTTACTGTGAGGCAAAGCCCCACAGCCCTTTATTAAAAAGAAATAACTCTACAAAAGTACATAAGGAATATATACAAGAGCTAAGAAACTAGACTAGAAAACTAAAGAACTAGAGTACATCAACCTACCTGGACTAATTAGACTAAAGAGTTTATCCAAGCTTTAAGCTTGATGCTACTATCCTCCTTAAGCCTATGAGATAGAAGTGCGAGATCATGTACAAAGTTAGACCTCCAAGCAGCAAAAGTAGCTCTCTCCCCTCTAAAAGTTCTTCCATTCCTGAGGATCCAAATGTTCCAGGCAGCTGTCAACATAACTTCAAAGAAGAAAGTATGTCTGAAACTTGATCTAGCATGTTGGATACATTGCAACATTTCCGGCCCTCTTGACCAATCGATAGAAAGATAGTTCCAGACCCTCCGACTGAAATTGCAGTTGAAGAACAAATGCAGCCTATCCTCATATGAGAATTCCTGACAGATAACACAAAGATTCTCATCCAAAGTGGATCTCTAGTGCCTGCGGATCAGGAGGTCCTTGGTGTTAAGCCTGTCAAAGAAAAGTAACCAGCTAAAGACTTTGATCTTCAATGTGCATCTGCTTTTCCACAACCATTTACACGGTTGAATTATAGGCAAATGTGAGTGCATTAAGGTGTAGAAACTCTTGGCTGAGAATGCACCAGATTTGCCCAGCCAGACCCAGACATCCGGTATGTTAGTGTTCCTGTCCAAAGCCATTATCCAATCCTCTAGCACCTGCAACTCCTGAGCAGCCTCATGAGAGAATGGCAAGAAAAACATTGAAAAGATATCCTGTGATATGAGGAATTCATGCACTAAAACCTTGTCATTGTTAACAAAGGAGAATAACCTTGGCAGTCTCCAACATAAAGGTCTAGAAGATCCACCAATATGCCAAGCATCAGTCCAGAACAGAGCAGAGTCACCCATGTTTATGTGCACTGAGGCAATAGGTGTGTATGCATCATGGAGCTTGAGGATATCTCTCCACCAAAAGGACCCCACTGGGGTTGTAGCATGTGGGACACCATCAGCATAATAATTGTTCCAGATGAGGGACACCCATGGTATGTCAACCTTATTATAGAACTTATGCAAATGCTTGAGTAGTAGCCCTTTGTTTTGGATGTTTAAGTTGATCACTCCAAGACCTCCTTTATCTTTTGGCCGACAAACTAGATCCCAAGAAGCCAAAGATTGCTTTGGAGTATTAGAACTCCCCCTCCAGAGGCATTGTCTGAAGATTGTGTCCAACTGCTTGATAATACCATGAGGGATTTTCAAGCTACAAAGAAAGTAGATTGGCATGGAGGTCAGGACCGAAGTTAGGAGCTGTAAGCGTGATCCTTGATTGAGCATGCATGAGCTAGCAGTCAAACATCTCTCCAAAGTATCCACTAAAGGCATGAGATCAACAATCCTGGGTCTAGTGGTTCCAAGGGGCAGCCCTAGATATGTAAAAGGGAGTTGGCCAATCCTGCAGCCAAACAGGGAGCTAACCGAATTGCTTCACCTTCATCAATGTTGAGTGGGATCATTGAGGACTTTGCAAAATTGACCTTGAGACCAGTAGATTGTTGAAAGGTGAGCAGCATGTTCTTTAGAGCCACCAGTTCCTCATCTCTAGCTAACAGAAAGATAACAGTATCATCAGCATACTGTATAATGGGAAACTCCTGGTCATGAGTGGGGACTGGGAGTGATAAGACACCCTGTGTCAGCAATTGATTAATCACAGACTGTAAGAGGTCAGCTGCAATTACAAATAGAAGAGGTGATAGAGGATCCCCTTGTGTGACCCCACATTTGCATTTGAACTGCTTGCCAGGGATGCCATTTAGCAACACAGAAGAAGACCCTGTAGAAGGGATCTCTTTGATCCATCCAATCCATTTATCATCAAAACCTTTGTGTTTGAGCATCAGCAAAATAACCTCATGATTAACAGTATCAAAAGCCTTGGCAAAATCTAATTTTAGAATAACAATAGGCCTCTTAGACTATTTGCATTGATGGTTCCTACATATTCTACGAAGATCTTTATCGGTCAAACCGCATAACACTATACGTTGTTCTCTTTGTCATCGGTATGTTACTTGCCCGAGATTCGATCGTCGGTATCCCAATACCTAGTTCAATATCGTTACCGGCAAGTCTCTTTACTCGTTTTGTAATGCACTATCCCACAACTAACTCATTAGTTGCATTGCTTGCAAGGCTTATAGTGATGTGCATTACCGAGAGGGCCCAGAGATACCTCTCCGACAATCGGAGTGACAAATCCTAATCTTGATCTATGCCAACTCAACAAGTACCATCGGAGACACCTGTAGAGCACCTTTATAATCACCCAGTTACATTGTGACGTTTGGTAGCATACAAAGTGTTCCTCCGGTATTCGGGAGTTGCATAATCTTATAGTCATAAGAACATGCATAAGTCATGAAGAAAGCAATAGAAGTAAACAAAAACGATCAAGTGCTAAGCTAACGGAATGGGTCAAGTCAATCACATCATTCTCCTAGTGATGTGATCCCATTTATCAAATAACAACTCATGTCTATGGTTTGGAAACTTAACCATCTTTGATCAATGAGCTAGTCAAGTAGAGGCATACTAGTGACACTATGTTTGTCTATATATTCACACATGTATTATGTTTTCGGTTAATACAATTCTAGCATGAATAATAAACATTTATCATGAAATGACGAAATAAATAATAACTTTATTATTGCCTCTAGGGCATATTTCCTTCAGTCTCCCACTTGCACTAGAGTCAATAATCAAGATTACACAGTAATGATTTTAACACCCATGGAGCCTTGGTGCTGATCATGTTTTGCCCGTGGAAGAGCCAACGGGTCTGCAACATTCAGATCCGTATGCATATTGAAAATCTCTATGTCTCCCACCTGGACTTGATCCCGGATGGAGTTGAAGCGTCTCTTGATGTGCTTGGTTCTCTTGTGAAATCTGGATTCCTTTACCAAGGCAATTGCACCAGTATTGTCACAAAAGATTTTCATTGGACCAGATTGATACGTCTCCAACGTATCTATAATTTTTGATTGCTCCATGCTATATTATCTACTGTTTTGGACATTATTGGGCTTTATTATCCACTTTATATTATTTTTGGGACTAACCTATTAACCCGAGGCCCAACCCAGAATTGCTGTTTTTTGCCTGTTTTAGGGTTTCGAAGAAAAGGAATACCAAACGGAGTCCAAACGGAATGAAACCTTCGGGAACGTGAATTTCTCAACAAACAAGACTCAGGAGACTTGGACCCTACATCAAGACACAAAAGAGGAGGCCACGAGGTAGGGGGGCGCGCCTACCCCCCCCCCCAGGCGCGCCCTCCACCCTCGTGGGCCCCCTGTTGCTCCACCGATGTACTCCTTCCTCCTATATATAGCTATGTACCCCCAAATGATCAGATACGGAGCCAAAACCCTAATTCCACCACCGTAACTTTTTGTATCCACGAGATCCCATCTTGGGGCCTATTCCGGAGCTCCGCCGGAGGGGGCATCGATCACGGAGGGCTTCTACATCAACACCATAGCTCCTCGGATGAAGTGTGAGTAGTTTACCTCAGACCTACGGGTGCATAGTTAGTAGCTAGATGGCTTCTTCTCTCTTTTTGGATCTCAATACAATGTTCTCCCCCTCTCTTGTGGAGAACTATTTGATGTAATCTTCTTTTTGCGGTGTGTTTGTTGAGACCGATGAATTGTGGGTTTATGATCAAGTCTATCTATGAACAATATTTGAATCTTCTTTGAATTCTTTTATGTATGATTGGTTATCTTTGCAAGTCTCTTCGAATTATCAGTTTGGTTTGGCCTACTAGATTGATCTTTCTTGCAATGGGAGAAGTGCTTAGCTTTGGGTTCAATCTTGCGGTGTCCTTTCCCAGTGGCAGTAGGGGCAGCAAGGCACGTATTGTAATTTTGCCATCGAGGATAACAAGATGGGGTTTTCATCATATTGCATGAATTTATCCCTCTACATCATGTCATCTTGCTTAAGGCATTACTCTGTTTTTAACTTAATACTCTAGATGCATGCTGGATAGCGGTCGATGAGTGGAGTAATAGTAGTAGATGCAGGCAGGAGTCGGTCTACTTGTCTCGGACGTGATGCCTATATACATGATCATACCTAGATATTCTCATAATTATGCTCAATTCTGTCAATTGCTCAATAGTAATTTGTTCACCCACCGTAGAATACTTATGCTCTCGAGAGAAGCCACTAGTGAAACCTATGGCCCCCGGGTCTATCTTCATCATATTAATCTCCTACTACTTAGTTATTTCCTTTGATTTTTTACTTTGCCTTTATTTTACTTTGCATCTTTATCACAAAAATAACAAAAATATTATCTTATCAGATCTCACTCTCGTAAGTGGCCGTGTAGGGATTGACAACCCCTATTCGCGTTGGTTGCGAGGATTTATTTGTTTTGTGCAGGTACGAGGGACTCGCGTGTAGCCTCCTACTGGATTGATACCTTGGTTCTCAAAAACTGAGGGAAATACTTACGCTACTTTGCTGCATCATCCCTTCCTCTTCGGGTAAAACCAACGCAGTGCTTAAGAGGTAGCAAGAAGGATTTCTGGCGCTGTTGCCGGGGAGGTCTACGCAAAAGTCAATATACCAAGTACCCATCACATGCCCTTATCTCCCGCATTACATTATTTGCCATTTTCCTCTCGTTTTCCTCTCCCCCACTTCACCCTTGCTGTTTTATTCGCCCTCTCTCTCTATCCCCCCTCTCTTTCTCTAATTGCCTCTTTTTGCCCGCTTGCTTTTCATTTGCTTGTGTGTTAGTTTGCTTGCTTGTCGTTATGGCTAGTCCCATATCTTCTCCGTTGTCTCCCGAGAGTGAAGTTCTAAATTTTAAGCAAAGGGAGGGAGAAAATCTAAAAGATGCTTGGTATAGAATTTGCAATGCTCAAAATAGATCTACCAGGAAGTAATCTACTTCCATTCTTCTTCGCAATTTTTATGTAGGCATAACTCCCTGGCACAGATATATCCTTGATACTATTACCGGAGGGAACTTCTTGGGTAGCCATACTTTTGATTCTTATAATGCTATGATAGATTTGTTTGGCTCACCCCCTCTTTTGGTTAACGGAACTATATTAACTTTGGAGCATGTAATGCAAAGGCTCGAAATTATTGAAAATAAGGTTGCTACCGTAGAGTTAATTGAAAATTTGGATAAAAAATCCACAATTTAATCTCTCAATATGGATCTAAAGTAGGAGTCACTTTGAAAAATATTAAAGAGAAGGAACTCGTAGTTAATGAGAAATTAAATCATGATTCCACTAGGATTGACAAACTTGAGGATATTATTACCAACTTGGGAACCGCTTTTTCTTCTGTAAAGAATACTCCAGGTCCTCCCACTAAAATTTCCAAGCTTATGTATGTTCCTAAAAATAAGGGTGAATCCTCTAGTAAGGAAACGGCGGATCTCAAATCTATAAGTATTCATCTCAATCTTTTTGCTATCATCAAGGAACCATTTGTTACAAATGAATTTTTTGATTTTGTGCCTAAAAGTTTGATAATCAATAAAAATAAAGAAATTCCTAAAGATAGTAGATGTCTCATTGAAGAATTTCCTACCAAAGATGGCAATACCTAGATCTATCCTTGCTTATTATGCCTAGCTAGGGGCGTTAAACGATAGCGCCTGTTGGGAGGCAACCCAATTTTATTTTTATTCCTTACTTTTTGCTCCTGTTTAGTAATAAATAATTTATCTAGCCTCTGTTTTGGTTGTGTTTTTTGTGTTTAATTTGTGTTTTTGCCAAGTAGAACCGTTGGGAAGACTTGGGGAAAGTCTTGTTACACTTGCTGTAAAAAACATAAACTTTAGCGCTCAGGAGAACTGCTACCATTTTTATTTGGAAAGTGATATTTAGTTAATTATTTTTGCAGATTATTAATAGATAAATTCCTCACGTCCAGAAATTTATTTTAGAATTTTTGGGGTTCCAGATCTTGTGCTAGTTACAGGTTACTACAGACTGTTCTGTTTTTGACAGATTCTGTTTTTCGTGTGTTGTTTGCTTATTTTGATGAATCTATGGCTAGTAAAATAGTTTATAACCATAGAGAAGTTGGAAGACAGTAGGTATAACACCAATATAAATAAATAATGAGTTCATTACAGTACCTTGAAGTGTTCTTTTGTTTTCTTTCGCTAACGGAGCTCACGAGATTTTCTACTTTAAGTTTTGTGTTGTGAAGTTTTCAAGTTTTGGGTAAAGATTTGATGGATTATGGAACAAGGAGTGGCAAGAGCCTAAGCTTGGGGATGCCCATGGAACCCCCAATATAATCTAAGGACACCTAAAAGCCAAAGCTTGGGGATGCCCCGGAAGGCATCCCCTCTTTCGTCTACTTCTATCGGTAACTTTACTTGGAGCTATATTTTTATTCACCACATGATATGTGTTTTGCTTGGAGCATCTTGTATGATTTGATTCTTTGCTTTTTAGTTTACCACAATCATCCTTTCTGTACACACCTTTTGAGGGAGACATACATGATTTGGAATTTGTTAGAATACTCTATGTGCTTCGCTTATATCTTTTGAGTTATATAGTTTTGCTCTAGTACTTCACTTATATCTTTTTACAGAAAGGTGGTGGATTTGTTTTATAGAAACTATTGATCTCTCATGATTCACTTAGATTATTTTGAGAGTCTTAAATAGCATGGTAATTTACTTAAATAATCCCAATATTCTTGGTATTCAAGAATAGTAAAAACTTTCTTATGAGTGTGTTGAATACTATGAGAAGTTTGATGCTTGATAATTGTTTTGAGATATGAAGATGGTGATGTTAAAGTTGTGCTAGTTGAGTAGTTGTGAATTTGAGAAATACTTGTGTTAAAGTTTGTGATTCCCGTAGCATGCACGTATGGTGAACCGTTATGTGATGAAGTCGGAGCATGATTTATTTTTTGATTGTCTTCCTTATGAGTGGCGGTCGGGGACGAGCGATGGTCTTTTCCTACCAATCTATCCCCCTAGGAGCATGCGCGTAATACTTTGCTTTGATAACTTGTAGATTTTTGCAATAAGTATATGAGTTCTTTATGACTAATGTTGAGTCCATGGATTAAACGCACTTTTCTCACCCTTCCACCTTTGCTAGCCTCTCTAATACCGCGCACCTTTCGCCGGTATCATACACCCACCATATACCTTCCTCAAAACAGCCACCATACCTACCTATTATGGGATTTCCATAGCCATTCCGAGATATATTGCCATGCAACTTTCCACCGTCCCGTTTATTATGACACACTTCATCATTGTCATATTGCTTAGCATGATCATGTAGTTGACATCGTATTTGTGGCAAAGCCACCATTCATAATTCTTTCATACATGTCACTCTTGATTCATTGCATATCCCGGTACACTGCCGGAGGCTTTCATATAGAGTCATATTTTGTTCTATGTATCGAGTTGTAATTGTTGAGTTGTAAGAAAAATAAAAGTGTGATGATCATCGTTATTAGAGCATTGTCCCAGTGAGGAAAGGATGATGGAGACTTTGATTCCCCCACAAGTCGGGATGAGACTCCGGACGAAAAAAAAGAGAAAGAAAAGAGGCCATAAAAAAAGAGAAAAGACCCAAATAAAAAACAGAAAAATGAGAGAAAAAGAGAGAAGGGACAATGTTACTATCCTTTTACCACACTTGTGCTTCAAAGTAGCACCATGATATTCATGATAGAGAGTCTCCTATGTTATCACTTTCATATACTAGTGGGAATTTTTCATTATAGAACTTGGCTTGTATATTCCAATGATGGGCTTCCTCAAAATGCGCTAGATCTTCATGAGCAAGCAAGTTGGATGCACACCCACTTAGTTTCTTTTGTTGAGCTTTCATATACTTATAGCTCTAGTGCATCTGTTGCATGGCAATCCCTACTCACTCACATTGATATCTATTGATGGATCTCCATAGCCCATTAATATGCCTAGTTGATGTGAGACTATCTTCTCCCTTTTTGTCTTCACCACAACCACCATTCTGTTCCACCTATAGTGCTATTTCCATGGCTCACGCTCATGTATTGCGTGAAGATTGAAAAAGTTTGAAAACACCAAAAGTATGAAACAATTTCTTGGTTTGTCATAGGGGTTGTGCATGATTTAAATATTTTGTGTGGTGAAGATGGATCATAGCCAGACTATATGATTTTGTAGGGATAACTTTCTTTGGCCATGCTATTTTAAGAAGACATGATTGCTTTGTTAGTATGCTTGAAGTATTATTATTTTTATGTCAATATTAAACTTTTATCTTGAATCTTTTGGATCTGAATATTCATACCACAATTAATAAGAATTACATTAAAATTATGCCAAGTAGCACTCCGCATCAAAAAATCTGTTTTTATCATTTACCTACTCGAGGACGAGCAGGAATTAAGCTTGGGGATGCTTGATACGTCTCCAACGTATCTATAATTTTTGATTGCTCCATGCTATATTATCTATTGGTTTGGAGATTATTGGGCTTTATTATCCACTTTTATATTATTTTTGGGACTAACCTATTAACCCGAGGCCCAACCCAGAATTGCTGTTTTTTGCCTGTTTTAGGGTTTCGAAGAAAAGGAATACCAAACGGAGTCCAAACGGAATGAAACCTTCGGGAACGTGAATTTCTCAACAAACAAGACTCAGGAGACTTGGACCCTACGTCAAGACACAAAATAGGAGGCTAAGGTAGGGGGGCGCCTACCCCCCAGGCGCGCCCTCCACCCTCGTGGGCACCTGTTGCTCCACCGACGTACTCGTTCCTCCTATATATACCTACGTACCCCCAAACGATCAGATACGGAGCCAAAACCCTAATTCCACCGCCATAACTTTCTGTATCCATGAGATCCCATCTTGGGGCCTGTTCCGGAGCTCCGCCGGAGGGGGCATCGATCACGGAGGGCTTCTACATCAACACCATAGCTCCTCCTATGGACCCGTAGGTAATCTTGTGGAGAACTATTCAATGTAATCTTCTTTTTGCGATGTGTTTGTTGAGACCGATGAATTGTGGGTTTATGATCAAGTCTATCTATGAACAATATTTGAATATTCTCTGAATTCTTTTATGTATGATTGGTTATCTTTGCAAGTCTCTTTGAATTATCAGTTTGGTTTGGCCTACTAGATTGATCTTTCTTGCAATGGGAGAAGTGCTTAGCTTTGGGTTCAATCTTACAGTGTCCTTTCCCAGTGACAGTAGGGGCAGCAAGGCACGTATTGTATTGTTGCCATCGAGGATAACAAGATGGGGTTTTCATCATATTGCATGAGTTTATCCCTCTACATCATGTCATCTTGCTTAAGGCGTTACTCTGTTTTTAACTTAATACTCTAGATGCATGCTGGATAGCGGTCGATGAGTGGAGTAATAGTAGTAGATGCAGGCAGGAGTCGGTCTACTTGTCTCGGACGTGATGCCTATATACATGGTCATACCTAGATATTCTCATAATTATGCTCAATTCTGTCAATTGCTCAACAGTAATTTGTTCACCCACCGTAGAATACTTATGCTCTCGAGAGAAGCCACTAGCGAAACCTATGGCCCCCGGGTCTATCTTCATCATATTAATCTCCTACTACTTAGTTATTTCCTTTGCCTTTTACTTTTCCTTTATTTTACTTTGCATATTTATCACAAAAATACCAAAAATATTATCTTATCATATCTATCAGATCTCACTCTCGTAAGTGGCCGTGTAGGGATTGACAACCCCTATTCGCGTTGGTTGCGAGGATTTATTTGTTTTGTGCAGGTACGAGGGAGTCGCGTGTAGCCTCCTACTGGATTGATACCTTGGTTCTCAAAAACTGAGGGAAATACTTACGCTACTTTGCTGCATCATCCCTTCCTCTTCGGGGAAAACCAACGCAGTGCTCAAGAGGTAGCACCGATGCACTAGGTATGACACCTACATCGGATATGAAATCCTTCATCCAGACTCCTTCATTTGCTGCTTCCGAAGCAGCAATGTACTTCGCATCACATGTAGATCCCGCCACGACGCTTTGTTTAGAACTGCTCCAACTGACAGCACCACCGTTCAATATAAACACGTATTTGGTTTGCGATTTAGAATCATCCAGATCAGTGTCAAAGCTTGCATCAACGTAACCATTTACGATGAGCTCTTTGTCACCTCCATAAAGGAGAAAAATATGCTTGGTCCTTTTCAAGTACTTCAGGATGTTCTTGACCCTGTCCGGTGATCCACTCCTGGATTACTTTGGTACCTCCCTGCTAGACTAATAGCAAGGTGATGTCTACTACACAACCTTCTTCTTGTAGATGTTGTTGGGCCTCCAAGTGCAGAGGTTTGTAGGATAGTAGCAAATTTCCCTCAAGTGGATGACCTAAGGTTTATCAATCCGTAGGAGGCGTAGGATGAAGATGGTCTCTCTCAAGCAACCCTGCAACCAAATAACAAAGAGTCTCTTGTGTCCCCAACACACCCAATACAATGGTAGATTGTGTAGGTGCACTAGTTCGGTGAAGAGACAGTGATACAAGTGGTATATGGATGGTAGATAAAGGTTTTTGTAATCTGAAAATATAAAAACAGCAAGTTAACTAATGATAAAAGTGAGCGTAAACGGTATTGCAATGCTAGCAAACAATGCCTAGGGTTCATACTTTCACTAGTGCAAGTCCTCTCAACAATAATAACATAATTGGATCATATAACTATCCCTCAACATGCAACAAAGAGTTACTCCAAAGTCACTAATAGCGGAGAACAAACGAAGAGATTATGGTAGGGTACGAAACCACCTCAAAGTTATTCTTTCCAATCAATCCGTTGGGCTATTCCTATAAGTGTCACAAACAGCCCTAGAGTTCGTACTAGAATAACACTTTAAGACACAAATCAACCAAAACCCTAATGTCACCTAGATACTCCAATGTCACCTCAAGTATCCATGGGTATGATTATACGATATGCATCACACAATCTCAGATTCATCTATTCAACCAACACATAGAACCTTAAAGAGTGCCCCAAAGTTTCTACCGGAGAATCACGACGAAAACGTGTGCCAACCCCTATGCATAGGTTCATGGGAGAAACCCGCAAGTTGATCACCAAAACATACATCAAGTGAATCACATGATATCCCATTGTCACCACAGATACGCACGGCAAGACATACATCAAGTGTTCTCAAATCTTTAAAGACTCAATCCGATAAGATAACTTCAAAGGGGAAACTCAATCCATTACAAGAGAGTAGAGGGGGAGAAGAAACATAAGATCCAACTATAATAGCAAAGCTCGCGATACATCAAGATCGTGAAAAATCAAGAACACGAGAGAGAGAGAGAGAGAGATCAAACACATAGCTACTGGTACATACCCTCAGCCCTGAGGGAGAACTACTCCCTCCTCGTCATGGAGAGCACCGGGATGATGAAGATGGCCACCGTAGAGGGATTGCCCCCTCCGGCAGGGTGCCGGAACGGGTCTAGATTGGTTTTTGGTGGCTACAGAGGCTTCTGGCGGTGGAACTCCCGATCTATTGTGTTCCCCGATCGTTTTAGGGTATATGGGTATATATAGGAGGAAGAAGTACGTCGGGGGAGCCACGAGGGGCCCACGAGGGTGGAGGGCGCGCCCAGGGGGGTGGGTGCGCCCCCTGCCTCATGGCTTCCTCGTTGCTTCCCTTACGTGGACTTCAAGTCTCCCGGGTTGCTTTCCTTCCAAAAATAAGTTTCGTGAAGTTTTAGGTCAATTGGACTCCGTTTGATTTTCCTTTTCTGCGATACTCTAAAACAAGGAAAAAAACAGAAACTAGCACTGGGCTCTAGGTTAATAGGTTAGTCCCAAAAATCATATAAAATATCATATAAATGCATATAAAACATCCAACGTTGATAATATAATAGCATGGAACAATAAATTATTATAGATACGTTGGAGACGTATCAGCATCCCCAAGCTTAATTCCTGCTCGTCCTCAAGTAGGTAAATGATAAAAACAGAATTTTTGATGTGGAATGCTACCTAACATATTCATCATGTATTTCTCTTTATTGTAGCAAGAATATTAAGATCCATAAGATTCAAGACAAAAGTTTAATATTGACATAAAAATAATAATACTTCAAGCATACTAACTAAGCAAGTATGTCCTCTCAAAATAACATGGCCAAAGAAAGTTAATCCCTACAAAATCATATAGTTTAGTCATGCTCCATTTTCATCACACAAGAATGCCCTCATCATGCACAACCCCGATGACAAGACAAGCAATTGTTTCATACTTTAGTAATCTCAAACCTATAAACTTTCACGCAATACATGAGCGCGAGCCATGGATATAGCACTATGGGTGGAATAGAGTATGATGATGGGGGTTATGTGGAGAAAAAAAGGAGAAAGTCTCACATCAACGAGGCTAATCGATGGGCTATGGAGATGCCCATCGATTGATGTTAATGCAAGGAGTAGGGATTGCCATGCAACGGATGCACTAGAGCTATAAATGTATGAAAGCTCAACAAAAGAAACTAAGTGGATGTGCATCCAACTTGCTTGCTCACGAAGACCTAGGGCACTTGAGGAGGCCCATTGTTGGAATATACAATCCAAGTTCTATAATGAAAAATTCCCACTAGTATATGAAACTGACAAAACAAGCTTTTCAAATGTTTCAGACTTATGTTTCATTAAGTAGATATACCCATATTTGCTCAAATCATCTGTGAAGGTGAGAAAATAACGATACCTGCCGCGAGCTTCAATATTCATCGGACCACATACAACAGTATGTATGATTTCCAACAAGTCTGCTGCTCGCTCCATTGTTCCAGAGAACGGCGTTTTAGTCATCTTGCCCATAAGGCATGGTTCGCAAGTACCAAGTGATTCATAATCAAGTGATTCCAAAAGTCCATCAGTATGCAGTTTCTTCATGCGCTTTACACCAATATGACCCAAATGGCAGTGCCACAAATAAGTTGCACTATCATTATCAACTCTACATCTTTTGGCTTCAACATTATGAATATGTGTATCACTACTATCGAGATTGAACAAAAATAGACCACTCTTCAAGGGTGCACGACCATAAAAGATATTACTCATATAAATAGAACAACCATTATTCATAGATTTAAATGAATAACCATCTCGCATCAAACAAGATCAAGATATAATGTTCATGCTTACCGCTGGCATCAAATAACAATTATTTAGGTCTAAAACTAATCCCGAAGGTAGATGTAGAGGTAGCGTGCCGACAGCGATCACATCGACTTTGGAGCCATTTCCCACGCGCATCGTCACCTCGTCCTTAGCCAGTCTTCGCTTAATTCGTAGTCCCTGTTTCGAGTTGCAAATATTAGCAATAGAACCAGTATCAAATACCCAGGTGCTACTGCGAGCTCTGGTAAGGTACACATCAATAACATGTATATCACATATACCTTTGTTCACCTTGCCATCTTTCTTATCCGCCAAATACTTGGGGCAGTTCCGCTTCCAATGACCAGTCTGTTTGCAGTAGAAGCACTCAGTCACAGGCTTAGGTCCAGATTTGGGTTTCTTCTCTTGAGAAGTGCTACCTCTTGAGCACTGTGTTGGTTTTCCCTTGAAGAGGAAAGGGTGATGCAGCAAAGTAGCGTAAGTATTTCCCTCAGTTTTTGAGAACCAAGGTATCAATCCAATAGGAGGCCACGCACGAGTCCCTCGCACCTACACAAACAAATAAAATCCTCGCAACCAGTGCAATAAAGGGGTTGTCAATCCCTTCACGGTCACTTACGAAAGGGAGATCTGATAAGATAATATTTTTGGTATTTTTATGATAAAGATGCGAAGTAAATGAAGCAAAATAAAAACGGTGCAAGAAATAGCTTGTTGATGGAAGATTAATATGATAGAAAATAGACCCGGGGGCCATAAGTTTCACTAGTGGCTTCTCTCGAGAGCATAAGTATTACGATGGGTAAACAAATTACTGTTGAGCAATTGACAGAGCATAGTTATGAGAATATCTAGGTATGATCATGTATATAGGCATCACGTCTGAGACAAGTAGACCGACTCCTGCCTGCATCTACTACTATTACTCCACACATCGACCGCTATCCAGCATGCATCTAGAGTATTAAGTTCAAAAGAACAGAGTAACGCTTTAAGCAAGATGACATGATGTAGAGGGATAAACTCATGCAATATGATATAAACCCCATCTTGTTATCCTTGATGACAACAATACAATACGTGCCTTGCTGCCCCTACTATCACTGGGAAAGGACACCGCAAGATTGAACCCAAAGCTAAGCACTTCTCCCATTGCAAGAAAGATCAATCTAGTAGGCCAAACCAAACTGATAATTCGAAGAGACTTGCAAAGATAACCAATCATACATAAAAGAATTCAGAGAAGATTCAAATATTGTTCATAGATAAACTTGATCATAAACCCACAATTCATCAGTCTCAACAAACACACCGCAAAAGAAGATTACATCGAATAGATCTCCACAAGAGAGGGGGAGAACATTGTATTGAGATCCAAAAAGAGAGAAGAAGCCATCTAGCTAATAACTATGGACCCGAAGGTCTGAGGTAAACTACTCACACATCATCAGAGAGGCTATGGTGTTGATGTAGAAGCCCTCCGTGATCGATGCCCCCTCCGGCGGAGCTCCAGATAAGGCCCCAAGATGGGATCTCATGGGTACAGAAGGTTGCGGCGGTGGAATTAGGGTTTTGGCTACGCTTCTGGTAGTTTGGGGGTACGTAGGTATATATAGGAGGAAGAAGTACGTCGGTGGAGCAACGTGGGCCCCACAAGGGTGGAGGGCGCGCCTGGGGGGTAGGTGTGCCCCCCCTACCTCGTGCCTTCCTGGTTGCTTTCTTGACATAGGGTCCAAGTCCTCTGGATCACGTTTGTTCCAAAAAACCTAGCTCGGATGCCACTGTTGGGGAACTTAGTAATTTCAAAAAAAATCCTACGCACACGCAGGATCATGGTGATGCATAGCAACGAGAGGGGAGAGTGTCGTCCACGTACCCACGTAGACTGTTAAGCGGAAGCGTTATGACAACGCGGTTGATGTAGTCATACGTCTTCACGATCGACCGATCCTCAGTACCGAACGTACGGCACCTCCGCGTTCAGCACACATTCAGCTTGGTGACGTCCCGCGAACTCACGATCCAGTAGAGCTCGGGGAAGAGTTTCGTCGGCACGACGGCATGGTGACAATGTTTATGAAGCTAGCGTGGCAGGGCTTCGCCTAAGCACCGCTATAGTATGACCGAGGTGGATTATGGTGGAGGGGGGCACCGCACACGGCTGGGAGAGATCTTTGTGATCAACTTGTGTGTCTAGAGGTGGCCCCCTGCCCCTGTATATAAAGGAGCAAGGGGGAGGCCGGCCGACCCTTGTTGGTGCGCCAGGAGGAGGAATCCTCCTCCTAGTCGGAGTAGGATTCCCCTCTTTCCTACTCCTACTAGGAGGGGGAAAGGAAGGGACAGAAAGAGAAGGAAAGGGGGCGCCGCCCCCCTCTCCTAGTCCAATTCGGACCATAGGGGAGGGGGCGCGCTACCTGCCCTAGGCTGGCCCCTCTCTCTTTCCCTTATGGACCAACAAGGCCCATTAGCCCCCGGGGGTTCCGGTAACCCCTCCGGTACTCCAGTAAAATCCCGATTTTACCCGGAACTCTTCCGATGTCCAAATGTAGGCTTCCAATATATCAATCTTCATGTATCGACCATTTCGAGACTCCTCGTCATGTCCGTGATCATATCCGGGACTCCAAACTACCTTCGGTACATCAAAACATATAAACTCATAAAACCGATCGCCATAGAACTTTAAGCGTGCGGACCCTACGGGTTCGAGAACTATGTAGACATGACTGAGACATGTCTCCGGTCAATAACCAATAGCGGAACCTAGATGCTCATATTGGTTCCTACATATTCTACGTAGATCTTTATCGGTCAAACCGCATAACACTATACGTTGTTCTCTTTGTCATCGGTATGTTACTTGCCCGAGATTCGATCGTTGGTATCCCAATACCTAGTTCAATCTCATTACCGGCAAGTATCTTTACTTGTTTTGTAATGCACTATCCCGCAACTAACTCATTAGTTGCATTGCTTGCAAGGCTTATAGTGATGTGCATTACCGAGAGGGCCCAGAGATACCTCTCCGACAATCGGAGTGACAAATCCTAATCTTGATCTATGCCAACTCAACAAGTACCATCAGAGACACCTATAGAGCACCTTTATAATCACCCAGTTACGTTGTGACTTTTGGTAGCATACAAAGTGTTCCTCTGGTATTCGGGAGTTGCATAATCTCATAGTCATAAGAACATGTATAAGTCATGAAGAAAGCAATAGCAGTAAACAAAAACGATCAAGTGCTAAGTCAATCACATCATTCTCCTAATGATGTGATCCCATTTATCAAATAACAACTCATGTCTATGGTTTGGAAACTTAACCATCTTTAATCAATGAGCTAGTCAAGTAGAGGCATACTAGTGACACTATGTTTGTCTATGTATTCACACATGTATTATGTTTCTGGTTAATACAATTCTAGCATGAATAATAAACATTTATCATGAAATGAGGAAATAAATAATAAATTTATTATTACCTCTAGGGCATATTTCCTTCATTCCTCCACAAGGAAGAGAGAGGGAAGGAAGGAGAGGGAGAGGGAGTAGGAAAGGGGGGCGCCGCCCCCCTTCCCTTGTCCAATTCGGACTGAAAGGGGGGAGGGGGCGTGCGGCCTGCCCTGGCTGCCCTCCTCTCTCTCCAACAAGGCCCATGGTGGCCCATTAGTTCCCCCGGGGGGTTCTGGTAACCCCTCCGACACTCTGTTTTTACCCCAAACTATCCGGAACACATTCGGTGTCTGAATAACATGGTCCGATATATCAATCTTTATGTATCAACCATTTCGAGACTCCTCGTCATGTCTGTGATCTCATCCGGGACTCCTAACAACCTTCGGTCATCAAATCACATAAACTCATAATACAAATCGTCATCGAATGTTAAGCGTGCGGACCCTACGGGTTCGAGAACTATGTAGACATGACCGAGACACATCTTCGGTCAATAACCAATAGCGGAACCTGGATGCTTATATTGGCTCCTACATATTCTACGAAGATCTTTATCGGTCAAACCGCATAACAACATACATTGTTCCCTTTATCATTGGTATCATCATACCTAGTTCAATCTCATTACCGGCAAGTCTCTTTACTCGTTCCGTAATGCATCATCCCGTGACTAACTCATTAGTCACATTGCTTGCAAGGCTCATAGTGATGTGCATTACCGAGAGGGCCCAGAGATACCTCTCCGATACACGGAGTGACAAATCCTAATCTCGATCTATGCCAACTCAACAAACACCATCGGAGACACCTGTAGAGCATCTCTATAATCACCCAGTTACGTCGTGATGTGTGATAGAACACAAGGTGTTCCTCCGGTATTCGGGAGTTGCATAATCTCATAGTATGAGGAACATGTATAAGTCATGAAGAAAGCAATAGCATAAAAACTAAACAATCATTATGCTAAGCTAACAGATGGGTCTTGTCCATCACAGCATTCTCTAATGATGTGATCCCGCTCATCAAATGACAACACATGTCTATGGCTAGGAAACTTAACCATCTTGGATTAACGAGCTAGTCAAGTAGAGGCATACTAGGGACACTCTGTATGTCTTATGTATTCACACATGTACTAAGTTTCCGGTTAATACAATTCTAGCATGAATAATAAAAATTTATCATGATATAAGGAAATATAAATAACAAATTTATTATTGCCTCTAGGGCATATTTCCTTCAGGGGGGCAAAGAATATTTGAAGGTATTAGCAGCTGAGTTGTCAATTCAACCACACTTGGAGATTAATTATCTGCAGCAACATGATCAGTAGCAAATTAGTATGATAGTTTTGATAATAGTAGCAGAGCAATGGTAACGGTAACACTGATAGCAGTAGTTTTGTAACAAGTGCAACAGTAACGATAGCATTAGTAACTTAGCAAGAGCAATATAGGATAAATTCGTAGGCATTGGATCGGTGACTTGTTATATGATATTCATCATGAGACACTTATAACCTAGGGCGATATGGCACTAGCTCCAGTTCATCAATATAATGTAGGCATGTATTCCGTAAATATCCATACGTGCTTATGGAAAGAACTTGCATGACATCTTTTGTCCTACCCTCCCGTGGCAGCAGGGTCCTATTGGAAACTAAGGGATATTAAGGCCTCCTTTTAATAAAGAGCTGAAACAAAGCACTAACACACGGTGAATACATGAACTCCTCAAAATACCATCATCATCGGGAGTGGTCCCGACTATTGTCACTCCGGAGTTGCCAGATCATAACACGTAGTAGGTGACTATAACTTGCAAGATCGGATCCAGAACATGGATATAATGGTGATAACATAAACGGTTCAGATCTGAAATCATGGCACCCGGGCCCAAAGTGACAAGCATTAAGCATGGCAAAGTCATAGCAACAACAATCTTAGAACATAGTGGATACTAGGGATCAAGCCCTAACAAAACTAACTTGATTACATGATGAATCTCATCCAACTCCTTACTGACCAGCGAGCCTACGAAGGAATTACTCCCTCCCGGTGGGGAGCATCATGGAATTGGCAATGGAGAAGGGTTGGTAATGACGAAGAACGAAGATCCCCCTCTCCGGAGCCCCAAACGGTCTCCAGATCTGGCCTCCAGATGAAGAACAGGAGGTGACGGCTGTTCCATCTCGTGGATCGCGATAATTCTTTCTCCCTGATTTTTTCCTAGAAAAATAGGATTTTATAGCGTCGGTTTCAGGGTCTGCGGGGCCACCAGGTGGGGACAACCCACCTGGGCGCGCCAGGAGAGGTGGCGCGCCCTGGTGGGTTATGCCCACCCATGTGCCCCCCTCCGGTAGGTATTGGCTCCAGAAATTCTTGTTTATTGTATAAAAATTTCTCGCAGAGTTTCGTTCCATTTCGAGAACTTTTATTTCTACACAAAAATAACACCATGGTAGTTCTGCTGAAAACAGGGTCTGTCCGGGGTTAGTTTCATTCAAATCATGCAAATTAGAGTCCAAAACAAGAGGAAAAGCGTTAGGAAAAGTAGATACGTTGGAGACGTATCAACTCCCTCAAGCTTAAACCTTTGCTTGTCCTCAAGCAATTCAGTTGATAAACTGAAAGTGAAAAAGAAAAACTTTTATGAACTATTTTGATCTTGTTTGCATAAATAAGCTTAAACAATACCTAGGTTTTCAACCAACATTATAACTAACCACGCCGACAATAACTCTTAAAGATTATATTAAATCATATCAATGATATAATCAGCTAGCGAGCAATAATAAGGTATCTCAAGCAGCAACACGTTGTCAAAACAACCATGATATAATATGACAATAGTGGTATCTCGCTAGCCCTTTCTGAGACCGCAAAACATAAATGCAGAGCACCTCCAAAGTTCAAGCAGCGACTAAACATTGTAATTCATGGTAGAAAACATCCAGTGCATGATGCACCCAACATTAGCTACACACAATGCATAAGTCATGACAGCAGTGCTCTCAGGTTCTGGCGCTTGTTTTAGAAGGTGATGACACAACATTAAAGTAAATAGATAGTCCCTTCGCAGAGGGAAGCAGTGATTTGCAGAGGTGCGGGAGCACAAGTTTTTTAAAACAGAGGTAAATGATATTTTGAGGCATGCACACTTCTCATTTACTTCACGACCATCAGTTATCAATATCTTCCATGCTAAGCACGCTAGTGGCGGTTCCCAAGCGATAAAAGTAAAGGTTTACTCCCCCCACCAACAATCACACTCCACGGCTTGTTTGAAACAACGGGCGCCGTCCAAACCATCAACAGTCCCGGGGGAGTTTTGTTTAATTATTTGCATTTTTTAGTTCGGGACTGGGACTCCCTATTACCGCCCTTTTCTCGTGCGATGGCGAGTGAATAAACACTCGACCTAAGAATAACCCGCTTAGCATGGAAGATACTGACCACCTCCTGTCGTTCCATGAACGATCCAGGCACACAAAAAGGATATTTTTTTAGAAGTTTTTTGGAGGTGGCACATGCAAATTTACTTAGGACGGCAGGGTAATACCGCATATAGGTAGGTATGGTGGACTCATATGGAATAACTTTTGGGTTCAAGGTTTCTGATGTACAAGCAGAATTCCCACTTAGTACAGGCGAAGGCTAGCAATTAGATTGAGAAGCGGCCAGCTAGAGAGCAACAACGATCAGGATCATGCATTATGCATAAGTAACATTGGACACTAGCATGAGTAGGATATGAACACCATGAACATAAATATCATAGAGGCTATGTTGGTTTTGATTCAACTACATGCATGAACATGTGCCAAGTCAAGCCACTCAAACATTTAGAGGAGGATACCATATCATCATACTACATCACAATCATTTTAACGCAATGCTGATATCCAAGATAAATCATTATCCACTCCCAGCTACTTATGCATGGAATGAGAAACTATAATCTCTAATTGTCATTGCAAACATGTTTAATCATAATGGGCTGAATCATGGATACTAGGTTAAACATATTTACACAAACAGAACAAGTCGAGTTCATACCGGTTTCTCTCTGCCACGGCCAATTCATTGAATATCGTCATTATTGCCTTTCACTTGCACGACTGAATGATGTGAAAATAATAATAGTGCAAGAGTGCCATGGACTAAGCTGGAATATGCAAACATTTTATTCAAAAGGAGAAGACAAGGTAAAATATGCTCTTTGTTAGATCAATAGTTATTCATATGAGAGCCACTCAACATTTTCATCGTGGTCTTCTCCTCGGTAAAACTCGAATAAAAGGAAAAGAAATTCAGAGAAACACACTGAAATATTTTTAGAGTTTTTGGTTTTCTTGAACAAGCAAATAAAAGGGAAAAGCAAAAGCGAGAAAAACTATTTACATGGGAAAACTCCCAACAAGCAAAAGAAGAATAAGGAAATCTTTTTGGGTTTTATTTTTAATACTACAACTAAGCATGCATAGGAAGTAAACTAACTACCACTAATTTTTTGACTTTTCTAAGGTTTTTCAAACACACAAGAAGAAGGCAAGAAAATAAATCTAAACATGGATGATACAATGAAAAAGTGTTAACACCGACAACTGGAATAAGTGGACATGAATGTAATGTCGGTGAGAAACACGTACTCCCCCAAGCTTAGGCTTTTGGCCTAACTTGGTAATCAATCAGAAGCCTGGATAGTAGTTGGCGTGGTAGCTCACAGAGGCTCTCGGTGCGGATGCCTCGGCCTGCCATGCTTCCTCCACTGCTGCGTTGTGAGCTCGGGCCTCCCTCTCAAGAACAAAATATCTTCCTTTGCCGTGATAGTCAAAAAGAGCAGGCGCAGGCAAATATGTGTGCACAATAGATGTTTGTTTATACAACAGATTGTAAGTGAAGTTACGAATTTTTCCTTTAAGGATCTTATGACCTTTTAAGGTGTCAAAATCTAAATACTGCATGGGCAGGATAGGGTCAAAGGGCAAAGGTGAAACACCCAACCCTCGTGCTAAATGCGTGGCATATATGCCACCATAGAAATAGCCACTGTTAATGTTATGCTAAAATCTACGTGCAACAATCGCTCCAAGGTTATAACTCCTTTCACCAGTGAGAGCGATGCGTACGAGGCTCAAGTCTGGAGCACAAAGTTTACTACAGTCTTGCTTGCCTACTATACATTTCCCGTTAAATAATGCAAAGTATTGAATTGCGGGAAAATGAATGCTCTTTATTCTACCTTGTGTCACTCCCCTCGTCTCAAAGTAACAAAGACTAGTCAAGAATGATTGGAACTCAGCCTTTGGCGGTTCATCAAGCGAACCTGGAATGGGAGTTTGTAGTGGTAAGCAAAATTCTCTAGTGAGATGGTAAATGGATTATCATAAAGCATAAACGATACCCTAGAGTCACGAGGATGGAATTTAAATCCTTTGACAAATGATTCAGTAAGAATGTGGCGTTGTTCGCACTTATCTGAAATGTAGGGAGCGAGACCGGCATTGTGAACATATTGCTCAAATTCCTCTTTAATTCCCACACGCATCATATACTCATCGCAAGTCCATAAGCATGTTTTGGTGGCGGCATCTCGTGTGGAACTTTCACCGGGTTCAACATATGGCCGGCGAGCGGAGCTGTCACTAGAAGATGCCCCTGAGGATCGCCTCCTCGAAGAACTCCTTCCAAAAAGGTCCATCGTGTTTACGTACAATTTTCTGAAAAAATTTGATGACAAAAATTTACCAACAAAACTTTATAAGATTGAAAGCAACTACTCATAGGGATACATGGAGGCCATACCAAGCATTCAAACTACTTAGAACTCTAATAATTCAACATGCAAGCTCATCTACAGCAGCACCAAGAGTAGCTAATTATTCAAAATATAAACCACTAAAACAAAAACTAATTGGACAAACGATTGAGTCACATACCAAGCAACAATCCCCTGAAACATTTTTGAAAACGGAGCTTCGAGCAAAGAGATTGAAATCCGCGGGCTTGAGAGCAAGAACACGAGAGAGAGAGAGAGAGAGAGAGAGCTATGGGGAATTTTTTCTGGAGGTAGGTGACGATGTGGTGTAAAGAGATAAGTGAGGGGGGTCACGTGGGGACCACAGCCCACCAGGGTGCGCCTGGGGGTCCTGGCGCGCCCAGGTGGGTTGTGCCCACCTGGTGCACCTCCCTCTGATGTTATTTGCACCAAAAATTCAGAAATATTCAAGAAAAAATCGTATTAAATTTTCAGGGCATTCTGAGAACTTTTATTTTTGGGTCATTTTTTATTGCACGGGAAATTCAAAAAACAGACAAAGCATGGCATTTTATTTTATTTAACTAATAAAAACAGAAAACAAAAAGTAGGGACAAAAGGTAGTGCTTACTAAATTCATCAACTTCATACCGCTCAAAAATGATCCATTAATAAGGTTGATCAAGTCTTATTAACAACCACTTTCGATTAGCATGAAACCGAAGAACTTTCGTAAATCACTAAGTTACCTCAACGGGGATATGAATGTCCCCAACAATAAGCATTTCATATTTATTTTTAACAGTGGGTAGAGGTATTTGAAAACTTCCAATAGTGATTGTCGGAGATTTTTCAATAACATTAATACCATTCAATTGGAATTGTTTCTTCGGAAAGTGCACCGTATGCTCATTACCATTGATATGAAAAGTGACCTTGCTTTTATTGCAATCAATAACAACCCTTGCAGTATTCAAGAAGGGTCTACCAAGGATGATTGACATGTTGTCATACTCGGGCATCTCAAGTATAACAAAGTCAGTCAAAATAGTAACATTAGCAACAACAAAGGGCACATCCTCACAAATACCGATCGGTATGGCAGTTGATTTATCAGCCATTTGCAAAGATATTTCAGTAGGTGTGAGTTTATTCAAATCAAGTATTTTATATAAAGAGAAAGACATAACACTAACACCAGCTCCTAAATCACACAAAGCAGTTTTCACATAATTCTTTTTGATGGAGCAAGGTATAGTTGGTATTCCCGGATCTCCAAGTTTTTTAGTACTCCATCTTTAAAAGTATAATTAGCAAGGATAGTGGAGATTTCAGCTTCCGGTATTTTTCTCTTATTAGTGATGATGTCTTTCATATATTTTGCATAAGGAGGCATTTTCAAGATATCAGTCAAGCGAGTACGCAAAAAGACTGGCCTCAGCATTTCAGCAAAGCATTCAAATTCTTCATCATCATTCTTTTTAGTTGACTTAGGTGGGAAAGGCATTGATTTTTGAACCCATGGTTCTCTTTCTTTACTGTGTTTTCTAGCCACAAAGTCTCTTTTATCATACCTTTTATTCTTAGGTTGTGGGTTATCAAGATCAACTGGTGGTTCTATCTCAACGTCATTGTCTGGTTCTTTATTATTATTTAGGTTGACTATTTTCTTGAACATCAGCATTATCTTTTTCATTATCATTAGGTGAATGTTCGTTACCAGACTGAGTTTCAGCATCAGAGATAGAAACTTCATTATCATTGTTAGGAGGTTTTTCGATTTCAGGTTCACTAGGAGCATGCAAAGTCCTATCAATTTTCTTCCTCTTTTTCTTTTTATAAGAATTAGGTGAAGTGGTGTTGTTCTTTGTGAATCCTGTTCAATTTTTTTGGGTGTCCATCAGGATAAAGTGGTTCCTGAGTCATTTTACCTCCTCTAGTTGCAACTCTAACAGCAAAGTCATGCATATTATTATCCATTTCATCAAGCAACTCTCTTTGTGATTTAGCAACTTGTTCTAACTGAGTTTGAACCATAGAAGCATGATTTCCAACACCTCTAACATCATTTGAGATTCTAAATAACAAGTCACTCAAGCAAGCAATCATATCAGAATTGTATTTCAATTGTTTCATAACATTTGCATTGAAGTGATCTTGTTTTCTAATATAGTTTTCAAACTCATAAAGGCATTGGCTAGGATGCATATTGTGAGGATTGTCATTATCATTGAACTTCATAAGAGAATTTACCTCTACCACCTTAGGCAGTGGTGGTGTATTAAGCCCATGTATTTCTTCAATAGTAGGTAAATTTTTAACATCCTCAGCTTTAATACCTTTTTCCTTCATAGATTTCTTCGCCTCTTGCATATCTTCAGGACTGAGATATAATATACCCCTCTTCTTCGGAGTGGATTTAACCGGTGGTTCAGGAAGAGTCCAATCATCATAATTTTTCAATATGTTATTCAATAATTCTTCAGCTTGCCCAACAGTTCATTCCTTGAAAATACAACCAGCACAACTATCTAGTAAATCCCTAGAGGCATCAGTTAGTCCATTATAGAAGATATCAAGTATTTCATTTTTCTTAAGAGGATGATCAGGCAAAGCATTAAGTAATTGGCAAAGCCTCCCCCAAGCTTGTGGGAGACTGTCTTCTTTAATTTGAACAAAGTTAAATATTTCCTACAAGGCAGCTTGTTTCTTATGAGCAGGGAAATATTTTTCAGAGAAGTAATAAATCATATCCTGGGGACTACGCACACAACCAGGAGCAAGAGTATTGTACAAAGCTTTAGCATCACCCTTTAATGAGAACGGAAATAATTTGAGAATAAAGTAATAGCGGGTTTTCTCATCATGAGTAAAAAGGGTAGCTATGTCATTCAACTTAGTAAGATGTGCCACAACAGTTTCAGTTTCATAACCATGGAAATGATCAGATTCAACCAAAGTAATTAACTCTGGGTCAACAAAGAATTCATAATCCTTATCATCAATAAAGATAGGTGAAGTAGCAAACTTAGGATCACATTTCATTCTAGCATTCAGAGATTTTTCTTTATACTTGCATAATAATTTCTCTAGATCATATCTATCTTTGCAAGCAAGAATATCTCTAGTTCTCTTCTCATTCATGACATAACCTTCCGATACCTTAGGCAATTCATATCTAGGAAGGCTAGTTCTAGCAGGTGTTTCAGGAGTTTCAGTTTCAAGCTCATCATCAGATTCAACAACATCATGTTGTATTACTCTAGCAATTTGTTTATCAAGAAATTCACCAAGTGGCACATCATCATTATCAAGCAAGGTACTAGCATCATCATAAGCATTATCCATAGCAGAAGTAGCATCATCAATAAATTGCAACATATCAGAATTGATAGAATGTGGTGGTGTTGCAAGTTTACTTAACACATAAGGTGAATCTAAAGCAGAACTGGATGGCAGTTCCTTACCTCCCCTCGTCTTTGAGGAAAAAATCTTAGTCTTTGCATCCTTCAGATTCTTCATAGTGATAAATTGATAATAATCCCAAGTGACTCAACAAATATAGCTATGCTCCACGGCAACGGCGCCAAAAAAAGGTCTTGATAACCCACAAGTATAGGGGATCACAACAGTTTTCGAGGGTAGAGTATTCAACCCAAATTTATAGATTCGACACAAGGGGAGCCAAAGAATATTTGAGGGTATTAGCAGATGAGTTGTCAATTTAACTACACCTGGAGATTAATTATCTGCAGCAACATGATCAGTAGCAAAGTAGTATGATAGTTTTGATAATAGTAGCAGTAGCAATGGTAACAGTAACAGTGATAACAGTAGTTTTGTAACAAGTGCAACAGTAATGATAGCAGTAGTAACTTATCAAGAACAATATAGGATAAATTCGTAGGCATTGGATCGGTGACTTGTTGGATGATATTCATCATGAGATAGTTATAACCTAGGGCGATGCGGCACTAGCTCCAGTTCATCAATATAATGTAGGCATGTATTCCATAAATAGTTATACATGCTTATGAAAAGAACTTGCATGCCATCTTTTGTCCTACCCTCCCGTGGCAGCGGGGTCCTATTGGAAACTAAGGGATATTAAGGCCTCCTTTTAGTAGAGAACCCGAACAAACACTGGTACGCGTCGGTGCTAAACAAACGGTTTTTAACCCCTTTCCACGACGGCATTCGGAACCGTCGCCAAGTGAGTGTGGGCGATAGGGGGGTCCTTCCCACATGACCCAGTAACCGTTGGGGATATGCCCTCCTGGCACACACACTCGGCAAAATGAGGTCGTGTGCGACCGGCGAGCACTCAAATACAGAGTCAGTCACCGCTAAAAAATACAATTATACAGGCGAAATCATTTCCGGTCGTACGTACATCCCACACAGTCAGTCACCGCTAAACGTTTCCGTTCATATATACATCCCAGACAGTCACTCCAAGGAAAACATTTGCGCAAGATGGCGTAACGCAAACAGTTTTGAAGAGCATGTCGTGTGTGATTGTTCATATTGATCCAACACGGTTTATTCCTAGAAACTGTGTGTGTTGCCTGAGGTCATCGCCCATGGTGTTTTCTCATTAACCGTTTGCAATAGGAAAACCCAATTAGCAAGCTAATTGGCCAATTAGCAGGCTAATTGCCCTATTATTAATAATCCATTTACTAATCTAATTGACATTCATATTAAGCACATAATATATTCCATTTCCATATTAAGGAAGCAGGATGTCATAATTGAAATACATCAGAGTACAACATGATATAGCTTCAGCACTCAGCTACCCCATTACACAACTGCACCAGCAGCAAGTTTCACATGCAGCATCTAGAACCTTTCGAAATTAGCATCATAGACGGTACATAGAGAGATGCATCTCATCTGGAAAACTGCTGAAGCGGAAGGCGAATATTGAGCCTTCATTCATGTTGAAGGTCTTTGCAACTTTAGGCCAGTGCCTGTGGATGATTGACCGTCCATCCTTCGACCTCTCCAGGAACACTTCAACATTGAACTGTGGGTGTTGTATGAAAACTTTCCTCGCCTCCTGACCACAGAGGTGGTTTGAGAGGTAATCATCAGTGATCCCTGAAAATAAGGATGTGCATAAATATCTTCTCTATATTGGAAATGGGGCAAAGGAATAGAAAAAGGCAAGGTATAATAGTTAGTACCATCTTGTAAACCTCAGTGCTTCCCAGTGTTTCTTTGCAACACATATAAGGTAGTTAGTCATCAGGTTAAGTAAGGGTTCGCATGCTATCAATAAAACATGTTGATGAAAAATAAGCACATTGCAGATTCATCAGATTAATTCAAGCCACATGGAAAACCCATTTATCCAAACCATGCATGATTAAGAACTAGGAAATATAGCACTTGTTTATGTTTCTCATGTATTAAGTGCATCCAAATTCGATTTATTCCTCATATGGTATACAATAAGAGAATGCAACCACAACAATTGAACATTGCATTGCAGAATTGAACCAAGCAGTTAACTAGACACCACAACAAATGAACCAAACGTTAACTGAGCACCACATTACACAATATAACATACTCTTAATAGAAGATCAGACAGTTAACCAAACCAAGCATGCTTAACAACTTGAAAATATTGCACCCTGAAGAATTAAACATCACATTTGCAGAATTGAACCAAGTAGTTAACTGAACACCACATTGCACGACATATAGAATATATACACTATAGCAGAAGATTGCATGGTAAAAGTAGATAGCACAATTCACTAGAATTTGTTAAGGAAAGGCAGTAGCTAGCAAACTGAACACGGGTCCTTATAGTGAGCTAATAATACAAGCTACTCCTCATTGTCGGAGATATTGATGACGATTGGCTCCTTGGACATGGAAGAGGGCAAGGCCTCCGCATCGTGGGTGCCCTCGTTGTAGTGGTGAGTTGCCTGAGCCGCTCCGGGCACCAACCTGCTGGCTCTCGAGATGAAGTAAGCACGTGCACGCTGAGAAAACACTTTGTAGTCTTCGTCGAAGGCACCGACGGTGGCCTCGAGAAAAGCCATGAACTGTCGTTTAAAGCAGCCAACCATGTCGCAGCGTCGGTGCGTGAGGCGTTAGCGGTGGCCTTGACGGCGAGGTGCTCCTCCAAGATCTGGGGGTCGGCACGAATGGAAGCCATCACGACCTGATCCGCGAGTGTGGCCGCAATTTGCTTCTCTGCTGCCAAATGCTCCTTGAGGTCCTGGCTATACTGCATGCACCATGCCTTAGGCCGGCGCTTATTTGGTGGAGGGGTCGGTGATTTGGGTGGAAGGTATCGCGCTCACGCCAGCGGTCGGGGCATGTGGGATGTGGAAGGAGGAGGAGGATGGGGGTCGGGTGTGGATTACCTGCCTGTATAGGCGAGGCCGAGCAGCGTGAAGAAGGGTCTCCGGCGAGGAGGCGGCGCTGCAAGCAAGGAGTGAAGGTTTCAACTTGGAAAGGAAGGCGGAAATAGGGGAATGTGGCTTTTGGTAAGGGGGAGGGGGCGGGGAGGTAGATATTTCCATGGAAGCTGAAAATTTGGAATCGCTTCAGCGAAAAAGAACTGGCGTGCAAAGTGTCATCAGACATGGTCCCTTATTCAGAGCGGATTGTGGACTGTAGCCGTCGCACCTTCTCGCGTAAGCCATATGCCTACTATACTCCGACGGTGCTCCAAGATATTTTGTGTTGCATCTCACACGGTTGGTTATAATAAACTGTGTGGGATCTACTTGATTTTTTGTCTTGATTTCAATTACATAAACGGGTCGCAACGACCATGGACAGTGTTTGAATTGCTAGACCTTTTATCTGTAGTGATCATAAAAGAATTGGAATTGTTCAGGGTTCGTTTGGACATTTTTATGCATTAACTGAGTTTTCAATGCATTTATGTGCATAATTCAAATTTGAACTACATGCACATTCTCCAGTGCATATAAATTGGTTGAAAAATCAAAACTTTGTCCTTGGGTGCATGCTTAGGTCCCACGCAAGAAATGGAAATGAATGCCAAACACCCCGCCACCGTCACTCGGCCGCAAACATTGAGATACCTGGTTATTAAATTCTAGTAAATCCAAAACTCGTCTGAAATTCATGAAACTTGGCATGCTATCATGGAGCTGCATTAACATGTCGTGATAACTTTTTTGTCCCATTTGGGGCAGGTTTGGGTAAGAGGCAAACTAGTGGCACTCTGTTTGTCTATGTATTCACACATGTACTAAGTTTCCGATTAGTACAATTCTAGCATGAATAATAAACATTTATCATGATATAAGGAAATATAAATAACAACTTTATTACTGCCTCTAGGGCATATTTCCTTCACCTGGGTGTTCTGGCCCATAAAAATTCTCCAAAAAGTTTCGTGGTGTTTGGACTCCATTTGATATTGATTTTCTGCGATGTAAAAAACAGCAACTGGCACTGGGCACAAGGTCAATAGGTTAGTCCCCAAAAATGATATAAACTTGCTATAAAATGATTGTAAAACATCCAAGAATGATAATATAACAGCATGAATACTTCATAAATTATAGATACGTTGGAGATGTATCAAGCAACAACATACATATCATCAAAATATCGAATGAATACCCAATTCACATGATTACTTTTCACAAGACTTCTCCCATCTTCTCAAGAACAAAAGCAACTACTCAAAAATCATATTCATGTCCAAGATCAGAGGGGTATTGAATACTGCTACTTGTGAGCTGCGTCGGGATTTCCTCGAAGAGGAGAGGATGATGCAGTATAGTAGAGATAATTATTTCCCTCAGTTATGAAACCAAGGTTATCAATCCAGTAGGAGAACCAAGCAACACTATGTAAACAACACCTACACACAAACAACAAATACTTGCAACCCAACACATAGAGGGGTTGTCAATCCCTCAACGGTTACGGGCAAGATCAAATGATATAGTTTTTTATAGATAGATCAAAAATACAAAATAAGATAAATAAAAGAAAATTGCAGCAAGGTATTTTTGGTTTTAATATATGATAGAAAATAGACCCGGGGGCCATAGTTTTCACTAGAGGCTTCTCTCATAAAGTTAGCATACGTTGGGTAGACAAATTACTGTTGGGCAATTGACAGAAAAACAAATAATTATGATGATATCCAAGGCAATGATCATGTATATAGGCATCACGTCCGAGACAAGTAGATCGAAACGATTCTACATCTACTACTATTACTCCACAAATCGACCGCCATCCAACATGCATCTAGTGTATTAAGTTCATGGAAGAACGGAGTAACGCCTTAAGCAAGATGACATGATGTAGACAAGCTAAACTCACATATGAAATAAATCTCATCTTGTTACCCTTAATAGCAACGATACATGCGTGCCATGTCCCTTTCTGTCACTGGGATTGAGCACTGCAAGATCGAACCCATCAGAAAGCACCTCTTCCCATGGCAAGATAAATCAATCTAGTTGGCCAAACCAAACCTATAAATCGGAGAAGAAATACGAGGTTATAACAATCATGCATAAAAGAGTTCAGAGAAAACTCAGATAATATTCATGGATAGATCATAAACTCACAATTTATCGAATCCCAAAAAACACACCGCAAAAAGTCATTACATCATATAGATCTCCAAGAACACCGAGGAGAACGTTTCATTGAAGATCAAAAAGAGAAAAGATGTCATCTAGCTACTAACTATGGACCCTTAGGTCTGTAGTAAACTACTCACGCATCATTGGAGGGCGGCAACGATGATGAAGAGCCCCCTCCGTGATCGAATCCCCTTCCGGCAGAGTGCCGGAAAAGACCTCTAGATGGGATCTTGTGGTTTTGGAACTTGCCGCAGTAGAAAAAGTATTTTGTGGACTCCCTAGTAGGTTTCCTGATTTTAGAGTATTTATAGAGGCAGAGTTAGGTCAAACGGAGGCTTATGGGCCCCACTATGTACCAGGGCGCGCCCCTGGCGTGCCTTAGTGCCTAGTCGGCCATTCCTTCGTCTTCTCGTTCCTTTCCAAAGCTTCTAGGGTCTCTTATTGCCAGAAAAAATCTCCAAAAAGTTTCATCGCATTTGGACTTCGTTTGGTAATGATATTCTGCAAAATCAAAAACAAGCAAAAAACAACAACTGACATTGGTCACTAAGTTAATAGGTTAGTACCAAAAATAATATAAAGCTGCTTGTAAATGTATATAAAACATCCAAGATTGATAATATAATAGCTTGCAACAATAAAAAAATTATAGATACGTTGGAGACGTATCAAGCATCCCCAAGCTTAATTCCTGCTCGTCCTCGAGTAGGTAATGTTAGAGTATTATATATATAGCCATGTAACCTTTCGTATTTACCCTATTGTATAAGGGGTTTCCTGCATATATTCCACACCTGTACATGTATATATACTGGCCTATGGCCTCCTGAAAATACAAGTTGCATATTTCCTAACATGGTATCAGAGCTAGGTCAATTTTTTGCATGCCGCAACTCGTGCCATTGATCCGCTCCTGCCACCAGCCACTGGGTTTTCATCTGCCCGCCTCACCCTGCAGTCTTCCTCTACCCCTCCTGATCGATCCGATCGTGTTGAGCCGCCGTCTTCCGTTCCTCCGCCAGGTCTCCTGATCGAACCGATCGCTCTGCCCCGCCCCGCAGTCGGGCCTTGGGCCTCTGGTCGCCATCGCCTCGTAGTCGGGCCTCTCCCGATCGCGCTCGCCCGGGCCTCTCCTGATCGATCGCTCCAGTCACCAGATTGCCCCGCCTCCAACCCTCTGGATCGATCGCGCTCGTGCACTCCTGGTTCGCTCCAGCCACCAGATCGCCCCGCCACCAACCCTCTGGATCGCCTTCTGCTCTGGAGCGGCGGCCACTAGCTACCGATTTTCGCCGCCCTTGTCGGATTCCGCCACTGATCTCCGTCGTTCTGTTGTTGGTTGTGTCTTCGTACGCTACCTCATGACCGAAAGTTGTTGTTGCCTGCTTGTTGACGAAAAAATGTCTACATAGTCAAGTTATGTCGCAGTTCTTCGCTGTCCTATGATCTTTGATGGCACTAACTACATCGAGTTTGTTGGTTTCATGCGCATTCATATGCGTGGCATTCGTCTTTGGGGCGTTCTTTCTGGCGAGGTCCATTGTCCGCCTTGTCCGGTTGCACCTGTGGCCCCTACTCCGCCGACACCACCGGTTCTTGCTGCCGATGCTGATCAAGCTGCGAAGGATGCAGCTAAGCTTGCAGATGACGCTGCCATCCATGCTTATGATGAGCAGGTTTCGGCTTATGAGGAGGCTCTTTAGACTTATCATGAGGCTCTTTCTGCTTACACTCAGTGGCTTGATGAGGATGCTCGTGCCGCAGCTGTTCTCACTGCTAGTGTTCTGCCTCAGTTTGCCTCTGAGTTCTTGGGGCTCCCTACCGTATCTGAGATGTGGACCCGTCTTTGTCATCGCTATCAGCCCTCTGTTGATGCCTTATATCTGTCTGTGGTCCGGCAGGAACATGCTCTTCAGCAGGGTGACTCCAGTGTTGACGATTTCTATGCACAGAGTTCTGCTATTTGGCGTCAGCTTGATTCTCTCTGCACTGCTGGTTGTCGTACTTGTTAGTGTTGCCGGGCTGTGCGGGCTGATTTGGAGTTTCATCGGGTCTACGAGTTCTTATCTCGGCTCCGTAAGGAGTTTGAGCCCCGGCGTGCTCAGTTGTTTGCTCGTGGTCGTATCTCCCTCATGGAGGCGCTATCTGAGATTCGTGCTGAGGAGACTCGCCTACGTGGTGCTGGTCTACTTGAGGTTCCCTCTGTGCTCGCTGCTCGAGTTCCTATTATGTCGCCTGCTGCACCGACCCCATCCCGCTCCAGTGCTCCTCTGCTCTTACCTACTCCTACGGGCGGCCAGGGTCGGTCTCGTCCTCACTGCGGCTACTGCAATATGGATGGTCATGTTGAGTATCAGTGCTTCCAGAAGAAGAAACACCTGCGTAAGGCGCGATCATCAGCTTCAGGGACTTCTTCTTCTACTTCGACATCTTCAGCCACCGCCTTGACTGAGCAGGATATTCTGCGACTTAAGCGTCTGCTTGCTGCTTCAGGTTCTCCTTCGACGGGTACTACAGCTTCTGTGACTGATGCTTCCTGCACCGAGCAACCACCCTCTACACAGTCAGGTACATCCTCGTGGGTTCTGGACTCCGGAGCTTCTTTTCATATGTCTTCTCATTCTTCACATTTGTCCTCTCTTAAATCGCTTGATTTTCCTATTCATGTACTCACTGCTGATGGTACTCCTCTTTCTGTTGCTAGTCGAGGCACTCTTATCACACATTCTTACTCTGTTCCTGATGTTGCTCATGTTCCTCGACTTACCATGAATCTTTTTTCTGCTGGTCAACTTACTGATTCTGGTTGTCGCGTCATCCTTGATGTTGACTCTTGTTCCGTTCAGGATCGTCGAACGCACACTTTGGTTGGGGCTGGCCCTCGCCGCCGTGACTCTCAGGGTCTTTGGGAGCTAGACTGGCTTCATGTTCCTTCCGCTGCCACCACTATCGCCAGTCCATCCGCTTCTGTCGCTTCAACTACCGCTCCATCTTTGTGGGTCTCGCTTGTCGCCATTAGTTCGTCGAGGTCTTCTGGGGTCTGTCTCAGGAGATGTCTCTTTAGAGTGTCAGGTTTGTAGACTCGGCAAACAGATTCAGTTACCTTATCCTACTAGTGAGTCGGTGTCTCAGTGTCCTTTTGATTTAGTCCATTCTGATGTATGGGGTCCGGCACCCTTCGCTTCGAAAGGGGGCCATCCATACTATATTATTTTTATAAATGATTTCTCTCATTACACTTGGCTTTATTTTATGACTTCTCGCAGTGAGGTTCTTTCCATCTATAAGCGTTTTGCTGCCATGGTTCACACTCAGTTCTCTTCGCCTATTCGTGTGTTCCGTGCTGACTCCGCTGGCGAGTATATTTCCAAGATGTTGCGTGGTGTTCTTGCTGAGCAGGGCACTCTTCCTCAGTTCTCTTGTCCTGGTGCTCATGCTCAGAATGGCGTGGCTGAGCGAAAGCATTGCCACCTTCTTGAGACGGCTCGTGCGTTGATGATCGCCGCTTCTCTTCCACCTCATTTTTCGGCCGAGGCTATCTTCACCTCCACCTATCTCATCAACCTTCAGCCGTCCGCTGCTCTCCAGGGTGGTGTTCCTTTCGAGCGTCTCTTTGATTGTTCTCCTGATTATTCGATGCTTCGCTTGTTTGGTTGTGTTTGCTATGTTCTTCTTGCCCCTCGCGAACGCACCAAACTGACCGCTCAGTCTGTTGAGTGTGTTTTCTTAGGCTATAGTGATGAGCATAAGGGCTATCGTTGTTGGGATCCCATCGGTCGTCGGATGCGTATTTCTCGGGATGTGACTTTTGATGAGTCTCGTCCCTTCTACCCGCGTCCATCTTCCTCGACATTTTCAGTGGAGGATATCTCTTTCCTCACTTTTCCTGACACACCTATCACTCCAGTTGAGCTCTTGTCTCTCCGTCCTGCTCACTCTACTTCTCCAGATCTTGCCGATTTGTCGCCACCATCTCCCACGATTTCCTCACCTCGCATGTCACCGGATTCTGCACCTTCATCCCCGGTGATTTCTTCGTCTCCACCTCCTGATTCTACCTCGACTATTTCTCCTCGTATTCTTCCATCTTTTCCTTAGTATTACACTCGTCGTTCACGTAATGTGGATGCGTCTGCTGATGTGCCATCCTCCTCGTCTCAGCCTACCTATGGCTTGCGTCCTCGTCCGCTTCCGCCTGTTGATCGCCTTGGTTTTTCAACCGCTAGTGCTGCTGTTCTTGAGCCGACTTCTTATCGTCAGGCTGGTGTTCATCCTGAATGGCAGTTTGCGATGGCAGAGGAGATTGCTGCTCTTGAACGCACTGGTACATGGGATCTTGTTTCTCTTCCTCCAGGTGTCCGTCCCATCACTTGTAAGTGGGTCTATAAGGTTAAGACTCGCTCCGATGGTTCTCTTGAGCGTTACAAAGCTCGTCTTGTGGCTCGTGGTTTTCCGCAGGAGCATGGTCGTGATTATGACGAGACTTTTGCTCTTGTGGCCCATATGACCACTATTCGTACACTTCTTGCCGTGGCTTCTGCACGCCACTGGTCTGTATCTCAGCTTGATGTTAAGAATGCTTTTCTTAACGGTGAGCTGTGTGAGGAGGTATACATGCAGCCACCACCTGGGTATTCTGTTCCCGATGGCATGGTATGCCGTCTTCGTCGCTCTCTCTATGGCCTTAAGCAATCCCCCCGTGCCTGGTTTGAGCGTTTTGCCTCTGTGGTAACTATTGCTGGTTTTTCAGCGAGTGCTCATGATCCAGCATTGTTTGTCCACCTTTCTCCACATGGTCGGACTCTTCTTCTTCTCTAAGTTGATGACATAATCATCACTGGCGACGACCCCGAGTATATTACCTTTGTAAAGGCCCGTCTTAGTGAGCAGTTTCTTATGTCCGATCTTGGACCTCTTCGCTACTTTCTTGGGATTGAAGTCTCTTCTACCTCTGATGGCTTTTTTATATCCCAGGAAAAGTATATACAGGATCTTCTTACTCGTGCTGCTCTTACTGATGAGCGCATTGTTGAGACTCCCATGGAGCTCAATGTTCACCTCCGCGATACTGATGGTGACCCCTTGCCTGACCCGACGCGTTATCGTCATCTTGTTGGGAGTCTTGTCTATCTCGCTGTCACTCATCCGGATATCTCTTATCCGGTTCATATTCTGAGTCAGTTTGTCTTCGCTCCCACTTCGGTTCACTATAGTCACCTCCTTCGTGTTCTCCGATATCTTCGGGGCACGATCTCTCACCGTTTATTCTTTCCTCGCTCCAGTTCTTTACAGCTTCAGGCCTACTCAAATGCTACGTGGGCTAGAAATCCCTCTAATCGCCATTCACTTTCTGCTTACTATGTTTTTCTTGGTGGTTCTCTCATTGCCTGGAAGACGAAGAAACAGACTGCAGTTTCCCGTTCGAGTGCAGAGGCTGAGTTACGAGCTATGGCTCTTTTGACGGCAGAGGTGACTTGGTTACGATGGTTACTTCAGGATTTTGGTGTTTCTGTTTCTACACCTACTCAGCTCTTATCTGACAGTATAGGTGCTATAAGCATTGCGCGCAATCCTGTGAAGCATGAGCTCACCAAGCATATTGGTGTTGATGCTTTCTATGTGCGCGCTGGTGTGCAGGATCGGGTTATTGCTCTTCAATATGTGTCGTGGTTTTGTCACGGCAGATGTCCTAGAGAAAGGACTTAGTCGTGGAGCCATCGCGACGGGTTAGCTTGAAGGGGTTAAAGCGGACACAGGGACGCAAGAGAGTTTATACTAGTTCGGCCCCTTCGATGAAGGTAAAAGCCTACGTCTAGTTGTGATGGAATTGATGGGGTTTCGATGACTAGGGAGCAAACAAGCTTCGCCTCTGTCTCGAGTTGCTGTCTGTTTTCCTTAAACTGCCGCCGGGTCGTCCCCTTATATACACGGGTGACACCCGTCGGTTCACAGAGTCCCAACACCGGTCGATATTCGTATCCGGGTTGGTCTCTCCTTATTCCTAACTTACAATACAAGCTTATATACAACTTCCGGTTTACAGCTACAAGTCTTGAACCGGCTACGGGCCTTAGGCCCACATCTGCCTTCTTGGGCTTTATCACTTCTGGAACTACTGATGAAGTTGACCCGGCCCAGATAGGCCGGTTTACGCCCAGCAGTAACATCCTCAACATTAGGCCCCAGATTGATTTGAACGGGTTCATGTCAATCCTTTAACAAAAACTTCATCTTCAACGTCTTCTCATAAATTGGTAAATCGCCATGATGTCATCTTCTCCGATTATTGTAAACCGGAGTGACGTCACCTGTCATAACGAAGATATCCATTATGCTTCTTTGTTTAATATATCTGCAGAAATCGAGGCGACAGCTCCGTTTCATGGCCCCCTTGATTGTCGCGCCTGACACATGTCTTTTTGCCTTATAAATAGGACCGAAGGGTCATTTCCTTTCTCTTTCCCTTCTTCCCCTTCTGCTTCGTCTTCCTCGCATCGCCCGACTTCAGAGCTCCGCCGCCACCGTCGACCTCTGCCTCAACCTTGGCCGCTGCATCAACCTGGGCGCACCAGAGCATCGCGGCCACCTTCCGCATCTTCCGCAGCTCCGGTAAACCTTCTATCCTTTCCCTCGCAGATCTGTTTTAGGGTTTCACAGTTCTTCAGTATTCATTGTCTGCCTCTTGCTCATGCGATAGATCTTTAGATGAATCCGCAAATCTTTATTCTGTGCAATGATAGTTGTTTGACCTTCGCCTTCACTTATGCATCTCAAAACCATAGATCTATATGAATGTTTTGCTCATAGGTTCAGTACTGCTCCTTTTGAACCTCTAAGTATTTATCTCTTTTCTGAACTTGCTTCAGATCCAATGCTGTAAAGAAATCTTGTGAAACCTGTTTCTGCGTACTTGTCCATCCGCAATCTCAGCTTTTCAATGCTTAGATCAGGCGGTTTAACCTTATAGAAATTTTTTCCAAACCGGTATATGCCATTAGTCCCCTTGTTGAACTGCCAGATGTTGGTTGCTTCATGAAACTCCGGTTCAGATAGTTCTGTCTCCGGTTTAACAGTACACATACCAACGTACCTTGATCAAATGCATTTTTGAACCGGGATCTTCTACCTTGTAGATTCCATCATGGCCAAGCAAGTATATGAGTGCAATTGGGTTCCTTCTCGCGTCACAGAGGCTCAACTGGACGATTTAGTCCTGATTGGCGCTTTAGGCAGCAAAGATACCATCCATTGGAGGGCTCCTGGCAAAGAATGCCCTCCCACACCTCGAGAAGGAGAGGTTGTTGTTTTCGTAGATCACTTAGCCCGGGGCTTTAAGCTGCCCGGTTCTAAATTTTACCGGGATGTTTTAGCCGATTTCCAACTCCATCCGCAAGATACTGGCCCCAACTCTGTTACAAATATGTGTCACTTCCAAGTGCTCTGTGAGGTGTTCTTTCAAGAGGAGCCCACAGTGGAATTGTTCAGAGACCTTTTCCATCTAAACCGCCGTACTGAGTTTACTGATGGCTCTAATACGGAGTTGGGTGGCATGGCGATTCGGAAAAGGAAAGAGGTCACATACCCTCACGCCAAGCTGCACAGCCACCCCAAAGAGTCGAATCAGACATGGTTCTACTGCAAAGACACCTCCCCTGCTGGTGAGAATCCCTTGCCTGGCTTTCGTCTGGAGCGGCTCAGCAATACACACCCTTTTCCTCAAAGATTGACTGCCCAGGAGAGAAGCAAATATGCTCCCCAACTGTCAAAGCTCAGAGCCTTTATGGCCAACGGTTTAACAGGGGTTGATCTCGCTCGCTGTTGGATATCATGGAGCATACTGCCCCTTAGTCAGCGCTCCGGTTTGATGTGCGAGTATACTAACAGTGTTGATGACCCACCGCGACATTCAAAAATCCAGCTCTCCGATGAAGAAATCACAGAGGCTGTGAATAAGATGCTGAATGAACCGGAACATGTCTGCGCTAGAACCGGCCTGCTTCCCTTCTGTGCCACCAACAAACCGCCAGCTGTAAGACTTTGATTTTTCTCTTTGCTGAATCTGTTATTGATATGTCTGGTCATTGTTTAATATCAGTGTCTGTGTAATCAGGGCAATGATCCGTTTTGGAGCAAAAAACTGCCGCAGGAGAAACCAGAAAAACCAGACAAACCGGAAAGAGCAACTCGGCAAAAGACTAAAGCTGTGAAGAAGACTGCCCACAGGAAAAGAACCACGGCATCTTCTAATCCGGCCCCTGATGATGATGTGGATAATCCGGACCTTGAGGTAGAGCTTGACTCACTTGGTTTATTTTTCATGCGTCTTATTGATGATGATATTTGTCAGGATGATGCCGAAGCCAGCCACGCGGATGCTGCAGAGGTAATTATTCTCTCTTCCGATTCAGAACCTTTGCCTTCACAAAAAATCCGTCGAGCAAACCGGAAAGTTAAATTTTCTCATCCTCTTGCTTATTTGGATCCTAAATTTCTTATGAAGACCCAACAACACGAAGCTCGTCGCACAACCCGCACAGCGGCCAGGTAGTTACCTCCGCCGGTTTACCGAACAGTCCGGTTCGGAAACGCCATTCAGAGGTCTCTAATTTGCTTGTTAGTGCTTGTCCTAAAGCGGGCTGCTTTCGTCAACCTCTTAATCCGTCTGACTCTGATTACCAGGTTACTTCCCACTCATCTTCTGGCGAGTCATCGGCTACTCAGCTACCACCGCTCAAAACAGTGCTTGGGTAAGCTATACTTATTGTGATATTTGCAGTACATCGCCTTAGAACATATGCTGTATTTGATTTTGTTATTCTTCTCAGGCCAAACCTAGGCCAAGCAAGAAGGCCCGCCTGGACAAAGCGGCCGAAGAAGATGCCGTTCTTGAGCCAGGCAAGACACCCGATCTTGAAGCGGCTATTCCTGAGGATATACCCAACGATCCACCACAGCAAGCCGACGATCTTATTGCTGAAGAGAGACCTACTGATGCCTTAGGTCCTGTCAATCAGCCCACAGTCTCCATCCGGATTGAAAGCTCCACCGGTCCAGCAAAACCTACTGACAAGCCAATAGCTCCAGTGCAAACCGGCGGTACCAAGGATGATGAGGTTGTCATTACTGGCACTGGCCATACTGAGCCAAGCAATCCTGTTGCTTTGTCCAAACATTCTGCCAAGGAAGAATTTGCTGCCTTTGGCAAAGGCAAGTGGAACGCTGATCTGACGGCTTACGCTGCTCTGAACGCCCAAGATATCCATTCCAGCTATCTGAACCGGCTGTATACCAGTCGCGACTATGAAGCCGGTCTGGTTAATATGATGAAAGATAAATATGAGGTAACTTCCATATGCTCCTTCCTGCTTGTATGCTTCCATTCTTGCTGACTCTCCTAGCCTCCAAGGGCCGGTTTGTAATATTCTTTCAAACCGGGACTTACTAATATAAATCTTGATGCTTTGAAATTCGCTGATGTAGCCCCCAAGGGCCGGTTCAACTTAGCGTAGTTAAACCGGTACTTTAAGTAATTGAAATTGCCACATCAGAATATATATGAGCAAATAGCCATTAGCCCCCAAGTGCCAAGTTGAATACTTGTATTCATCTTGGGACTTTGTAAGCAATTGAAAGATGAAGATCGAATATGCATTAGCCCCCAAGTGCCAAGTGCATAACTTGTTATGTGGTTGGTACTTCAATCCTTGTACCGTTTTGTTGAAGCATATAACTGTCTGCATGCAGGCTGAGCTGAAGACGAAAGAAAACCAAATCGCCGACCTCCAAGAAAACCTGAAAACCCAACAAGCTGAAACCTCCAAAGCAAAAGAGAAATTAGCCAGCGCTTTAAGCGCCATGGAGCAGCTTAAGGAGAACTTCAAGAAGAAGCAGGCGGATTGGGCCACTGAAAAGTCCACTTTAATCAAACGAGCAGAGGATGCCGAGGCTGCACTAAAACCGGTGGCGGATGAACTGACCAGTATAAAGCGGCACATGCATACTATGACCACTGCTATCTTTGGTAAGCCAGTTTGACTTCTGAATTGACTCGACCTTCTTACAGAGCTGCCGGTTTAACCCTTATGATATTTCAGGGACACGCACTGGTCACTTGGGGTCAAATGTGCGGAAAAAATTGGAAGTCGTCTACACGTTGGTCGAACAGCTGTATACTGGCGCACAGCGGATCATTTGTACCGCATCTCACAACAAACCGGCGCCCACTTTGATTCAAGATACCCTGATGAAACTGTCGGTGCTTCCTGCCCGGGTTGAAGAGCTGAAGAAATCTGCTGCTCGAACCGGTGCGATCAATGCCTTAATGCGGGCAAAAGCCTGGGTGCCGGATTTTGATCCTATTGAAGCGGCTCAGGGCTATCCCAGCTTGAAAGAAGATGGGTCAGAATTTAGTGAAGCGGATCAGCGAGCCATAAACCGGGAGGTGCGTCCGCTAGCTTGTCAACTGGCTGAAGAAGCAGACTTGTCTCGTTATCAAGCTCAATATGATAATCAGAACAAGCGAATAGCTGCCCCAATTCATGAGTCGGAAAATCTTATCCCTCCAATCCGTAAGCACACATACGCTCCCGATATTGACCCGTCATTGCTGATCCATGATGAAGCTGTTTTTTAAGCATTAATGGGAATCGACTGGACAACTGTTGATTTCCAGCCACTGGGTAGAGAAACGGAGGCTGAAGCGGCGCATGATGACCCACAACCATCAGGCCAGGCTGGTGACCAAGCTTGAACTGGAAGCCGGTTTTGAAACTGCCTCTCCTTTGCGAAAAACAATGATATTATTATGGGCACCGTGTTGCCTTGTAATAGACTAGCTGTTACTTTTGATGTTGATATGCCTTCGTGCATAATTTGTTCTTCCTGTGGTGATGAACTTTCCAAAGCACTTTCTTCAATAAAAAACTCTTCAAGTGCCACCGCGGTTGTACCGTCCGGCGGAATATGATGTCTGCATATATGAAGTCAAAACATCCAAAAAATTCTTAAGTATATAACAAATGTTTTTGCGATACATAATACCTGCCATCATTGAGCATGAAGTTGGCTTGGCCAATCTTGAAGCGGAGTTTTGCAAACCCACACTGTTGGAGGAGATAACAGCTCCTGTATATATATGACGCTGGTTTACCAGGTAAACCGTGTCGGGTTATAATAAACACCGTGTTACTCCGTAAGAGGATGTTAACACCAAGGATCAAACCGGGCAAATAGTCTCCGGATTGACGTGAACTGTGTTCCGTCAATTGATTGGTTAAAAAACTTTGTCGGTTTAAAAAACGCAATAAAAAACAAAAAACCCTTCAAAGAAAAGTGTGAAGCAAATGCAATGACAAAACTGTTTGCAAAAAAGGTTTATTTGAGCTGATCAAATGGCGTTACCATGGCCAAACACGACCAAGCTCCCGTTAGGTGTAACTATGGTTCTAGTCAGCCAGGTCCCCAAATGAAACCGTGGCATTTATGCCGACCAAATGGCATGGTCATGGTTCGGGTTCGACCAAGCCCCCAAGTGATTTTGTGGCCTTAGGCCGATCAAGAGGCATGACTAGTTCAGACATGACCAAGTCCCCAAGTGATCTGGTGGCTCTCGCCTATCAAGAGGTATGGTATTGGTTCGGACACGACCAAACCCCCAAGTGATATAACATGATGCTTTTAAAAAGCGAACTCAAGGGGTAAACCGGAGGCCGCTTTAGAGCAACTCCGTGTAACCTCACATGATGTAAAGAACAGATACCCCGCTTTAGCTGAGGTTCCGGTTTATTATATTTAATCATAATATATACATTGTCGTAATATGTACATAAGTATAGCCAATGGCTCAGGTATAGTAAGGCCGAAGATGAGCTATGTTCCACGGCCTGTTGGTCTCCTCCTCTGATGTGCGTGAGTCTTTATGCTCTCGAATATCGATCAGATAGTACGACCCGTTGTGCAGATTCTTGCTAACCACGGAAGGCCCCTCCCAAGGTGGGGATAGCTTATGCATATCAGTCTGATCTTGGATGAGCTGAAGCACCAAATCTCCTTCCTGAAAGGTTCTGGTTCTGACTCGGCGACTGTGATAACGACGAAGATCCTACTAGTAAATCGCCGACCGGGCGGCTGCGATGTCACGCTCTTCATCCAACCGGTCCAGAGCATCTTACCATGCCGTCTGGTTGTCTGCTTCAATATAAGCCGTCACAAGAGGTGAATCATGACGGATATCACTGGGGAGAACCGCCTCCGCTCCATAAACCATGAAGAACAGTGTGTATCCTGTTGATCTGTTGGGTGTTGTATTGATGCTCCATAACACAGATGGTAATTCTTCTACCCAACAACCCGGCGTTCTCTGCAAAGGAACCATGAGCCGGGGCTTGATGCCTCTTAAGATCTCTTGATTAGCTCTTTCTGCTTGACCATTGGACTGTGGGTGTGCCACTGATGAAACGTCGAGCCGGATGTGCTCCCGTTCGCAGAACTCCTTCATGGCACCTTTGGACAAATTGGTACCATTATTTGTAATGATACTGTGTGGAAAGCCAAAACGGAAAATCACCTTTTTGATGAACTGAACCGCCGTGGCCGCATCACACTTGCTAACAGGTTCTGCCTCCACCCACTTTGTAAACTTGTCAACCGCCACCAGGAGGTGGGTCTTCTTATCTTTGGACCTTTTGAAAGGCCCAACCATATCCAGCCCCCAAGTTGCAAACGTCCAAGTAATTGGAATCATTCTCAATTCTTGAGCCGGTACATGAGCACGTCTTGAAAACCTTTGGCAACCATCACATCGTCTAACCAGATCCTCCGCATCAGCATGAGCAGTTAACCAATAGAAGCCATGGCGAAACGCTTTAGCCACCGGAGACTTTGAACCGGCGTGGTGACCACAATCTCCTTCGTGGATCTCACGCAAAATTTCACGGCCTTCTTCAGGAGACACGCAGCGTTGAAAAGCTCCTGATACACTGCAATGATGCAACTCGCCGTTGATGATAGCCATGGACTTGGATCGCCGGATTATCTGCCAGGCCAGAATCTCATCCTCTAGCAACTCGCCCCGGTTCTTGTACGCCAGATAAGGAAGCGTCCAATCCGAAATAACATGAAGAGCTGCTACCAATTGAGCCTCCGAATCAGGAATAGCCAAATCCTCTTCACCAGGGATCTTGACCGACGGGTTGTGCAGCACATCCAGAAAAACATTGGGCGGGACCGGTTTGCGCTGAGAGCCCAGCCAGCTTAAAGCGTCTGTCGCTTCATTTTTCCGCCGGTCCACGTGGTCCACCTAATAGCCTTTGAAATAACCTGCAACAATATCCACCTCACGATGATATGCTGCCATGAGTGGGTCCTTGGAGTCCCAAGTACCAGACACCTGCTGAGCCACAAGGTCCGAGTCACCGAAGCACTTAACTCGACTTAGATTCATCTCCTTAGCCATCCGGAGACCATGGAGCAAGGCTTCATACTCAGCTGCATTGTTAGTACAAGGGAACATTAAGCGGAGAACATAACAAAACTTATCACCTCGTGGGGAAGTTAATACGACTCCAGCCCCCGAGCCTTCCAATTGCCTGGATCCGTCAAAATGGATGGTCCAATACGTATGATCCGGCTTTTCTTCAGGTGCTTGCATTTCCGTCCAATCATTGATGAAATCAACAAGTGCTTGAGACTTAACCGTTGTCCGAGGCACATACTTCAAACTGTACGGCCCCAGCTCTATAGCCCACTTTGCAATCCGGCCAGTTGCTTCCCGGTTCTGGATGATATCTCCCAAAGGAGCAGGACTGACCACCGTAATTGGGTGCCCTTGGAAGTATTGTTTAAGCTTCCGGCTTGCCATAAAAACTCCATACACCAGCTTCTGCCAATGCGGATACCTTGCTTGGACTCGATTAGTACCTCGCTGATATAATAGACCGGTCGTTGAACCGGATGCTCCTTACCTGCCTCCTTTCGCTCCACCACAATAGCCACGCTGATCGCCCGAGCATTGGCAGCAACATATAGCAGCAACGGCTCCTTGTCAATGGGAGCGGCGAGCATCGGCGGATTGGCCAATTGCCGCTTTAAGTCCTCAAACGCTTCATCAGCGGCGGAACTCCAGACAAACTGATCCATCTTTTCAACATCTGATACAAAGGGATTGCCTTCTCACCAAGACGACTGATAAACCGGCTTAATGCTGCAATCCGGCCGGCCAGTCGTTGAACATCATTGATACACTTTGGTTTAGCCAGGGAGGTGATGGCCGTGATCTTCTCCGAATTAGCCTCAATTCCCCTGTTGGACACCAGAAAACCCAATAGCTTGCCCGCCGGTACACCAAAGACACACTTGTCCGGATTAAGCATCATCTTGTATGTCCTCAGGTTATCAAAGGTTTCCTTCAAATCATCAATCAAAGTCTCCTTCTCCCTAGACTTAACCACGATATCATCCACATAAGCATGTACATTACGGCCGATTTGCTTGTGAAGACAATTTTGTACACACCGTTGATAAGTTGCCTGGGCACTCTTGAGCCCGAAGGGCATAGACACATAGCAGAAGGCTCCAAAGGGAGTTATAAATGTCGTCTTCTCCTGGTCCTTAACTGCCATTTTGATCTGATGATAGCTAGAATATGCATCCAAAAAACTTAAACGCTCACAGCCCGCCGTAGCATCAATAATTTGATCAATACGGGGGAGGGCAAAAGGATCTGCTGGACAAGCTTTATTAAGATCTGTGTAATCCACACACATGCGCCAGGTGCCGTTTTTCTTGAGGACCAGCACCGGATTGGCAAGCCACTCAGGGTGAAAAACTTCAACAATAAAGCCAGCTGCTAAGAGCCTGGCTACCTCTTCTCCAATCGCCTTGCGTCTTTCTTTGTTAAACCGGTGGAGGAACTGTTTCACCGGTTTATATTTAGGATCCACATTAAGTGTGTGCTCAGCGAGTTGCCTCGGTACACCTGGCATGTCAGAGGGCTTCCATGCAAAAATGTCCCGATTCTCACGGATGAACTCGATGAGCGCGCTTTCCTATTTCGGATCCAAGTTGGCACTGATGCTAAACTGCTTGGACGAATCGCCAGGTACGAAGTCAACAAGCTTAGTTTCTGCTGCCGATTTGAACTTCAGGGCCGGATCATGCTCCGTAGTTGGCTTCTTCAATGGATTCATGTCCGCCGGATCAACGTTGTCTTTATAATACTTCAACTCCTCGGTGGCACAGACCGACTCTGCATAGGCCGCATCTCCTTCCTCACACTCCAAAGTGATTTTGCAGCTTCCGTGAACCATTATTGTCCCCTTGTGACCCGGCATCTTGAGCTGCAAATACACATAACAGGGCCGAGCCATAAACTTGGCGTAGGCCGGTCGCCCAAAGAGGGCATGATATGGACTTTGGATTTTCACCACTTCAAACGTCAATGTCTCCGACCTGGAATCATGATCATCCCCAAAGGCCACTTCCAGAGCTATCTTACCAACGGGATATGCTGATCTGCCAGGCACTACACCGTGGAATATTGTATTAGACGGTTTGAGATTCTTATCTGTTAGTCCCATACGACGGAAGGTCTCATAGTACAGGATGTTAATGTTGCTCCCTCCATCCATGAGCACCTTGGTGAACTTGTAACCTCCCACCTGAGGCGCCACCACCAGAGCCAACTGACCCGGATTATCGACCTGGGGAGGGTGATCTTCTCTGCTCCATATGATTGGCTGCTCAGACCAACATAGATAACGGGGTATGGCCGGTTCAACAGAGTTGACCGCCCGCCTCTGAACCTTCTAGTCTCGCTTGTCCAAGCTAGTGGTGAAGACATGGTACTGCCCATTACTCAACTGCTTTGGGTTGCTCTGGTAACCTGATTGTTGCTGTTGTTGGTTGTAACCACCCTGGTTGTTCTGACTATTTTGACCATTATGTCCGCCCGGATTACCATTGAATCCTGAACCGGAACTTCCTCCACCGTAACCCGGCCCGGATCCTGAGCCACCACCAGATTCGTGATCATACCGGAAATTATTAGAATTCTTGAACTCCTGCATAATAAAGCAATCCTTCCAAAGGTGGTTTGCTGGCGCCTCCTTCGTCCCATGTCTTGGACAGGGCTGGCTTAGCAGATAGTTTAGGCGGTTTGGATTAGGGTTGGGTGCTCCATTACGATTTTTCGGTCTACCCTTGCGTCGCTGGCCATTGTCCTGTGCGTTGGTATTAGCCACAAAGTCCATGTTACCATCCGCTTTACGCTTGCCTCCACCACCATTGCCTGCCCAGTGATGCTGCTGACCTTTGGAGCTGCTGTTCTTCTTCCCTTTCCCTGTCTTGTCATCATCAGATTCGGGATCCTTGGTACTATCAGAATCAGCATATTTCACCAAAGCGGCCATGAGGGTCCCCATGTCGGTGCAATGACGCTTCATCCGTCCCAACTTCAGCTTCAAGGGCCCAAACCGGCAGTTACCTTCTAGGGTTAATACTGCGGTGTCAGCGTTGATGCGGTCTGAGGAGTGCAACACTTGTGAAACCCGGCGCACCCAATGAGTCGTTGATTCTCCTTCCTCCTGGACGCATGCAGCTAAGTCCACTATCTACATAGGTTGTTTACAGGTATCCTTGAAATTGCTGATAAACCGGGCTCGTAACTAGGCCCATGAACTGATAGAATTAGCCGGCAAGCTTTTTAACCAAGTACGGGCCGTTCCTTCAAGCATCATGGTGAAGTATTTCGCACACGCCGCGTCATCCACATCAAGCATTTCCATGGCCATCTCATAGCTTTCCACCCATGTCTCTGGAGGTTGATCCGCCGTGTAATTTGGCACCTTGCGCGGGCCTTTGAAATCCTTGGGCAGGCGCACGTTGCATAAAGCGGGGATAAGGCAAGGCACCCCCAAAGAACTAGAAGTAACACCAGGTTCAGTCAAGGTGGTTGGACGAACCGGCGTGAGCTGCCGAGCCTGATGCTGTGTGGCTAACTCGGCCTCCCTGTGCGCGCGGGCCCGGTCCACTACTCCCTGAGCGTTATCAGCACCACCCGCCGGGTTGTTGTCACGGGGTGCTCCACGTCGTTCATTACTCGACACTGCTGGTTCATCCATATGTCTACTATAGCTCCGGCTTGGACGGGGGGTCGAGTGGATCCGGTCGCGGCTGTACGAGTACGCTTCCTGTTGGCCCAAAGCTGTCCTCAAAAGTTCCTTGACCCGTCGCGTCTCTACTGCCTGCGGCGAGTCACCTTCAATTGGAATGGCCTCCAGCCGTGCAGCAGCGGCAACAATATTTTCCATTGGGTTGGAGTAGTGACCCGGAGGTGTTAAAGCAGCCTGAGGTATAACGATGTTTTGACGAGGTGGGTCCATCTGACGAGGCTGAACCGGTGCACCGGTCTCAGGGGCTTCTGTCCGGTTTCCCTCCAGCGGATTGCCGGTTCTTGGTCCTAGAGTGTTGAAAAGGTCTCTGGCCTCGAAAACCGGAGGTAAACGGGATCGGTGCTTCCTCCTCATGACTTCATGCGACGCGCTCTGGTCCAACATAAGCATGTAGGCTTGTGCGTCTAAAGCGGCCCGCTCTGTGGCCATCCTGGTGTCCTCAGCCGCCAGATCCGCCTTGGCCTGGGTGATCTGTTCCTTTACCTTTGCAACCTCCGCGTTGTGAACGTCCTGATCCGGCGGATTAACTTCCGCCATAAGCACAGCCAACGCATCAAATAGCTCTGATAGAACCTGAGCCGGCGGGCGCACAGGGCCTCCTGCCCCGGCAGCCGTCGCCGCTGCTGAACCAGAGATCATTGCCGCAGCTGTCGAAGAATGAAGTGTTGCTTGTGTTTCGGCCATGAATATTCCAACCCGGTTGGGCAGATCAGAGGGGTCCGAAATACTGTCGCCATCGGAACAGCCCCCAATCCGGCCGTCTTGTAGCTGATAAAGAGATTCGGTTTCTTCGATCGATGACTCATCATCGGAATAAACGACGGTATCGCCGCGAGATTCCGATCCACCCTCATAACTTCCTCCATGAATGACTCCCACGAAGGCACGTTTCATGGCCGGTTTAACCCGGGCGGATCGCGCACGCTGAGCCGTCTCGACGAGGTCGGCGCAGATGTCTGGCTCAGGGCCCGGTTCACCGATCTTGCCAATGAAAACGTGAATGCCACCAAAGGGGACCCGGTACCCGTACTCAATTGAACCGGCCTCGGGGCCCCAGCCTGCGTCGTCGATGTAGAGCTCGCCGCGACGACTCTTAGTCATCCGGCCTACAGCGTAGCCCTCGAGTCCTTCAAAGTGGCCCTCCAAGAACCGGAAACCATCGTGCGATAGCCCCACGTTGGGCGCCAACTGTCGTGGTTTTGTCACGGCAGATGTCCTAGAGAAAGGACTTAGTCGTGGAGCCATTGCGACGGGTTAGCTTGAAGGGGTTAAAGCGGACACAGGGACACAAGAGAGTTCATACTAGTTCGGCCCCTTCGATGAAGGTAAAAGCCTACGTCTAGTTGTGGTTTCGATGACTAGGGAGCAAACAAGCTTCGCCTCTGTCTCGAGTTGTTGTCTGTTTTCCTTAAACCGCCGATGGGTCGTCCCCTTATATACACGGGTGACACCCGTCGGTTCACAGAGTCCCAACACCGGTCGATATTCGTATCCGGGTTGGTCTCTCCTTATTCCTAACTTACAATACAAGCTTATATACAACTTCCGGTTTACAGCTACAAGTCTTGAACCGGCTACGGGCCTTAGGCCCTCATCTGCCTTCTTGGGCTTTATCACTTCTGGAACTACTGATGAAGTTGACCCGGCCCAGATAGGCCGGTTTACGCCCAGCAGTAACATCCTCAACAGTATGTGCCTTCCGAGTTACAGTTGGCGGATTTTCTGATGAAGGCCCAGACTAGAGCGCAGCATGGCTTCTATCTCTCCAAACTCAGTGTTGTTAATGAAGGAAATATGCCCTAGAGGCAATAATAAAGTTATTATTTATTTCCTTATTTCATGATAAATGTTTATTATTCATGCTAGAATTGTATTAACCGGAAACATAATACATGTGTGAATACATAGACAAACAGAGTGTCACTAGTATGCCTCTACTTGACTAGCTCATTAATCAAAGATGGTTATGTTTCCTAACCATAGACAAAGAGTTGTTATTTGATTAACGGGATCACATCATTAGGAGAATGATGTGATTGACTTGAACCATTCCGTTAGCTTAGCACTCGATCGTTTAATATGTTGCTATTGCTTTCTTCATGACTTATACATGTTCCTATGACTATGATATTATGCAACTCCTGTTTACCGGAGGAACACTTTGTGTGCTACCAAACGTCACAACGTAACTGGGTGATTATAAAGGAGCTCTACAGGTGTCTCCAAAGGTACATGTTGGGTTGGCGTATTTCGAGATTAGGATTTGTCACTCCGATTGTCGGAGAGGTATCTCTGGGCCCTCTCGGTAATGCACATCACATAAGCCTTGCAAGCATTGCAACTAATGAGCTAATTGCGAGATGATGTATTACGAAACGAGTAAAGAGACTTGCCGGTAACGAGATTGAACTAGGTATTGAGATACCGACGATCGAATCTCGGGCAAGTAACATACCGATGACAAAGGGAACAACGTATGTTGTTATGCGGTCTGACCGATAAAGATCTTCATAGAATATGTGGGAGCCAATATGAGCATCCAGGTTCCGCTATTGGTTATTGACCGGAGACGTGTCTCGGTCATGTCTACATTGTTCTCGAACCCGTAGGGTCCGCACGCTTAAGGTTTTGATGACAGTTATATTATGAGTTTATGCATTTTGATGTACCGAAGTTTGTTCGGAGTCCCGGATGTGATCACGGACATGACGAGGAGTCTCGAAATGGTCGAGACATAAAGATTGATATATTGGAAGCCTATATTTGGATATCGGAAGTGTTCCGGATGAAATCGGGATTTTACCGGAGTACCGGGAGGTTACCGGAACCCCCCAGGAGGTATATGGGCCTTAGTGGGCCTTAGTGGAAGAGAGGAGAAGTGGCCAGGGATGGGCCGCGCGCCCCTCCCCCCCTAGTCCGAATAGGACAAGGAGAGGGGGCCGGCGCCCCCCTTCCTTCTCTCTCTCCTCTTTCCCCCCTCCCGAATCCTATTCCAACTAGGAAAGGGGGGAATCCTACTCCCGGAGGGAGTAGGACTCCTCCTGGCGCGCCCTCTCCTGGACGTCCGCACCCCCCCTTTGATCCTTTATATACGGAGGCAGGGAGCACCCCTAGAGACACAAGTTGATCTACGTGATCATATTCTTAGCCGTGTGCGGTGCCCCCTTCCACCATAGTCCTCGATAATATTGTAGCGGTGCTTAGGCGAAGCCCTGCGACGGTAGTACATCAAGATCGTCACCACGCCGTCGTGCTGACGGAACTCTTCCCCGACACTTTGCTGGATCGGAGTCCGGGGATCGTCATCGAGCTGAACGTGTGTTAGAACTCGGAGGTGCCGTAGTTTCGGTGCTTGATCGGTCGGGCCGTGAAGACGTACGACTACATCAACCACGTTGTGCTAACGCTTCCGTTTTCGATCTACAAGGGTATGTAGATTACACTCTCCCCTCTCGTTGCTATGCATCACCATGATCTTGCGTGCGCGTAGGAAATTTTTTGAAATTACTACGTTTCCCAACAGTGGCATCCGAGCCTAGGTTTTATGTGTTGATGTTATATGCACGAGTAGAACACAAGTGAGTTGTGGGCGATATAAGTCATACTTCTTACCAGCATGTCATACTTTGGTTCAGCGGTATTGTTGGACGAAGCGGCCCGGACCGACATTACGCGTACGCTTACGCGAGACCGGTTCTCCCGACGTGCTTTGCACAAAGGTGGCTAGCGGGTGACAGTTTCTCCAACTTTAGTTGAACCGAGTGTGGCTACGCCCGGTCCTTGCGAAGGTTAAAACAGCACCAACTTGACAAACTATCGTTGTGGTTTTGATGCGTAGGTAAGATTGTTTCTTGCTTAAGCCCGTAGCAGCCACGTAAAACTTGCAACAACAAAGTAGAGGACGTCTAACTTGTTTTTGCAGGGCATGTTGTGATGTGATATGGTCAAGACATGATGCTAAATTTTATTGTATGAGATGATCATGTTTTGTAACCGAGTTATCGGCAACTGGCAGGAGCCATATGGTTGTCGCTTTATTGTATGCAATGCAATCGCGTTGTAATGCTTTACTTTATCACTAAGCAGTAGCGATAGTCGTGGAAGCATAAAATTGGCGAGACGACAACGATGCTACGATGGAGATCAAGGTGTCGCGCCGGTGACGATGGTGATCACGACGGTGCTTCGAAGATGGAGATCACAAGCACAAGATGATGATGGCCATATCATATCACTTATATTGATTGCATGTGATGTTTATCTTTTATGCATCTTATCTTGCTTTGATTGACGGTAGCATTATAAGATGATCTCTCACTAATTATCAAGAAGTGTTCTCCCTGAGTATGCACCGTTGCGAAAGTTCTTCGTGCTGAGACACCACGTGATGATCGGGTGTGATAGGCTCTACGTTCAAATACAACGGGTGCAAAACAGTTGCACACGCGGAATACTCGGGTTATACTTGACGAGCCAAGCATATACAGATATGGCCTCGGAACACGGAGACCGAAAGATCGAGCGTGAATCATATAGTAGATATGATCAACATAGCGATGTTCACCAATGAAACTACTCCATCTCACGTGATGATCGGACATGGTTTAGTTGATTTGGATCACGTAATCTAAGTGGGGGTTCTTAAGTAATATGATTAATTGAACTTAAATTTATCATGAACTTAGTCCTGGTAGTATTTTGCAAATTATGTTGTAGATCAATATCTCGCGTTGTTGCTTCCCTGTGTTTATTTTGATATGTTCCTAGAGAAAATTGTGTTGAAAGATGTTAGTAGCAATGATGCGGATTGGATCCGTGATCTGAGGTTTATCCTCATTGCTGCACAGAAGAATTATGTCCTTGATGCACCGCTAGGTGACGGACCTATTGCAGGAGCAGATGCAGATGTTATGAACGTTTGGCTAGCTCAATATGATGACTACTTGATAGTTTAGTGCACCATGCTTAATGGCTTAGAATCGGGACTTCAAAGACGTTTTGAACGTCATGGAGCATATGAGATGTTCCAGGAGTTGAAGTTAATATTTCAAGCAAATACCCGAGTTGAGAGATATGAAGTCTCCAACAAGTTCTATAGCTAAAAGATGGAGGAGAATCGCTCAACTAGTGAGCATGTGCTCAGATTGTCTGAGTACTACAATTGCTTGAATCAAGTGGGAGTTAATCTTCCAGATAAGATAGTGATTGACAGAATTCTCAAGTCACCATCACCAAGTTAGTAGAACTTCGTGATGAACTATGATATGCAAGGGATAACGGAAACGATTCCCAAGCTCTTCATAATGCGGAAATTGACGAAGGTAGAAATCGAGAAAAACATCAAGTGTTGATGGTAGACAAGACCACTAGTTTCAAGAAAAGGGCAGAGAAAAAAAGGGGAACTTCAAGAAGAACAGCAAGCAAGTTGCTGCTCAAGTGAAGAAGCCCAAGTTTGGTCCTAAGCCTGAGACTAAGTGCTTCTACTGCAAAGGGACTGGTCACTGGAAGCGGAACTACCCCAAGTGATTGGCGGATAAGAAGGATGGCAAAGTGAACATAAGTATATTTGATATACATATTATTGATGTGTACTTTACTAGTGTTTATAGCAACCCCTCAGTATTTGATACTAGTTCAGTTGCTAAGATTAGTAACTCGAAACGGGAGTTGAAGAATAAACAGAGACTAGTTAAGGGTGAAGTGACGATGTGTATTGGAAGTGGTTCCAAGATTGATATGATCATCATCACACACTCCCTATAATTTCGGGATTAATGTTGAACCTAAATAAGTGTTATTTGGTGTTTGCGTTGAGCATAAATATGATTTGATCATGTTTATTGTAATACGGTTATTCATTTAAGTAAGAGAATAAATTGTTGTTCTGTTTACATGAATAAAACCTCATATGGTTACACACCCAATGAAAATAGTTCATTGGATCTCGATCGTAGTGATACACATAATCATAATATTGAAACCAAAAGATGCAAAGTTAATAATGATAGTGCAACTTATTTGTGGCACTGCCGTTTAGGTCATATTGGTGTAAAGCGCATGAAGAAACTCCATACTGATGGGCTTTTGGAATCACTTGATTATGAATCAGTTGATGCTTGCGAACCATGCCTCATGGGCAAGATGACCAAGACTCCGTTCTTCGGAACAATGGAGCGAGCAACAGATTTGTTGGAAATCATACACACTGATGTATGTGGTCCGATGAATATTGAGGCTCGCGACAAGTATCATTATTTTCTGATCTTCACAGACGATTTGAGCAGATATGAGTATATATACTTGATGAAACATAAGTCTGAAACATTTGAAAAGTTCAAATAATTTCAGGGTGAAGTGGAAAATCATCGTGACAAGAAAAGAAAAGGTTTCTATGATCTGATCGCGGAGACAAATATTTGAGTTACAAGTTTGGTCTTCAATTAAAACATTGTGGAATAGTTTCACAAACTCATGCCACCTGGAACACCACAGCATAATGGTGTGTCCGATCGTCATAACCGTACTTTATTGGATATAGTGCAATCTATGATGTCCCTTACCGATCTACCACTATCGTTTTGGGGTTATGCATTAGAGACAGCTGCATTCACGTTAAAAGGGCACCATCTAAATCTGTTGAGACGACACAATCTGAATTATGGTTTGGCAAGAAACCAAAGTTGTCGTTTCTTAAAGTTTTGGGTTGTGATGCTTATGTGAAAAAGTTTCATCCTGATAAGCTCAAACCCAAATCGGAGAAATATGTCTTCATAGGATACCCAAAGGAGACTGTTGGGTACACCTTCTATCACAGATCCGAAGGCAAGACATTCGTTGCTAAGAATGGATCCTTTCTAGAGAAGGAGTTTCTCTCGAAAGAAGTGAGTGGGAGGAAAGTAGAAAACTTGATAAGGTAATTGTACCTTCTCCCTTATTGGAAAGTAGTTCATCACAGAAATCTGTTCTTGTGACTACTACACCAATTAGTGAGGAAGCTAATGATGATGATCATGTAACTTCAGATCAAGTCACTACCGAATCTCGTAGGTAAACCAGAGTGAGATCCGCACCAGAGTGGTACGGTAATCCTGTTCTGGAAGTCATGTTACTAGACCATGACGAACTTGCGAACTATGAGGAAGTGATGATGAGCCCAGATTCCGCGAAATGGTTTGAGGCCATGAAATCTGAGATATGATCCATGTATGAGAACAAAGTATGGACTTTGATGGATTTGCCCAATGATCGGCAAGCCATAGAAAATAAATGGATCTTCAAGAGGAAGACGGACGCTGATAGTAGTGTTACTATCTACAAAGCTAGACTTGTCGAAAAAGGTTTTTGACAAAGTTCAAGGTGTTGACTACGAAGAAATTTTCTCACTCGTAGCGATGCTTAAGTTTGTCCAAATCATGTTAGCAATTGCCGCATTTTATGAAATCTGGCAAATGGATAAACAAAACTACATTCCTTAATGGATTTAAAGAAGAGTTGTATATGATGCAACCAGAAGGTTTTGTCAATCCTAAAGGTGCTAACAAAATATGCAAGCTCCAGCGATCCATCTATGGACTGGTGCAAGCATCTCGGAGTTGGAATATACGCTTTGATAAGTTGATCAAAGCATATAGTTTTATACAGACTTGTGGCGAAGCCTGTATTTACAAGAAAGTGAGTGGGAGCACTACAACATTTCTGATAAGTGTATGTGTATGACATATTGTTGATCGGAAATAATGTAGAATTATTCTGCAAGGCATAAAGGAGTGTTTGAAAGGATTTTTTCAAAGAAAACCTCGATGAAGCTGCTTAAATATTGAGCATCAAGATCTATAGAGATAGATCAAGACGCTTGATAAGTTTTTTTTTCAATGAGTACATACCTTGACAAGATTTTGAAGTAGTTCCAAATGGAACAGTTAAAGAAAGAATTCTTGCCTGTGTTACAAGGTGTGAAATTGAGTAAGACTCAAAGCCCGACCACGGCAGAAAATAGAATGAGAATGAAAGTCATTCCCTATGCCTTGGCCATAGGTTCTATAAAGTATGCCATGCTGTGTACCAGACCTATTGTATACCCTACACTAATTTTGTCAAGGGAGTACAATAGTGATCTAGAAGTAGATCACTGGACAGCGGTCAAAATTATCCTTAGTGGAATAAGGATATGTTTCTCGATTATGGAGGTGACAAAAGGTTCGTCGTAAAAGGGTTACGTCGATACAAGTTTTGGCACTAATCCGGATGACTCTTAGTCTTCATCTGGATACATATTGAAAGTGGGAGCAATTAGCTAAAGTAGCTCCGTGCAGAGCATTGTAGACATAGAAAATTGCAAAATACTTACAGATCTGAATATGGCAGACCCGTTGACTAAACTTCTCTCACAGGCAAAACATGATCACACCTTAGTACTCTTTGGGTGTTAATCACATAGCAATGTGAACTAGATTACTGACTCTAGTAAACCCTTTGGGTGTTGGTCACATATCGATGTGAACTATGGGTGTTAACCACATAAAGATGTGAACTATTGATGTTAGATCACATGGCGATGTGAACTAGATTATTGACTCTAGTGCAAGTGGGAGACTGAAGGAAATATGCCCTAGAGGCAATAATAAAGTTATTATTTATTTCCTTATTTCATGATAAATGTTTATTATTCATGCTAGAATTGTATTAACCGGAAACATAATACATGTGTGAATACATAGACAAACAGAGTGTCACTAGTATGCCTCTACTTGACTAGCTCATTAATCAAAGATGGTTATGTTTCCTAACCATAGACAAAGAGTTGTTATTTGATTAACGGGATCACATCATTAGGAGAATGATGTGATTGACTTGAACCATTCCGTTAGCTTAGCACTCGATCGTTTAGTATGTTGCTATTGCTTTCTTCATGACTTATACATGTTCCTATGACTATGAGATTATGCAACTCCCGTTTACCGGAGGAACACTTTGTGTGCTACCAAACGTCACAACGTAACTGGGTGATTATAAAGGAGCTCTACAGGTGTCTCCAAAGTTACATGTTGGGTTGGCGTATTTCGAGATTAGGATTTGTCACTCCGATTGTCGGAGAGGTATCTCTGGGCCCTCTCGGTAATGCACATCACATAAGCCTTGCAAGCATTGCAACTAATGAGTTAGTTGGAGATGATGTATTACGAAACGAGTAAAGAGACTTGCCGGTAACGAGATTGAACTAGGTATTGAGATACCGACGATCGAATCTCGGGCAAGTAACATACCGATGACAAAGGGAACAACGTATGTTGTTATGCGGTCTGACTGATAAAGATCTTCGTAGAATATGTGGGAGCCAATATGAGCATCCAGGTTCCGCTATTGGTTATTGACCGGAGACGTGTCTCGGTCATGTCTACATTGTTCTCGAACCCGTAGGGTCCGCACGCTTAAGGTTTGATGACAGTTATATTATGAGTTTATGCATTTTGATGTACCGAAGTTTGTTCGGAGTCCCGGATGTGATCACGGACATGACGAGGAGTCTCGAAATGGTCGAGACATAAAGATTGATATATTGGAAGCCTATATTTGGATATCGGAAGTGTTCCGGTGAAATCGGGATTTTACCGGAGTACCGGGAGGTTACCGGAACCCCCCGGGGAGGTATATGGGCCTTAGTGGGCCTTAGTGGAAGAGAGGAGAAGTGGCCAGGGATGGGCCGCGCGCCCCTCCCCCCCTAGTCCGAATAGGACAAGGAGAGGGGGCCGGCGCCCCCCTTCCTTCTCTCTCTCCTCTTTCCCCCCTCCCGAATCCTATTCCAACTAGGAAAGGGGGGGAATCCTACTCCCGGAGGGAGTAGGACTCCTCCTGGCGTGCCCTCTCCTGGCCGTCCGCACCCCCCCCTTTGATCCTTTATATACGGAGGCAGGGAGCACCCCTAGAGACACAAGTTGATCCACGTGATCATATTCTTAGCCGTGTGCGGTGCCCCCTTCCACCATAGTCCTCGATAATATTGTAGCGGTGCTTAGGCGAAGCCCTGCGACGGTAGTACATCAAGATCGTCACCACGCCGTTGTGCTGACGGAACTCTTCCCCGACACTTTGCTGGATCGGAGTCCGGGGATCATCATCGAGCTGAACGTGTGTTAGAACTCGGAGGTGACGTAGTTTCGGTGCTTGATCGGTCGGGCCGTGAAGACGTACGACTACATCAACCACGTTGTGCTAACGCTTCCGTTGTCGATCTACAAGGGTATGTAGATTACACTCTCCCCTCTCGTTGCTATGCATCACCATGATCTTGCGTGTGCATAGGAAATTTTTTGAAATTACTACGTTTCCCAACAGTTAATCCGCCATGAGTTTGAGGGGGGGGGGGTGTTAGAGTATTATATATATATATAGCCATGTAACCTTTCGTATTTACCCTATTGTATAAGGGGTTTCCTGCATATATTCCATACATGTACATGTATATATACTGGCCTATGGCCTCCTGAAAATACAAGTTGCATATTTCCTAACAGGTAAATGGTAAAAACAGATTTTTGATGCGGAATGCTACCTAACATATTCATCATATATTCTTTTCTCGCTCAATATAACACTCCATGCTATAAGGCATCCAATCATCACCCCATTCTATATGTCAACTCAGTCTTGATAATACCCGTAGCTAAGAAATCTCTTTCCACTGATGTGGTTGCAATTGGCAAAATCAATGTTGCAACTCAATGAGACGATATACCAAATAAAAAATGACATGTCTATTAATCTAAAGCATCTTCACATCAATAAAACCATGATTATTACAACTCACGTAATCTGGATTAGCTCTCACATTAGCAAATGAATGTTTCAAGTTGGTTCTTATGGACACAAGAAATCTCGTTTATGGAGAAGTCACCAACATACATCTCGGCAAGTTCAACATGCTCGTCTTCATCAAAATTAGCAAATGAGTTCCTTGGATCAAGAAAAGCAATGCATCTCAAAAATTGATTAGATCTTTCAGCAAAGCGTTTATTAAACTCGGTAATGATTTGGTCATGCACAATACTGAATATTTCATACGTGTAGTAGTGAACGACCTCGGGTATTGTACCATCCATGTTTGGCAATGTAATGTTGTGTTTAACAAAAAAAGCCATTCATGTCTTTCATGGGGTGATACCAACTATTTTATCTTGCATCTTGAAGTTTCTGCAATGTGGCCCCAATCAAACCCATTGCACGAACAATGTTTTGATCTTTCCATTGCAAACATTGTGACAACTCATTAGTCTTGTCTAATAGTTTGATCTTAAGATGCAAGTGCAAAAAGAAATCAAAACTTTTGATCAGAGGAATCATGCCACCTATTGTTATTCTTTGTGTTAAATTGTCTACATCATCATGAATGTTCTCTAATACTTACAAAATAGATTTCCGTGTCATAATAAACCCGAAATAAAGTAAATGATGGATGCAACAATGCGTGCAGTACTATTTTTAGTTGGATGATGAAACACATGTGGGTTTGCTCCCTTTGTCGAGACTTTTCCTCTTATCCAAACACACACCGTGCCCAAATTAATCCAAACAGAACTAATTATAGAACTAAATAGCTGCAACCAACACAACTATAAAACTGGATTGGTCGAAGCAAACATTTAATTTACGGTTCACAAGTGTCGAAGCTTATTTACACTTATATAGGGATCAATCTGAAACGACCAGAATTTATCTCTGTTTTCACCAGAATCATTGTTATCTTGACAAAAGCAAGTTAGCTTCCTTTGCATCTACCCCTGAATTTATTGATTATGAATCGAATCCATGTCTGAAGGCTAATCTTGTGGCATCGCGCCCTGCTGTCCCAAAATGCAGATGGAAGCTGCAGATGCAACTCACCCCAAGGAAAAGAAGGACAAGGTAACCATCTGGAACTTGCATCAAATAAATGAAATATCTCAACAACCACATCAATGCAACATGCATGTCATAAAAATGCAGAAAAGTCTGATGAACACATACGTTCTTATTCCTTAAGGAACACGCGAAAGAGGCCAAACCGGCAAAGGAAAAGAAGGACAAGAAGGAGAAGAAAGAAAAGAGCAAGGAGGGCAAGGAGAAGAAAGAGAAGGTCGGAGAGGCAACTGACACGGTCAAGCTGAGGGCAAAGCTAGAGAAGATCGATATGAAAATCGAAGACCTGAAGGCGAAGAAGCAGGAGATTGTGGCTCGACTCCTCGAGCTGGAGGGTAAGGCAGCAGAGGCTGCAGCACCAGCAAGCGGCTGAGGTTTCGATGGGTTGTTGCCTTGAGAAGAATGAAACAGCTTTTAGGCAATGCATGCAGCTAGTGAGTGACATATCCACAAGTTGGTGCAGGAATTGTTCTTTTGACTGGCATATTATTGTGCTTTAATCTTCCTGGAGCTACATATTTGCATCCAGCATTGCATGATAATCTAGATTTTGGTGCACACAAGTGTCCATCTTGTATCAAATTCGTGGGAAACTGTGACATGAATGTACCTCTTAAAGATTTTTGGTATTGGACTTGACCTTTCTTGAAATCTGGAGTATCGAAGTCTGCATTTGTTTTTACATTAAGTGGGGAGCAGGGTGTGAACCTGTGCTGGCCATTCAGCATAGAGCATAACACACTGCGGCTCACATGACAATACAATGAACGCACACAAAATCTAAATATCAAATAACATATCATTAAGTAGTAAGAACGAGAAACTGGGAGCCTATTCGGCTAAATTTCAATAGGAAGAGCTTCAGAACAATCTCCAAAATTCCAAGGTTTGAAAGAGTCGAATGAAAAAACTAGTAGCAACATACTCCCTCCGTCTCATAATATAATACTCCCTCCATTTCACAATGTAGTGCTTCCTCTATCCCGTGCTTCAACTTTGACCGTAAATTTAACTATCAAGACCAATTACGGCGGGAACAAAAATTATATTAGTGAATTCGTATTCAAAAGAAGTTTTTAATTATATAATTTTTTCTACCACCGCAGTTGGTCTCATTGGTTAAATTTATGATCAAAGTTAGACCTCGGGAAGCGCGGGCGCACTATATTTTGGAATGGAGGGAGTAACGTTTTTGACACTAGTGTAGTGTGAAAAACGTTCTTATATTTTGGGACAGAGGGAGTAGAAATTATAGTATAATAACCATATAGTAACATATAACACTCTCAATACACAAATAGCTGCTAACACAGTGATAGCACAACTGATATTTTTTACAGAAACGGGTGGCACAACCAAAGCAAGTACTGATATTAACATCCATCTAGGCACAACCTCACCTCACACATAGTATAAGAATAAGCTGTATGTACTTAAAGTATGCATATAAAAGTGGTATCCATTTTCCAACACTCCTCAAACCATCCTGCCCTGGAGCTGACCATCTCGTATCTGCGAAGCGATGTCTTTGACAGCGCCAGGTCCGTGAGGGATGAACACTGCTGAAGACTTTGAAGAGGCCCCAATGTCCTTCATCGTATCAAAATACTGCGTCACCAAAACCATATCCATGACATCCTTCGAAGAGGTCCCAGGCACATTCTCAGAGAAGGCCAGAACACTGTCTCTCAGCCCGTCCACTATGGCCTGGCGCTGCCTTGCAATACCCACACCAGCCAAGTATTTCGATTCTGCCTCACCTTCAGCCCTCTTGATTTGAAGAATCTTTTCGGCCTCGGCTTTCTCAGTGGCTGCCAGCCTCATCCTAGCAGCTGTAACATAAATTACAATATAAAAGTTAAAAGCTGCTAATCCAACATATCTGGTAATATGTGCTGCAGGGTTACAAAGGTGTACAGCACCTACTTTTCAGAGGGATACCATGAAACAGATATAACAATCATGAAAAAAGTTTAACTTGTTCTTGAGTAGTAATTGACTAGAACAGTTTGTTACAATCAAATGTAAAGTAACTGCAGTTACATGGCCATGCAAGCCATTCAAAACACATATGTACATCTGTAACCCACTCATTTCCATTCTCAACTATGACCTTCAAAACCAAAGTGTGAATGAAAAACTAAAAGAAATATTGCTCGTATTTTCAATATGAAGGTAAAAAAATAAGAAAAATATTAGTTTTGGGAGGAAATCAAGTACAAATGAGCCCTCTTATTGAGGAAAATCAAAATGATAGCCTTCCAAGCCATTCTCATTTCAAAAGCAAAAGATCACCATTGCAGAGACATCCTTACACACTATGCGGTTGGTTTAAGTGCATATCTCTCCATAGAGGACGGACAATCACAGCATGAACATAACTATAGTATAAGAGTAAATTTCCATAACTGATAATTTCATATACTATAATATCAGAGCTACAAAATTTAATTTGTGTTTCACAGAATTACACATACTTGAGGGCAACATTTCAATTAACTACACATCAGTTAAATTCCTATAAATGCAACAGTCTGGAATGTAAGATCTACCTGTCAATGTAATTGTGGCAGAAGGGAGTCCAAGAACAGTGAGAAACAGAGGGAGTAGGCTAGCATATTTTGTAGGCTAGGTGTTTAGATGGGAGTTCGTATTAGGAAAGGTCGAAGGAGTCCAACTGTATTAGGAAAGGTCAAGGGTCTACGCTGGTCTACCATCCACTATATAAGGATGTCATGTATCTAAGGTTAAGCCAAGAAAGAACGATCTATCTATTATTCTACTTCCCCAAGTTATTCTCTCATCTAAATACCCAATCCCTCACGGCCATGCCATTTGGCTATCTCCAGCATGGTAGTTATCCTGTTGTGGATCAAGGTTCACAAGAGTAATAGACATCTAGTACCTACACTAAGCCAAAATGTGTTTAGTTCTATTAAACTCTGTACTTATCTGACAATTTTGGAGAAGAAACAAGTGCAGGGAAGAAGTAAGACAACTTATGTAACTTGAATTAATTTTTAAGTTGATTTAGCTAAAAAAATAGCTGTTACATGATAGCAAGTAAATAACGACTAACTTGAAATAGATGCATATGTCTGCAAGTTTAATCTGGGTACCTTTAAATCTTCTACACTATTTTAAAGCATAGGTTGCTACTTGATTTGACTTTCCAAAGTAACTCAGTTTATCGGTTAAAACTGTCAAGAATTACACATTTGACACACAATAAAACCTGAAGGGTGTGGGTCCTTTGTTTCAATTAAACTGATGAGCAGACCTAATGCCTCGTCATATAGCAGGAATATATCATATATGCGCGCGCGCGCGCGTGTGTGTGTGTGTGTGTGTGTGTGTTGTTGAATTACAACGCTGTGGCAGGATATGTATAAATGTGTGAAAATTAACTTAGTTAGTGTCGATTACTCAATTTGCTGACCACTCAAGGCCATGCCCAATGACTCACCTCATTTTTTTCTTTCAATATGAAAAGAACTATGCTGTTTCTTGGAAAGCAAATAATCTATACCAATATAAAAAGACCCGAAGGGGCAGATCCAAACCATCTCGACCGTCAAATCATGTTATCTAGCGGTTCAAATCGCTCCAATGTTGAGCACCAAACACGTTTAACGCTCTAATTACCCACCATTGCCATTGGTTATAAACACGATTTTGACGCTATCCCATGAAATCTGCCATGTAATTAATATCCTACCATTACCTCGAAAAAAGTAATTGATATCTTACCAAATACCTACGTGCAACAGATATATCTTACCTAATATAACATGCAACTAATATCCTACCTAATATAAACGTGCATTGCACGTACATTATTACTAGTTGCTCCAAATGTGAAATGTAAAACCAGACAGTTTTTTTTAGCTGGAAAACTAGACAGTTGATACTACCAAGGATAAAAACAGTAAATGGATTTTGTACATGCCTGCATTGATCTCATTCATGGCTCTCTTCACATGTTCATCTGGTTCAATATCAACAATCAGAGTTTGCACAATCTCGTACCCGTAGGCAGACATTGCCTACACAAAAGGTAAAATTAAATTAGTAAAAATCTACCATATGGTTTAGAAGACCGATGCATGATGAACAAAAACCTTTTCAAGTTCATCCTCCACAGCCCTTGCTATTTCATTCTTCTGCTCAAATACATCATCCAAGTTCATCTTTGGAACGCTAGCCCTGATCACTGAACATGATGAATAGAGTTCCATTAGCATTAAATGAAGAACAATAGTAAACATAGAACCACAATGTTCGGGTGAATACATGATGGGATGAGAGAACAAAGCAGAAGAAGCAAAGTAGTTTGTGCAGTGAAATTGTGCATTGCAGTTCAAATCATACAGCAATATTACCATCAAAGACATAGGACTGGATTTGCTCCCTGGTGTTGCTAAGCCTGTAAAAGGCATCAGATGCCTTGTCAGCAAGAGCACGGTACTGCACAGATGCCACAACGTTGACAAAGACATTATCCTGCAGATTAATCATGATATTCATCGTCAGACAGTTACAAGCTTGAGTATTCTATAGTCTCACCTAAATAGCTTGGCGTAATCATGGTCATAGCTGTTTCCTGTGTGAAATTGTTATCCGCTCACAATTCCACACAACATACGAGCTAATATGGAATGAAAACAGAACTTCAAATAAGTATTTCACCCATGCATGAAAATAACTCCTGGGACCTTCAGCCAAGTACAAAACAATAATCAAATACAGCAGAAATAAGGTAGTACCTTTGTTTTTGTTTCGCATCGGACATCAAGCTGTTGCACACGCAGAGAAAGGTATCCAGCAATCTGCTGCCCTAGGCACCATGGCAAGCAGTGGCATCCAGGTTGCAGGATGGCATCAAACTTCCCGAAGGTCTCCTTGATGGCTACTGTTGATTGATCAATCTGTATCAAACCAAGTACCCCACCCATGGTTTATCTACAAAGGAAGAAGCGATGGATTAAAAATGCTGCCATGCGCAAAAAAAAAGGACAAAAAAATCTAATAT